>NC_053389.1:173742229-174045260 GCF_905171765.1 Bufo bufo
CCTTTAAGGCTCTGTGCTCACGTCTCCTCCATGGATGTGAGGCCTTAGTGTTGCTGTCATCAGGTTTTGTGTGCACTTGTGCTTGTTTTCTGTTGTCAGGTGTTATGTATGTTAAAGTCATGCATGGCGTTTGGCAGGAGACATCGCACTTGGCACTCTCCGTGCTGTGATTGGCCGAAGATTATTGGTAATCACCATGAAGTGGACCACATCGTTATCCATAATGTCCTCATCTGTCGTCACATTTTCTAGTGCCCAGACCTTGGTAGCTAAAGCAGACTTCGAAGGGACTGAAATGATGGAAGGTCACACTCAAGGAGTGGGAGAGGGGGTTACTGGTATTTAAAATGTAGGATCAGAAATCAGCAAGATAAATGTCTTCACAGTAAATGGCAGTGCTGTCTGAAACGCGTCATGGCTGTGTGCAGTTTCCTGATCTGCTGCCCTTGAGAAGGTTATGTTAGTACAGGCCACACAGACATTCATTCTGCCATTCCTCTGTGAGATCTTAAAGGACCCTCTGCTGTGTGAGGAAATGTTTGTGCCCCCCGGGACAGTGGCACGTGTCCTGACGGCAGTTTATTTTGCATGTACGTCCCTTGTTACCGATATCCAAAATAACCAGAGGACAAACCTAGAATAAGATGTAATAGGAGACTCTGAGGCTGGCGATGTCAGCAGCATTAGACAGTATCCGGTGACCATCGGAGATGCCGCATCCATTAATTGTCATTTATCTGTAATGTAATCACCCTGTTAGTGTATGACCCCCTCCCCCCCCCATATCAGATCAACATCTCAGGGGTTAGGTTACGCCTACAGGAAGATTGTGACAATGTATTATATTATATTTATGATGGAAATGGGGGTCATGGACTGCGGTACTGGATTGGGAAGCTCTGTGGAGGCTTGCTCCATCCGCTGAGGTCACCCAGGATCTGGCCTCTTCACGTGGCTGCCTTCTCCTGTATCTCTGCGCTTCACTGAGGAAGACTCCGTAGGCTGAGACTGGAACCTCCCAGAAGCACAGGGTTGTAATTGAGCTTTGATGAGCTGGTTATTGGCTATTAACTTGTATCAGATCATCAGTTAATGAACGATTATTGGGGTCTAGGAAAAGATAAGAACGGTGGAGAGTAATGAGAACCTGGCGCCGGTGCTCATCAAATATCTTAATTGTGTCAGAATTTTTTTACTTGGCTTAATTAATCGCCACACCGCCCTCAGCAACGGCAGCGAGAGACCGTGCATCCCTCCCAGATCCACTGACATGACGGCTGCCTCCTAATGGATGGGAGACCCCAGAGAGACGTCTTTATTAAATGCCAATTAGTTGGTGCACGCTTCTGCACATTGAGCCTGGGAGCCCCTTTTTAGTCTGAGCCTCTGGGTGTAATGGGGTAACTGTTAACCGCCTGATTGCTGGCGAGGTGGGCACTGTGTATCCTCATCCTCAGTAGGGGCAGAAAAATTATCCAGGAGCTGGTAATGCTGCTGAACGTATTCCCGGTCATCTGTGGTTAACCCTCTAAGAGCCGCTGTACATTGATAACCAGTTATCAGCTACTAAGCTGCTGGTCACAAGGGGCACCCAGGGTAGGGCTGAGGGGTGTCTCCACCAGCACCTGAGTTGCTGCAAAAGGAAATAGATGGCAGCCAGGAAGAGGTTAACCAGGAGCATTGCTGTGTAATTGCAGTTCTCCCTGGTGGAGGTGTAGTAATTGCTGAGATAAGGGAAGATACAGAGCTTTGCTTTTCACGGCTTGGCTTCGTTGCTTCCCAGCACGCAAAAAGGACAGGAAAAGATACTGAAACGCAGGGGGAACAGCGAGCAATGCTTCCTCCATTCATTACAAACAGCTGTCATCTCCTGGGAGAGCAATTGCAGAGGAGACCAGAACCCACAAGCCACAGGGCTAGCCCATATGAGCAAGGGTGACCAGAACTCAGGGACAGTGGGCCAGAACAAGACCCCAGGATACAGGGACTAGTGCAGGGACATCCTGTGGGGGCCAGAACATGTGCCCAAGATTCAGGGACCGGTGGGCCAGAACACTGGGTCTAAAAAGCATGGATGCAGGGCCATCTTGTAGGGGCCAAAACACGAGCCCAGAATACAGGGGCCAGTGAGCCAGAACATGAGCATGATACTGGGACCAGTGGGCCAGGACATCTGCTCAGGATACAGGAACCAGTGGGTCAGAACACGAGTGCAGGGCTTTCCTGTAGGTGCCAGAACATGAGCCCAGGGTACAGGGGCCAGAACAAGGTCTAAAAAGTGGGGGGTGCAGGATGGTCCTAGAATACACAGGTTGCGAAGCAACACGTGGACCAGCCTGTAGGGTCTGGAGTGAGTCAGAATAAAGGTTTCGTTGCACCCTTGTCTGTGCTTCCCTTGTAGTGAAGCCTCTGGTTGATTGTCGTGTTGCTGACACATTCACGCTGCATTAATGAATCTAGTGACATTTTAATGGCTCCACTAGTAAATATTGCCAACAAATGCGAGAACCCGGACTGCAATCTCTACAAATAATGATGTAAATCTGCGGATAATGAGATCACAGGATGCAGAGGCCGCCGCCGAGACTGTCCACACTGCTACACTGTAATGGCAGACTGCAGAGATCAATAACATCATATACTCTTCTGAATCTCCTGCTTCCCGGTGCAAACACACAAGTATCTTTTATTGGGCATGGGTCGGTCACAGTAATATTCACAATCATAACAACTGTCTGTTTCAACTGTCAAGCGGGTCTGAAGCAGTAAGCCGACCTCTAGGCCCTCAGGGGCAAGTCCTCCTGCAAGTCTACCACATAATGCTCTCAACCAACCATTCGCCGGCTATGACTTGCCATGAAAATAGTATAAAATGGAC
Source organism: Bufo bufo (assembly GCF_905171765.1). NCBI lineage: Eukaryota > Metazoa > Chordata > Amphibia > Anura > Bufonidae > Bufo > Bufo bufo. The sequence goes on from NC_053389.1 coordinate 173,745,108, forward strand.
AGTAAGAGCATAAAAAGCAATTATAATATTTTTTTCTTATTTGGGCAGGAGGGTGGGAAGTACCAATGGAGGGAACACAATGAGGCTGCAGCAAGGTAAAACCCAAATTGTATTAATTACCTTTGGAGGGTACAATTTGGTGGGTGTAATAATAAGCTTAAACTGGTCTCTACAACCACAATAGGGTAGATACTAGAGAAGAGGAGAAAAAGTGGCATACAAATAGCCTGGAGCAAAGGGAAGCAGGAGCAGGGCAGGGTGTCATGCAACCGCAGAAAAGTGGACTATGCAGTCAGTGGCACCTTCCCTAAATGGAGTGGTGTTATTCAATACCACCACCGTCACACTGCATGTGCATCACCATCGCCCCAGTAATGGTGTAAAGGCAACACAATGCAAGCAAGGCCGAATTCACACTTCAGTTATTCGCATCAGTTAGGCCTCATGCACACAACCATAGTTTTGGTCCGCATCCGAGCTGCAGTTTTTGCGGCTCGGGTGCGGACCGATTCACTTCAATGGGGCCACAAAAGATGCGGACAGCACTCCATGTGCTGTCCGCATCCGTTTCTCCGTTCCGTGGCCCCTCAAAAAAAATATAACATGTCCTATTCTTGTCCGTTTTGCGGACAAGAATAGGCATATGTCTACAATACGGGTGGCTTCCATTTTTTGCGGATCTGCGGTTTGTGGACCGCAAAAAACGGAACAGTCGTGTGCATGAGGCCTTATTGTGAACCAAAGCCAGTAGTGAAACCTACTTGGAGATCAGGTGTAATGTAGAAATTTCCTCCTGTTCTGTGTTTTTGACCTGCCCCTGGCTTTGGCTCAGAATGACTGATGGAAATAACTGACCAAATAACTGAAGTGTGAACTCTGCCTAACTAGAGGATGCTCTGTGCAAGTACTAAACAAGCAAAGAATACTTTGGGATTTCAGCTCTATAGATGCAAACTAGTAATTGCAGTTCTGGAGTATAAGGCTACTTTCACACTAGCGTTATTCTTTTCCGGTATTGAAATCTGGTAAAGGGTCTCAATACCGGAAAAAAACGCATCAGTTTTGTCCTAATGCATTCTGAATGGCAAGCAATCCATTCAGTATGCATCAGGATGTCTTCTGTTCCCTTGTATGGTATTTGACTGGACAAAATACTGCAGCATGCTGCTGTATTTTTTCCGTCCAAAATCCCGGAACAATACAGCACTTGCCGGACAATTTCCATAGAGATATATTAATGCCGGATTCGGTACCAAGTGTTCTGGAAATTGCTGCATCGCCGAATCCAGTTTTTCGGTCTGCACATGTGCCGGGATATAGGAGGAAGGGGTTTCTCTTTTGATCTTTGAAAAAAATGTAAATACCAGATCCGTTATTCCAGATGATACCGGATGAGACGGATCCGGAAAAAATTGCTTTCCGTTTGTATACGGATTGCCGGATCCGGCAGGCAGTTCCATTGCCGGAGCTGCCTGCCGGATTCTAAAAACATTAGTGTGAAAGTACCCTTATACAGAATATAACTCAGTTCAGTACAGGATAAGTAATGTACACAGTGACTCCACCAGCAGAATAGTGAGTGCAGCTCTGGATTATAATACAGGATAAGTAATATAATGTATGTACACAGTGACTCCACCAGCAGAATGGTGAGTGCAGCTCTGGAGTATAATACAGGTTGTAACTCCGGATCAGTACAGAATAAGTAATGTATGTACATAGTAACTCTACCAGCAGAATAGTGAATGCAGTTCTGGAGTATAATACATGATGTAACTCGGGATCAGTACAGGATAATAGATTCACAGCCTGATGAACGTTAAAAAAGAACAAAACAAATCTTTATTATAATTCGTTTAAAAGGGGGCAAAAAGCCTATATGTCACAGTCTGTGACCACCAGGCACCAGTATCAAAACGCACAGAGGACGGGCATGAATAAATCCTATGTGCAGTTGAGAGACTGGACTAAAGGAACTGGCTTGCTAGCTAGTAGTTGCTAATATGCAAGTCCAGATATGGAACACGGACTCAGCGTAAGGGGACGCTGGTGTGCTACTAGACGGTGATTGTATTAGGTGTATATATATACTGGTGCGGCTGTGCCACTTGGATCATAGGTCGCATGTGAAGCACGGTAGGTCGCACTGTCTCTACATAGATAAAGTCTCAAGGGACTGTACCATCAGGTAGTGCAGTGGTCAGACCAAAATCCGTGTATAACTGCGGCCAGTGTGTACGTAACAGCCCTGCACCTGAAGCCAGTATGTTGAGGCTATACACAATCACTCATAGCCAGTATATTTTGGCTCAAAACACACACCTCAAGCCAGTATATTTTGGCTCCATTCATGCATCCCATACACACTCTAAGACTTCAGGGTAAGTTTTGCATCAGGTGCACCCTGCCTAGAGAGCCGTGCTCCAATAGATATCAGTAGCTCTACGCGTTTCCACGCGACATATAAGTGTCACGTATCTTCAGGAGAGGCCTCTCTTTTGTACCCTTTCAAAAGTTCAACCTATTTAATTGGGTTAAAGACCTACAGCTTTTTGCACGGAGACTAAAATGGAATTTTTTTTTTAAAATTCATGACAGGAGAAGATGTCAGGAGTTAGGTATTGAGGTAGAAGATCTTCAGGATGTCCAACTCCTGGTAGGTCTATCAGAAGAGGGAGAAAGAATGATAGGGGATGGCCCGTTCACGGACCTGAGGAATCCATCAAAAATATTCCCCCCAGTGAGTGATAGTACCCCTATTGATACTTTCTTACATGTAGTTACACGAGATCTTCAAAAACTGGAGGACACACCTCTGGGTAAGGACAACCTGACCTCTAGTGAGAGACAGTCCTTGGAGGAACTTGAGAGAGACACGTCTATTGTCATCAAGCCCTCCGACAAAGGAGGCAATATTGTCGTGATGGAGCAGGTGGAATATCGTTCCATGTGTCTCCGTTTACTTGAGGACACTAAAACCTACAAGCGTCTCTCAACCAATCCCACCTCTATTTTTAAGCAGGAGCTTGCGACCCTACTGAATAATGCCTTTGAGGACAGATTAATCAGCAAAAATGAACTGGAATATCTGCTTCCCAAATCCCCGGTTGTAGCTACGTTCTACAGTCTGCCCAAACTGCACAAGTCTGGACCAGTGTTGAAAGGCAGACCCATTGTCTCGGGCATAGGCGGTCTTACTGCTAATGTGAGCACGTATGTGGACAGAATCCTGCGTCCATTCGTTGCCTCACTACCGTCCTATGCCCGTGATACGATGGATGTACTACAACGTCTGGAGGGCATTCAGTGTGAAGAGGGTGTTCTTCTGACCAGTTTGGATGTTGAGGCCTTGTACAGCTCTATACCCTATGATCTTGGGTGTAGGGCTGTCGAGGCCTTCATCCAACAGAGAGGTGAACATTGTCGCCGACATAATACCTTCCTGATACAACTGTTGGATTTTGTCCTCACCCGCAACGTCTTTCTGTTTGATCAACACATCTACCACCAGCTCAGGGGCGTCGCTATGGGCAGTCCCTGTGCCCCGACGTTCGCTAATCTGTACCTGGGCTGGTGGGAGAGGGAAGTTGTGTTTGGGGATGCCATGGAGCAGTACACATCAAACGTGCAACTATGGATTAGGTACATCGATGATGTGCTGATACTGTGGAAAGGGACACGAGAGCATTTTATGGCATTTGTGGCAGCACTTAATGTGAACCAGATGGGGTTGTTCTTTACGTCTGAGGTACAAGAACAACAGATTGCGTTTCTGGACCTAATGATCACCATTGGTACCGACAGGAAGATCACTACGAACCTATTCAGGAAGAAAACGTCGACCAATAATCTCCTGCATTGGGAAAGTGGTCACCCATTGGCCCTCAAAAGAGGTATCCCGAAAGGGCAGTACCTGAGGGCCAGGAGGAACTGTTCGGAGCTGGGTGATTTCAGAGCCGCTGTCTCGGACTTAAGAGCCCGATTCATGAATCGGGGGTACCCACAATATACTCTAAAGAACGCGTTCCATCATTCTATGAGTATAGATCGTACACGGCTCTTGGTTCCAAAACCAGATGACCCGACACCTAGAATTGTTGCAACTTTCGATAAAGCCCACAAAAATGTCCGCGACATTTTACAGAACCATTGGTCCATTTTACAATCAGACCCAGATATTGGGGAGCTTATTCCGGATTACCCTTCTATCACGTACAGACGTAGCTCAAATCTGCGTGACCGCTTGGTACACAGCCTATATACACAACCTCAGTCTGATACTTGGTTGAGAAATACCTTAAATGGCAATTTCCCGTGTGGTTCATGTATAATCTGCAAACATATCCAGAAAGGTGGATTTTTTAACAGCAACATAACGGGAAAAAGATATAAGATACGTTCATTTATCAGATGCACGTCCATAGGTATTGTGTATTTAATCAGCTGCCGTTGCGGGTCACAATACGTTGGTAAAACCAAACGTGAACTGAGACGCAGATTTGGTGAACATCTGTCTGATATCCGGAATAAGTGCGACACATCAGTGGCACGTCACGTATGTGATATGCATGACGGTAACCCTGATGTGTTGAAAATACAGGGGATTGATCAGGTGAAAATATCTGTCCGTGGAGGCGATATTGACATACCCCTCCTACGTAAAGAAGCAATGTGGACCTATAAGTTGCAGACAGTTCAGCCACAAGGGCTTAATGAAGCCATATCATATGCCAGCTTTATCTGATGTATTAGTCACACTACAACTAGGAGGATGTACTGTATCCTACTAATGAGTTGCATGTTTGGTATTGTTGTACTGCTCCATGGCATTGTTTATCTATTTAATATTTAATATTTATCCATTCTCCTGTGCATTTATTCGTGTACATATTTATATACCATGATGTACACTGTGCGGTTATTCATGATTTGCCTAGCTGAGGTTTTAAGTAACAGAGCTAAAGCCTGTATTGAGTGGGGTCGCCCCTCCCCGCTGCTGGTATACAGCTTAGACGGGGATTGGTATGCGCGATTTCGGCGTATCACTATAAATTATGGGTCTCAATACCGGATTGGTCTCTGCATCATATGACAGTACATGGGCCGCGATTTTGTTTCCCCAAACTAATTGCGCTGGTGCGCTATACTTGCCGAGAGGGGTAGGTAACAGTACGGCTTCTTCCTCCGGTCAGAGGACGGAGCTACTTAGCCCGCCCCCAGGTCTGATTCGCTATGGAACCGTCACACCCCTCCCGATAGGCGGGGCTTCGGCCATATGATGTCGGCGTCTGCCTGGCCGCGCGCGGCCAGTACAACGCCGGAGCCATAACACGCTACAGTGTGGCAATTCTGTCCTGACATAGGCATATTAGCTCCTGAAGATACGTGACACTTATATGTCGCGTGGAAACGCGTAGAGCTACTGATATCTATTGGAGCACGGGTCTCTAGGCAGGGTGCACCTGATGCAAAACTTACCCTGAAGTCTTAGAGTGTGTATGGGATGCATGAATGGAGCCAAAATATACTGGCTTGAGGTGTGTGTTTTGAGCCAAAATATACTGGCTATGAGTGATTGTGTATAGCCTCAACATACTGGCTTCAGGTGCAGGGCTGTTACGTACACACTGGCCGCAGTTATACACGGATTTTGGTCTGACCACTGCACTACCTGATGGTACAGTCCCTTGAGACTTTATCTATGTAGAGACAGTGCGACCTACCGTGCTTCACATGCGACCTATGATCCAAGTGGCACAGCCGCACCAGTATATATATACACCTAATACAATCACCGTCTAGTAGCACACCAGCGTCCCCTTACGCTGAGTCCGTGTTCCATATCTGGACTTGCATATTAGCAACTACTAGCTAGCAAGCCAGTTCCTTTAGTCCAGTCTCTCAACTGCACATAGGATTTATTCATGCCCGTCCTCTGTGCGTTTTGATACTGGTGCCTGGTGGTCACAGACTGTGACATATAGGCTTTTTGCCCCCTTTTAAACGGATTATAATAAAGATTTGTTTTGTTCTTTTTTAACGTTCATCAGGCTGTGAATCTATTAGTATTAACGCACGTCTACCTATTTATTAGTTTCTGTGTGATATAATCAGTACAGGATAAGTAATGTATATACACAGTGACTCCACCAGCAGAATAGTGAGTGCAACTCTGGAGTATAATACAGGATGTAACTCGGGAGCTGTACAGGATAAGTAATGTATGTACACATGACTCCTCATTGCAGAATAGTGAGTGCAGTTCTGGAGTACAATATAGGCAGGAACTCAGGACCAACAAATGATAATAATGGAATGTATGTACATATGGACTCTACCAGCAGAATAGTGAGTGCAGCTCTGGAATATAATACAAGATGTAACTCGAGATCAGTACAGGATAAGTAATGTAATGTACAATTAGGTCCATATACACTCTCCTAAATAATTATTAGGAACACCTGTTCTATTTCTCATTAATGCAATTAACTAGTCAACCAATCACATGGCAGTTGCTTCAATGCATTTAGGGGTGTGGTCCTGGTTAAGACAATCTCCTGAACTCCAAACTGAATGTCAGAATGGGAAAGAGAGGTGATTTAAGCAATTTTGAGCGTGGCATGGTTGTTGGTGCCAGACGGGCCGGTCTGAGTATTTCACAATCTGCTCAGTTACTGGGATTTTCACGCACAACCATTTCTAGGGTTTACAAAGAATGGTGTGAGAAGGGAAAAACATCCAGTATGCGGCAGTCCTGTGGGCAAAAATGCCTTGTGGATGCTAGAGGTCAGAGGAGAATGGGCCGACTGATTCAAGCTGATAGAAGAGCAACGTTGACTGAAATAACCACTCGTTACAACCGAGGTATGCAGCAAAGCATTTGTGAAGCCACAACACGCACAACCTTGAGGCGGATGGGCTACAACAGCAGTAGACCCCACCGGGTACCACTCATCTCCACTACAAATAGGAAAAAGAGGCTACAATTTGCACGAGCTCACCAAAATTGGACTGTTGAAGACTGGAAAAATGTTGCCTGGTCTGATGAGTCTCGATTTCTGTTGAGACATTCAAATGGTAGAGTCCGAATTTGGGGTAAACAGAATGAGAACATGTTTCCATCCTCTGATGGCTACTTCCAGCAGGATAATGCACCATGTCACAAAGCTCGAATCATTTCAAATTGGTTTCTTGAACATGACAATGAGTTCACTGTACTAAAATGGCCCCCACAGTCACCAGATCTCAACCCAATAGAGCATCTTTGGGATGTGGTGGAACGGGAGCTTCGTGCCCTGGATGTGCATCCCTCAAATCTCCATCAACTGCAAGATGCTATCCTATCAATATGGGCCAACATTTCTAAAGAATGCTATCGGCACCTTGTTGAATCAATGCCACGTAGAATTAAGGCAGTTCTGAAGGCAAAAGGGGGGCCAACACGGTATTAGTATGGTGTTCCCCAGGACTGTGACTGTGACGAGGGGACATCCTCTGCGTTTGGAGGAAAGAAGGTTTGTACACAAACATAGAAAAGGGTTCTTTACGGTAAGAGCAGTGAGACTATGGAACTCTCTGCCTGAGGAGGTGGTGATGGTGAGTACAATAAAGGAATTCAAGAGGGGCCTGGATGTATTTCTGGAGTGTAATAATATTACAGGCTATAGCTACTAGAGAGGGGTCGTTGATCCAGGGAGTTATTCTGATTGCCTGATTGGAGTCGGGAAGGAATTTTTTATTCCCCTAAAGTGAGGAAAATTGGCTTCTACCTCACAGGGTTTTTTTGCCTTCCTCTGGATCAACTTGTAGGATGACAGGCCGAACTGGATGGACAAATGTCTTTTTTCGGCCTTATGTACTATGTTACTATATGTACTATGTTACTATGTTCCTAATAATTCTTTAGGTGAGTGTACAGTCGTGGCCAAAAGTTTTGAGAATGACAAAAATATTATTTTTTACAAAGTTTGCTGCTAAACTGCTTTTAGATCTTTGTTTCAGTTGTTTCTGTGATGTAGTGAAATATAATTACACACACTTCATATGTTTCAAAGGCTTTTATCGACAATTTCATGACATTTATGCAAAGAGTCAGTATTTGCAGTGTTGGCCCTTCTTTTTCAGGACCTCTGCAATTCGACTGGGCATGCTCTCAATCAACTTCTGGGCCAATTCCTGGCTGATAGCAACCCATTCTTTCATAATCACTTCTTGCAGTTTGTCAGAATTAGTGGGTTTTTGTTTGTCCACCCGCCTCTTGAGGATTGACCACAAGTTCTCAATTGGATTAAGATCTGGGGAGTTTCCAGGCCATGGACCCAAAATGTCAACGTTTTGGTCCCCGAGCCACTTAGTTAACACTTTTGCCTTATGGCACGGTGCTCCATCGTGCTAGAAAATGCATTGTTCTTCACCAAACTGTTGTTGGATTGTTGGAAGAAGTTGCTGTTGGAGGGTGTTTTGGTACCATTCTTTATTCATGGCTGTGTTTTTGGGCAAAATTGTGAGTGAGCCCACTCCCTTGGATGAGAAGCAACCCCACACATGAATGGTCTCAGGATGCTTTACTGTTGGCATGACACAGGACTGATGGTAGCGCTCACCTTTTCTTCTCCGGCCAAGCCTTTTTCCAGATGCCCAAAACAATCGGAAAGAGGCTTCATCAGTGAATATGACTTTGCCCCAGTCCTCAGCAGTCCATTCACCATACTTTCTGCAGAAGATCAATCTGTGCCTGATGTTTTTTTTGGAGAGAAGTGGCTTCTTTGCTGCCCTTCTTGACACCAGGCCATCTTCCAAAAGTCTTCGCCTCACTGTGCGTGCAGATGCGCTCACACCTGCCTGCTGCCATTCCTGAGCAAGCTCTGCACTGGTGGCACTCCGATCCCGCAGCTAAATCCTCTTTAGGAGACGATCCTGGCCCTTGCTGGACTTTCTTGGACACCCTGAAGCCTTCTTAACAAGAATTGAACCTCTTTCCTTGAAGTTCTTGATGATCCTATAAATTGTTGATTGAGGTGCAATCGTAGTAGCCACAATATCCTTGCCTGTGAAGCCATTTTTATGCAACGCAATGATGGCTGCACGCGTTTCTTTGCAGGTCACCATGGTTAACAATGGAATAACAATGATTTCAAGCATCACCCTCCTTTTTAACATGTCAAGTCTGCCATTTTAACCCAATCAGCCTGACATAATGATCTCCAGCCTTGAGCTCGTCAACATTCTCACCTGAGTTAACAAGACGATTACTGAAATGATGTCAGCAGGTCCTTTAATGACAGCAATGAAATGCAGTGGAAAGGTTTTTTTGGGATTAAGTTAATTTTCATGGCAAAGAAGGACTATGCAATTCATCTGATCACTCTTCATAACATTCTGGAGTATATGCAAATTGCTATTATAAAAATTTAAGCAGCAACTTTTCCAATTTCTAATATTTATGTAATTCTCAAAACTTTTGGCCACAACTGTATATTTGGACACTGATCCAAATTTAGTTTTTATTACCTATTCACTAAAACATATTCAAGTTATAGTTATATAATGGACATAAAGTCCAAACTTTTAGCTTTCATTTGAGGGTATCATTAAAATTGGATGAAGGGTTTAGGAGTTTCAGCTCCTTTACATGTGGCTCCCTGTTTTAAAGGGACCAAAAGTAATCAGACAATTAACTCAAAGGCTGTTTCATGGGCAGGTGTGGGCAATTCCTTCATTATTTCATTCTCAATTAAGCACATAAAAGGCCTGGAGTTGATTTAAGGTGTGGTGCTTGCATTTTGAAGATTTTGCTGAGAAGTAAACATGCGGTAAAAGGAGCTCTACATGCAGGTGAAATAAGCCATCCTTCCTCTGCGAAAACAGAAAAAAACAATCCGAGAAATTGCTACACATTTAGGAGTGGCAAAATCTACAGTTTGGTACATCCTGAGAAAGAAATAAAGCACTGGTGACCTCAACAATGCAAAAAGACCTGGACGCCCATGGAAGACAACAGTGGTGGATGATGGCAGAATAATTACCATGGTGAAGAGAAACCCCTTCACAACAGCCAACCAAGTGAACAACACTTTCCAGGATATAGGCGTATCAATATCCAAATCTAAAGACAAGACTTCATAAAAGTAAATACAGAAGGTTCACTGCACGGTGCAGGCCACTCATCAGCCTCAAGAATAAGAAGGCTAGATTGGACTTTGCTAAAAAATATCTTAAAAACCAGCACACTTCTAGAAGAATATTCTTTGGACAGATGAAACCAAGATCAACCTCTACCAGAATGATGGAAAGAAAAAATTATGGCGAAGACATGGTACAGCTCATGATCCAAAGCATACCACATCATCTGTAAAACACGGCGGAGGCAGTGATGGCTTGGGCTGGGTCCCTAGTGTTTATGGATGAATTGACACAGGACAGAAGCAGCCGGATGAATTCTGGGGTTTTCAGAGACATACTGTGTGCTCAAATCCAGCCAAATGCAGCCAAACTGATTGGTCGGCATTTCATAATACAGATGGACAATGACCCAAAACATGAAGCCAAAGAAACCCAGGAGTTTATTAACCCCTTACCACCCAGCACCGTACTATTACGGCCAACTGATCGGGCGGGTGCAGGAGCTATGCCCGCCCGATCAGCTGCAGGGGACTCGCTGTTCCCGTTAGCCGGACCCCTGCTGTATGCGCCAGCATCAGTGAAAACACAGATGCCGACGCATTAACCCCTTCTATGTAGCGGTCAGCACTGACCGCGACATAGAAGGGGTTTGCTGCGGGTGAGGGAGCCCATTGGGTCCCCGCACTGCTGTGGAGTGGACCCGACGGGTGACAAGGCAGCCCGATGCCATGCACAGGCTGCCCAATTCTTTGCACGGCATCGGGACCTGCCTTCTACGGGTGCCCAGGAGATCCAGCCTCAGGCTTAGTGTATTACTCAGATGTATTGTAATGCATTACAGAGGGGATCAGACCCCCGAAAGTTAAAGTAAAAAAATAAAATGTAAAAAACTGTGGTTTTTTTTTTATCTTGTTTATTTTTCTTTTTCAACATATAAAAAATTAAAGACAACAGGAGAACAGATAGAAAACCAAAGACACCTATTCAATGGCAAGTTCCAAAAATATACACATACATTTGTTATATATTTATCATTATTCACTACAGGAATCTATCCTTGTCCTGTTTCTTGTCTCTTATCCTAAGGACATATTATTATTATTCCCCACCACCCTCCCTTGGTTGTCTTGGGTGTTTAAAAAAATATATAAAGAATTGATTTCCTGATCTCATATCGGGGATTTTGATCGTCATATACCCATTCTTCCCTCTGCATTTTGATCTCTTACTTCCTACTCTCCCCCCCCCCTTTCTCCTGTTCGTTTGCATTCCCCATCATTTTATCTTACAGACCTATTCATATCTCTGCACCCTTTCACATAAATTCTTCCACTCTTCAATATTTGGTGGTGCGTCCGCTCCCCACTTTCTAGCCACTACCACCCGTGCCAGCATTAATCCTTTTACCCATTTCCTCTCACTTTCTCTATCGAGGCCGATTTCCCTCATGTCTCCAAGCACCGCTATTGAGATCTCCAATGGCGCAGTGCATCCAGTTGCTCTGGTTAGCTCTTGAAATACCTTAGTCCAATAGACCTGCATAGGAAGAAAGTGCCAAATCAAGTGAATAAAATCCGCCTTGTTTACTCTATACTTCCAACATCTGGAATCCTTTGTTTTGTACATCCTACTCAACATCCAGGGGGTGATATAGGTTCGGTGGACAATGCAAAACTGTATCAACCGGAAATTACTTGATAAAGTGCTTCTTTTTATACTTTTATAAATATATCTCCAATCTAGAGTGTTAGACTCCACTTTTAATGCCCATTTACTTTCACTATTGAACTTAATCACCCCCCCCTAGCCACCTTTTATTTTTTTTTATATATCTGTGAAATTAATATTTTAGTCCCAATATTTTGAAAACAGAATTCAGCGCATTCTGAGTGTTCAGTGCCTACATACTCTTTATTCTCAGTTGAATCAAATGCGTGCTTAAGTCGAAAATATCTAAACCTTGTGAGAGTGTCTAGTTCTATATTAAGCCCCATTTCCTCTAGTGTCCTAAGCTTTCCGTTTACCTCAATCTGTGAAATAAACTTAATACCATTTTTTTCCCAAAATACATAATCATCTAACCTGTGAAACTCACCTAGATTTAGATTCCCCCAAATAGGGGTCATCTTTAATGTGTGTTTTATACCCAGTAATTTTTTAACATTAACCCATACCAAGTGAATCATATTACTAATTGGGCACTTCCTACCCTTTATTTTTAGAATCCCGGTTTCCAGGACACTCATCATATTATATTGGAGACCTTCAAACTCGCCCGCCAGAAAATGACGTAGTCTGTCATCCTCTGTCATTAACCACTGGAGCTGGGATGCATAATAATAGCCTCTAAAGCAGGGAACGGACAAACCACCATCTTCTTCATCTAGCCATAAATATTTTTGTTTCAACCTAACCCTTTTTCTCCCCCATATGAGATCATTTATCAATCCTTCCAATACCTTAAAAAAATTATCCCCTATCCACACAGGGCAGGAGGATATAACATAAAGAATCTGTGGTAACAGGACCATCTTGATAATGGTGATTCAGTCTGCTTGTCGAATCAGTAATTTTTGCCAGGTATTTATTTTATTTTTAACCCTTTTAATTAAAGGGGAAATATTAAGTTCTAAATACTCCTGAATCCTTGAGCTAATTTTTATTCCAAGATATTCAAATGATTCTGTAGGTTTTAGTATTTTAACATTAACATCCGCTCGCATAGTTTCATGACCAACTGGGAGCAGCACCGATTTCGTCCAATTCACCCTAAAGCCAGAGATTTGGCCAAACTTTTTTACTATACCCATCAGGTAAGGCACCGTTCGCGCCCCCCCCTTCCAAAAAGAACAGGATATCATCCGAATATAGACCTATTTTGTCAGATGCTCCCCTTCCCCCCAACCGCCTAATATTATCGTCTGCACGCACCTTGCACGCCAACGGTTCCACGAATATGGCAAACAATAATGGGGAAAGTGGGCACCCCTGCCTGGTTCCCCTTTGCAATATTACTGACTCAGATATCTCCCCATTAATTTTTAACCTGACTTTCGACTGATAATAAAGCAGTTGCACCCATCTAATAAATTTTTCCCCCAAGTTCAGCCTATGCATTATTTCCCAGAGATATGCCCACTCCACCCTGTCAAACGCTTTCTCCGCGTCCAATGACAGGATGGAGTGGGCACTGTGTTTTTAATAAAAAAAATAAAGTTTCAAGAGAAAAAAGAAAAAAACGCCCCTTTTCCCCTGATTTTTATAATAAAAAATTTAATAAGAAAAAACACATTAGGTATCGCCACATCCGTAACGATTCGCTCTATAAATATATCACATGATCCACCCCGTCCGATAAACACCACACAAAAATAAAATAAAAACTGTCAAAAAAAGCTATTTTTGTCACCGCACATCACAAAAAGTGCAACACCAAGCGAGCAAAAAGGCATATGCCCCCCAAAAAAGTACCAATCAAACCGTCACCTCATCCTGCAAAAAATGAGACCCTACCTAAGACAATCACCCAAAAAATAAAAAAGCTATCACTCTCAGACAATGGAAACACTAAATTATGTTTTTTTTTGCTTCAAAACTGCTATTATTGTTATTCTGCCACAGATGTACGTTAGAGATTATCCCCTGATTGGTTGTGAGTGATAGCCCCTGTACAAGCAATGGTAGATAGCTGAACTCACTAATATCTCCAGATATAGGCACCAGTTGCATGTGATGATCCAGTGAGGAGAATACAATGGTGAAGCTTTGATCATTTATTGATTTGCCTTGAAAACAAATGCAGGGAAATGAGGGTATGCTGGGAGGATATTAGAGGTCAAAAAGAATAGCTCTCACCAGGTTGAAGGTCTGCCAGAAAGAGGAAGTACGAAGGACCTTACAGAGGATGTGATGTCACAAAAGAGGGAGGAGAGCAATGCAATGGAAATTACATAACACACTATAAATGGTATTATAAGAATAACCACAGGGTGGCAGCGTTACACAACATAGTAAATGATAATATAATGCAAACACAATTGTAGAATACAAGAATAAAGGCTGGAACAGCACAATTGTGCTAAAGTGAAATAATTTAAAAAAGTTGACATATTAGGTATTGCCGCTTCCGTAACAACCTGCTCTATAGAAATACCACATGACCTAACCCCTCAGATGAACACCGTAAAAAAATAAAAATAAAAACAGTACCAAAAAAGCCATTTTTTGTCACCTTACATCAAAAAAATTGTAACACCAAGCGATCAAAAAGGCATATGCCCCCAAAATAGTACCAATCAAACCGTCACCTCATCCAGTGCAAAAGGAGACCCTACGTAAGACAATCACCCAAAAAAGAAAAAAGCTATGGATACACTAAAACATCATTTTTTTACTTAAAAAAATGCTATTATTGTGTAAAACTTAAATAAATATGAAAAAGTATACATATTGGGTATTGCCACGTTCGTAACAATCTGCTCTATAAAAATATCACATGACATAACCCCTCATGTGAACGCTAGAAAAATATATAAATAAAAAATGTGCCAAAATTAAAAATTTTTTGGTCACCTTGCCCCATAAAGTGTAATAATGAATGATCAAAAAATCATATGTACCTAAAAATGGTACCAATAAAAACGTCAACTCTTGACGTTGCAAGAGCAACGAACCCCTGCACAAGACGATCCGCATAAAAATAAAAAAAATATGGCTTTCATAAAATGGAGACACAAAAACTTTTTTTTCAAAAATGCTTTATTATGTAAAGCTAAGGGCTCTTTCACACTTGCGTTGTTCTGTTCCGGCATAGAGTTCCGTCGTCGGGGCTCTATGCCGGATTATCCCAATGCATTCTGAATGGAGAAAAATCCGTTCAGGATGCATCAGGATGTCTTCAGTTCCGGACCGGAATGTTTTTTTGGCCAGAGAAAATACCGCAGCATGCTGCGCTTTTTGCTCCGGCCAAAAATCCTGAACACTTGCCGCAAGGCCGGATCCGGAATTAATGCCCATTGAAAGGCATTAATCCGGATCCGGCCTTAAGCTAAACGTCGTTTCGGCGCATTACCGGATCCGACGTTTAGCTTTTTCTGAATGGTTACCATGGCTGCCAGAACGCTAAAGTCCTGTTTGCCATGGTAAAGTGTAGTGGGGAGCGGGGGAGCAGTATACTTACCGTCCGTGCGGCTCCCGGGGCGCTTCAGAGTGACGACGTCAGGGCGCCCCACGCGCATGGATGACATGATCGCATGGATCACATCATCCATGCGCATGGGGCGCTCTGACGTCATTCTGGAGCGCCCCGGGAGCCGCACGGACGGTAAGTATGCTGCTCCCCGGCTCCCCACTACTACTATGGCAGCCAGGACTTTAATAGGGTGCCATAGTAACACTGAACGCATTTTGAAGACGCATCCGTCTTCAAATGCTTTCAGTTCACTTGTGGTGTTACGGATCCGGCGGGCACCTCCGGCAAATGGAGTGCACGACGGATCCGGACAACGCAAGTGTGAAAGAGGCCTAAAACAAACAAACAAAGAAAGTAGACATATTTGATATCATATAAAAATTGCACATGATCTACCCTGTCAGATGAATATTGTAAAAAAAACAAAAACAAAAAAAAAACGGTGCCAAAACAGCCTTGTCTCACAAAAACTGTAATATAGAGCAATTAAAAATCATATGTACCCCAAAATAGTACCAACAAAACTGGCACCTTATCCCTTAGTTTCCAAAATTGGGTCACTTTTTGGGAGTTTCTACTGTAAGGCCCCTTTCACACAAGCGAGTTTTCCGCACGAGTGCAATGCGTGACATGAACGCATAGCACCCGCATTGAAATGAATGGGTCTGTGTACATGAGTGTTGTTTTTCAAGCATCAGTTCTGCGTTGCGTGAAAATCGCAGCATGTTCTATATTCTGCGTTTTTCACGCAGCTCTGGCCCTATAGAAGTGAATGGGGCTGCGTGAAAAACGCATTGCATCCGCAAGCAAGTTTGTAAACCTTCAGTTTTTTATCACTCGCGTGAAAAACGCATAAAAAAGCATTGCACCCGCGCGGAAAAAACTGAACAACTGAACGCAATCGCAGACACAACTGACTGAACTTGCTTGCAAATTAGTGCGAGTTTCACAGAACGCACCCTGAACGCATCCGGACCTAATCAGTCACGCTCATGTGAAATGGGCTTAAGGGTGCATCAGGGGGGCTTAAAATGAGACATGGCATCTAAAAACCAGTCCAGTAAAATCTGCCTTCCAAAAACCATATGGCGCTCCTTTCCTTCTGCGCCCTGCCAAGTGCCCTTACATCAGTTTACGACCATATGTGGGGTGTTTCTGTAAACCGCAGAATCAGGGTAATAAATATTGAGTTTTGTTTGGCTGTTAACCCTTGATGTGTTAAAGCAAAAAATGGATTCAACTGGAAAATCTGCGAAAAAAGTGAAATTTTGAAATTTTATCTCGATTTTGCTTTAATTCTTGTGGAATACCTAAAGGGTTAACAGTTTGTAAATTCAGTTTTCAGTAGCTTGAGGGGTGTAGTTTCTACGATGGGGTCATTTATGGGGGGTTTCCACTATGTAAGGCCTCATGCACACGGCCGTTGTTTTGGTCCGCATCCGAGCCGCCATTTTGGCGGCTCGGATGCGGACACATTCACTTCAATGTGTGCTGTCTGCATCCGTTGCTCCGTTCCGTGGCCCCGCAAATAAAAAATATAACATGTCCTATTCTTGTCCACGCTTTGCGGAACGCGCACGGACGCCATCCGTGTTTTGCAGACCGCAAAACACACCACGGTTGTGTGCATGCGGCCTAAGCCCCACAAAGTGACTTCAGACCTGAACTGATCTTTAAAAAGTGGGTTTTGGAAATTTTCTTAACAATTTTAAGAATTGCCTTCTAACGTCCTAAAAAAAAAAAGACATTTACTCATAGAGGCGACCTTGACGTGGTGAGTGGCTTATTACGCTTTGGCCAAAATATATACCAATGCCTCATTCAACATCCAGCATAGAGGCAGGGCAGAGTGCTATTGCATTTGTGTTTTTGCATTTACAAAATTATGCCAACACTAAGTAGACATATGGGGAATGTTAAGTAATAAATATTTAATACATTTTTCAAAATTTTTGGTAAATTTGGGATTTTTTCATAAATTAAGGTGAAATATATTGACTAAAATTTTTGACTATCATGAAGTACAATGTGTCACGAGAAAACAAGAATGGCTTGGATAAATAAAAGTGTTCCAAAGTTATTGCCACATAAAGTGACACATGTCGGATTTGCAAAAAATGGCTTGGGCAGGAAGGTGAAAACTGGCCAGGGGTAGAAAGGGTTAAAGCAAAGAGATGAGATATTCTTGAATGGCCAAGCCAGTCACCTGATCTGAACCCGATAGAGCATTTCACTTGTTAAAGACTAAACTTCAGACAGAAAGGCCCACAAAGAAACAGCAACTGAAAACCGCTGCAGTAAAGGCCTGGCAGAGCATTAAGGAGGAGGAAACACAGCGTCTGGTGATGTCCATGAGTTCAAGACTTCAGGCAGTCATTGCCAACAAAGGGTTTTCAAAATTAACATTTTATTTACAATCATTTAATTCGTCCAATTACTTTTGAGCCCCCGAAATGATGGGATTGAGTTTAAAAAATGCTTTATTTTCCAGTTCCTGGTTTATGCAATCATTTTGTTCAACCCACTGAATTAAAGCTGAAAGTCTGAACTTCAACTGCATCTGAATTGTTTTGTTCAAAATCCATTGTGGTAATGTACAGAACAAAAATTTAATATTTTTTTTGTCTCTTTCCAAATTTATATGGACCTAACTGTATGTACACAAGTGACTCCACCAGCAGAATAGTGACTGCAGCTCTAGGGTATAATACATGTACAGTCAGGTCCATAAATATTGGGACATCGACACAATTGTAACATTTTTGGCTCTATACACCACCACAATGGATTTGAAATGAAACGAACAAGATGTGCTTTAACTGCAGACTGTCAGCTTTAATTTGAGGGTATTTACATCGGTGTAGGAATTACAACAGTTTGCATATGTGCCTCCCACTTGTTAAGGGACCAAAAGTAATGGGACAATTGGCTTCTCAGCTGTTCCATGGAGTTCATTTCAAGTGTGCTATTTGCATTTGGAATCTGTTGGATCTCATCTTGAAAGTTGACAGCAAAGAGCTGTCACTGTCAGTGAAGCAAGCCATCATTAGGCTGAAAAAACTAAACAAACCCATCAGAGAGATAGCAAAAACATTAGGTGTGGCCAAAACAACTGTTTGGAGCATTCTTAAAAAGAAGGAACGCATCGGTGAGCTCAGCAACACCAAAAGATCCGGAAGACCACGGAAATCAGCTGTGGTGGATGACCGAAGAATTCTTACCCTGGTGAAGAAAACACCCTTCACAACAGTTGGCCAGATCAAGAACACTCTCCAGGAGGTAGGTGTATGTGTGTCAAAGTCAACAATCAAGAGAAGACTTCACCAGAGTGAATACAGAGGGTTCACCACAAGATGTAAACCATTGGTGAGCCTCAAAAACAGGAAGGCCAGATTAGAGTTTGCCAAACGACATCTAAAAAAGCCTTCACAGTTCTGGAACAACATCCTATGGACAGATGAGACCAAGATGAACTAGTACCAGAGTGATGGGATGAGAAGAGTATGGAGAAGTAAAGGAACTGCTCATGATCCTAAGCATACCACCTCATCAGTGAAGCATGGTGGTGGTAGTGTCATGGCTTGGGCATGTATGGCTGGCAATGGAACTGGGTCTCTTGTATTTATTGATGATGTGACTGCTGACAAAAGAAGCAGGATGAATTCTGAAGTTTTTTGGGCAATATTATCTGCTCATATTCAGCCAAATGCTTCAGAACTCATTGGACGGCGCTTCACAGTGCAGATGGACAATGACCTAAAGCATACTGCAAAAGCAACCAAAGAGTTTTTTTATGGGAAAGAAGTGGAATGTTATGCAATGGCCAAGTCAATCACCTGCCGCACCTGAGGGGTTAATAGCGGCGGATCGCAGCGCGCAGTCACAGAGGCTGGGTGCCGGGTATGGGATATGTCCGGCACCCGCAGCCTGCGTTTGTATTAAGCATAAACGATATTCATTGGTGGTGCAGTGCACTGCACCCCCCCCCCCCCCCAACCCTAGTATTATAAATTAGAATCATTGGTGGGACAGTGCGCCCCCAACCCCCCCCCCCCCCAAAGTATTATAATCATTGGTGGTGCAGTGCGCCCCCAACCCCCCCCAGTATTATCATTGGTGGTGCAGTGCGCCCCCATCCCCCAAGTATTATCATTGGTGGCAGTGGCAGTTCCGATCGGAGCCCCAGCAGTGTAATCCTGGGGCTCCGATCGGTTACCATGGCAGCCAGGACACTATTGAAGCCCTGGCTGCCATAGTCGGCTTCCTGCTGCTGTGTGCAGAAAGCACAGAGCAGCTGGGACAGTGTGAGGTCCTATTCACCCTGATAGAGATCTGTCAGGGTGAATAGGACAAGGGATGAAAGATCCCAGGTTCTAGCCCCTAAGGGGGTAAATAGGTATTAAATAAAAAGTAAAAAAAAAAGGTTAAATAAACAATCCAAAATATTAAGTTTAAATCACTCCCTTGCCCAATTTTACATATGAAATATATAAACAATAAAAAAACATATCGCCACACCCGAAAAAGTGCGAACTATTAAAATATTTAAAAATATCTCCTATGCGGCGAACGCCATAACAGAAAAAAAAAATCATTTGCAATTTGCCATTTTTTTGTCACCTTGTCCCGACAAAAATTAAGATCGGACTGTTCTATTATGGTCCAGACGTTCCATAAAATGTGGAATGCACGCGGCTTTTTTGGTGGTTTATTTTTTTCACGTGGTATCGAGTATCGCAAAACTTTTTTATGGTATCGAAATAAAGTCAAAAATTTGGTATCGTGTGTTTTTTTTTATTTTTATTATACCGTAATTATATGTATTTTAAATTTGGCTCCTAAATTTTTCAGGTTAGGAGGCAATTTTTTTTAGTCTGGAGCCCTGAGTAATGCTTTTACGTAGTGACTGGCTGTTTAGATTCCTTCTGCATGTGACCTGTAGTTTGGAGTTCAGGGGCTTGGTGTTTCCCTCACTCACTGGTGTGTTCCTCAGACTTGTGTAACACTCTTGTGGCTGTAGAAGCTCTGCAGATACTGATTTCGCTTTGTGATGACTATGATATGTTGTGCCCCTCCTCCTCCTCCATGTGTAGGGCTGACAGGGTGAATGTGGAGTGTTCTTATGTTGAGTCTCTGTCCTTGACCTTCTCTTTTGCCCTGTGAGGAGATTTTGAGACGCCGTTGATCTCTAACCTCTTCTGGGTATGATCTGATCACTGCAGTTTATGATGTGTGTGTGTTAATCTCCTTGACCTCTGAGTAACCCCAGGGTCAGTGGCTCAATTTAGGGGAGACTTTGACCCGACTCTCCATCAGAGGACTTGGTGCCCCAGGCTTCGCGTCTATTTCCTCAGACTCTCTGAGCTGCTTTGGGAGGTGTCTGAGCTTTAAAGGGTCGTAAAGCTGCGGCATGAGTCATAAAGCCCTCCGCAGCCTGACGCCCTGCAGTCTATTTCAGCTGCCCAGGAGTTTTCATTTTGCGGCTTTTTATGTGACCTCGTAAAATCGCCGTCAGCGCCGCTCACTGATTGGCTCAGTGGGACGGCTGCAGTTAGAGTTAGAGCCTCTGACAAATTGTTCCGCTCTGAAGTCGATAGTAATTCGGCTGCGCTCCCCTCCTCCTCCTCTGTCTGCCACTCTCCTTCAGGCTCCGCTCTGTGTCCTGTATCTGCCATTGTCTCCACTATCTCTGCTCAATGCCCATCCTGCCTACGATGGGAGAAGCAGCTCTGTGCAGCACCCGCAAACACGGAAGTGGTACTGTGCAGCACCCGCAAACACGGAAGTGGTACTGTGCAGCACCCGCAAACACGGAAGTGGTACTGTGCAGCACCCGCAAACACGGAAGTGGTACTGTGCAGCACCCGCAAACACGGAAGTGGTACTGTGCAGCACCCGCAAACATGGAATTGGTACTGTGCAGCACCCACAAACACGGAAGTGGTACTGTGCAGCACCCACAAACACGGAAGTGGTACTGTGCAGCACCCGCAATCACGGAAGTGGTACTGTGCAGCACCCGCAATCACGGAAGTGGTACTGTGCAGCACCCGCAATCACGGAAGTGGTACTGTGCAGCACCCGCAAACACGGAATTGGTACTGTGCAGCACCCACAAACACGGAAGTGGTACTGTGCAGCACCCACAAACACGGAAGTGGTACTGTGCAGCACCCGCAATCACGGAAGTGGTACTGTGCAGCAATCACGGAAGTGGTACTGTGCAGCAATCACGGAAGTGGTACTGTGCAGCAATCACGGAAGTGGTACTGTGCAGCAAACACGGAAGTGGTACTGTGCAGCACCCGCAAACACAGAAGTGAAGCACAACTTTGCAGCACCCGCAAACACGGAAGTGAAGCACAACTTTGCAGCACCCGCAAACACTGAATTGAAGCGCAACTTTGCAGCGCCCGCAAACACTGAATTGAAGCGCAACTTTGCAGCACCCGCAAACACGGAAAAGAAGTGGTACTGTGCATCATTAACCTATACAACAGCATCCAAGGATTTAAAACAAAAGAAGTCTTGTTGCTCAGTGTCTACACATAAAGTAGAATTGCAGTGGTGCTGTGCAGCAGCTACACGTGCAGTAGAATTGTTGTGCAATTCTCCAATGTCCAAACATAAAGTAAAATTGCAGCTGTACTCTGCAAAATCTGCACACAGTTGAAATACAGCTGCAGTCTGCACATCCACACATACAGTAGAACTGCAGCGGTACTGTGCTGTATCCACACATCCAATAGAATACATACATACAATGGAATTGCAGTAGTACTGTGCAGCATACACACATACAGTAGAATTGCAGCGATACTGTGCTGTATCCACACAAAGTTGAATTGCAACTGTAGTACTGTGCAGCACCTGCACGTACAGTAGACACATCCCTGTATAAAGTAGAATTGTAACAGTACTTTTCAGCATCCACACATACATTAGAAGTGGTACTGTGCAGCTTAGACACATACAGTAGATTTGCAATTCTAATCAACACATCCACACAAAGTATAATCGCAGAGGTATTGTGCAGCTTAGCCACATACAAAATTGCAGCAGTAATCTACACTCTACTTGCAGCATCCATGCATACATTAGAAGTGCTACTGTGCAGCATACACTCTTAGGCTACTTTCACACTTGCGGCAGTGTGATCCGGCGGGCAGTTCCGTCGTCGGAACTGCCCGCCGGATCCGCCGATCTGCCGCTGACTGAAAGGACGGATCCGTCTCTCCGCTTGTCATGCGGACAGACGGATCCGTCTTGTACATTTTTTCACATTTTTTTCGGTCTGCGCATGCGCAGGCCGGAAGGACGGATCCGGCATTCCGGTATTCTGAATGCCGGATCCGGCGTTAATAGATTCCTATGGAAAAAAATGCCGGATCCGGCATTCAGGCAAGTCTTCAGTTTTTTTCGCCGGAGAGAAAACCGTAGCATGCTGCGGTTTTCTCTTTTGCCTAATCAGTCAAAACGACTGAACTGAAGACATCCTGATGCAAACTGAACGGATTAGGCTAGTTTCACACTTGCGGCAGGACGGATCCGACATGCTGTTCACCATGTCGGATCCGTCCTGCGGCTGTTTCGCCGTGCCCCCGGGCCGCCGCTCCGTCCCCATTGACTATAATGGGGACGGGGGTAGAGCTCCGGCGCAGCACGGCGGTGCACGGAGAAAGCCGCCGGACTAAAAAACCTGACCTGCAGTAATTTTAGTCCGGCGGCCTTAAGCCGTGCACCGCCGTGCTGCGCCGGAGCTCCGCCCCCGTCCCCATTATAGTCAATGGGGACGGAGCGGCGGCCCGGGGGCACGGCGAAACAGCCGCAGGACGGATCCGACATGGTGAACAGCATGTCGGATCCGTCCTGCCGCAAGTGTGAAAGTACCCTTACTCTCCATTCAGAATGCATGGGGATAAAACTGATCAGTTCTTTTCCGGTATAGAGCCCCTGTGACGGAACTCTATGCCGGAAAAGAACAACGCAAGTGTGAAAGTAGCCTTACAGTAGAATTGCAGTGGTTTTATTGGACCTCTGCTGAGAGGAGGGAGATTTCCATGAGATCACTGATTAGACTGATATAGCCCTTTGTGTCCTTCCTCTTCATATGGAAACGGCAGAAAGCAAAAATACAGCAGAATGATTGTAATTTATATGAATGTTGCTCGTCACCTTGTATAAGGACGAGAGAAAAATAGTTCCTTTGATGAGGCATGTGTCATAATAGATCATGGCCAACGACACAACTCTTAACTGCGAATATAATCCTTCGGGGAAGGATATCTAATTTGCTTAATTTGCTAAATAATCTTTTCTAAATTGTCATCTGACTGTAAATTGTGAAGCAGCAATGAAGGTGAAAATGGTACAACTCTCATGACGCCATGGTGGAAGGATCCCAAGATGTGGCTGTTGTATAAGAATGACAGTAAGTCCCACAGCCGCTGTGGGAATAAGTGAGCATGGCCAGTTTTGTTAGGTCTGTGTCAAACATCATCAATGACAGCACTGAACAGTTTCTAGGAGGCAACTTAATAGGTCAGACCGCAGTTTCCAAGGACTTTAGCGTCCATAAAAATGGAAGCCCTAGAAAGATTGCTCTCCATGGGCAGCAATTTGAAAAAGGAAAATCTTCTCATGAAAAGTTCTGATCCTCCTCGTGAAGATCCACCTAGTAGGGCAATGTACTCTGGAAAAATATTAGCAAAATTGTTCCCAAAAACTGTGTCTCTAGCGCCACCTATAGATGTTGCAGTAACTACACTGTTCAACTACACTCTTCACCATAATCCCAGGAGTAGGACCGGTGTGGCATTCCCTTGTGAAGGCAAGGGAAGCGTTGCCCACGTGGTCTCCAGATCAATATCCAGTTATCATTGCATCCCAGACAAAAGCAGGACTTATCGCTGAAGAGGATAGACCAGGGATGGCCAACCTGAGGCTCTCCGGATGTTGCAAAACTACAACTCCCAGCATGCCCGGACTGCCAACAGCTATCAGCCTACAGCAGGGCATGGTGGGAATTGTAGTTTTACAACAGCTGGAGAGCCACAGGTTGGCCATGCCTGGGATAGACCATGCCTCCATTGCTGTCTTGGTGTGCACTATAACGGCCTTTGTGGCGTGGTGGTGTGAGGTCAAGGGATGTTCTGTAACTGGACGTCTGGCTCGTAGCCCAACGTTGTGCAAACGCCTTCTGATATTTTGTGTAGACGCTTTTTGCCACCCTAGGCTTGGGATGTAATGTCCAATTTTACTTACAGTCCAGCATACACCCAGGGTGAGAGCCAAGTATCATGATATGAACTGCGCTAAGGTGACACAAGTGTCCTGACCTAACACCCAGCTCCTGCACATGTCAGTGTGCACAGTAGCATTGTTTTTGTATGCTGCCTGTAATCCTCAGTACCAGTGTTTGTGTGTACAGTGCACAGTACCACTTCTCCGGTCCTGTCTACTGGGTGTAATTCTCAGTATCTGCTGTTATTCTGTATAGATATGGACACTGCACACAGTACAACTTCTCCTGTCCTGTATACTGGTGTTATTCTGAGTATCTGTTCTTATTCTGTATATATGTACACTGCACAGTACCACTTCTCTTGTGCTGTATACTGGGTGCAATTCTCAGTATCTGCTCTTATTCTGTATATATGGACACTGCACAGTACCACTTCTCTTGTGCTGTATACTGGGTGCAATTCTCAGTATCTGCTCTTATTCTGTACTAGCAGAAGGACCCGGCTTTCGCACGGGTATATTTCATCTATTTCATTTAATGTTTGTGTGTGTCGTTAAAAGATATTGACAGTATCCCCCATAACAATGACCTCTACAGCACCCCGCCCCTTAACACTGACCCCCCCGCCACTTTAAAATGGGACCTCCACAGCAGCCCATCCCCTTAACTTTGACCTTCACAGCAGCCCGCCCCTTAAACAGTGATTTTAACAGCACCCCACTCCCTTGACAGTGACCTCCTCAGGGGCCCGCTGCCTTAACAGTGACCTCCTCAGGAGCCCGCTGCCTTAACAGTGACCTTTTCAGGGGCCCGCTGCCTTAACAGTGACCTTTTCAGGGGCCCGCTGCCTTAACAGTGACCTTTTCAGGGGCCCGCTGCCTTAACAGTGACCTTTTCAGGGGCCCGCTGCCTTAACAGTGACCTCCTCAGGGGCCTGTTGCCTTAACAGTGACCTCCACAGTACCCCGCTGCCTTAGGGCTCTTTCACACTTGCGTTGTCCGGATCCGTCGTGTACTCCATTTGCCGGAAGTGCCCGCCGGATCCGTAACACCGCAAGTGAACTGAAAGCATTTGAAGACTGATCCGTCTTCAAAATGCGTTCAGTGTTACTATGGCAGCCAGGACGCTATTAAAGTCCTGGTTGCCATAGTAGTAGTGGGGAGCGGGGGAGCAGTATACTTACCGTCCGTTCGGCTCCCGGGGCGCTCCAGAATGACGTCGGAGCGCCCCATGCGCATGGATGACGTGATCCATGCGATCACGTCATCCATGCGCGTGGGGCGCCCTGACGTCACTCTGAAGCGCCCCGGGAGCCGCACGGACGGTAAGTATACTGCTCCCCCGCTCCCCACTACACTTTACCATGGCAAACAGGACTTTAGCGCCCTGGCAGCCATGGTAACCATTCAGAAAAAGCTAAACGTCGGATCCGGTAATGCGCCGAAACAACGTTTAGCTTAAGGCCGGATCCGGATTAATGCCTTTCAATGGGCATTAATTCCGGATCCGGCCTTGCGGCAAGTGTTCAGGATTTTTGGCCGGAGCAAAAAGCGCAGCATGCTGCGGTATTTTCTCTGGCCAAAAAACGTTTCGGTCCTGAACTGAAGACATCCTGATGCATCCTGAACGGATTTCTCTCCATTCAGAATGCATTGGGATAATCCTGATCAGGATTATTCTGGCATAGAGCCCCGACGACTGAACTCTATGCCGGAAAAGAACAAACCAAGTGTGAAAGAGCCCTTAACAGTGACCTCCACAGTGTCTGCCTCTTTAATGCTAGGGCTACAGAACGACATGTGTCGCGCAACATTTTGTCTCAGCAATTTTTATAAGGGAAGTGGCTGATTAATCTGTAGCTAACTGGAGCATAAGGGTATCTGTTCTTATTCTGTATATATAGACACTGCACGGTACCACTTCTCTTGTCCTGTATACTGGGTGTAATTCTCAGTATCTGCTCCTATTCTGTATATATGGACACTGTACAGTACCACTTCTCTTGTCCTGTATACTGGGTGTAATTCTCAGTATCTGCTCCTATTCTGTATATATGGACACTGTACAGTACCACTTCTCTTGTCCTGTATACTGAATGTAATTCTCAGTATCTGCTCTTATTCTGTATATATATAGACACTGCACAGTACCACTTCTCTTGTCCTGTATACTGGGTGTAATTCTCAGTATCTGCTCCTATTCTGTATATATAGACACTGCACGGTACCACTTCTCTTGTCCTGTATACTGGGTGTAATTCTCAGTATCTGCTCCTATTCTGTATATATGGACACTGTACAGTACCACTTCTCTTGTCCTGTATACTGGGTGTAATTCTCAGTATCTGCTCTTATTCAGTATATATGGACACTGCACAGTACCACTTCTCTTGTCCTGTATACTGGGTGTAATTCTCAGTATCTGCTCCTATTCTGTATATATGGACACTGCACAGTACCACTTCTCTTGTCCTGTATACTGGGTGTAATTCTCAGTATCTGCTCTTATTCTGTATATATGGACACTGCACAGTACCACTTCTCTTGTCCTGTACACTGGGTGTAATTCTCAGTATCTGCTCTTATTCTGTATATATGGACACTGCACAGTACCACTTCTCCTGTCCTGTATACTGGGTGTAATCTTCAGTATCTCCTCTTAATCTGTGTATAAGGACACTACATAGTACCACTTTTCTTCTCCTTTATGCTGGGTGTAATTTTTAATTCTGCTTTGCCTCACCTCTAATTCACACGTCCATAGTGTATTACGGATCTGCAATACACCCGGCCGGCACCCCCATAGAACTGCCTATTTCTGTCCGCAATTGCGGGCAAGAATTGGACATTTTTTCTGGAGCCGCATCCATTCCTTCCCCATAGAGAATGAATAGGTCCGCACCCGTTCCGCAATTTGCGGAAAGGATACGGACCCATTCTACGGACGTGTGAATGGACCCTTATGCTCCAGTTAGCTGCAGATTAATCAGCCAGTTCCCTTATAAAAAGGACATTTTCCCTGATATGATTGCAGCGGTTGCATGTGACGGCCATTACCCTGTTCTTGTCTCAGTGCACTCCCCCAGATTAGTAGCAGATGCAGTGATTTACAGGTTTATGCCACTTTTATGTTTATTATTATTTACTTTTATAAAGACGATGGACTGGATTTTTTCTTTGTAATGTTTTGTGATTGAGAATAGTTGAGTATCGAGGCTGTAAGCGGTCATCACCTGCAATCAGTGCAGTGTATGGCGCTCGCCCTTGAGTCTAGAGGGAAGTGTAGCATGGTGCTACAAAAATCTCCTCATAAAATCAGGAGTTTCTGATTGGCTGGAGGTTCTTTTCATGTGAACCACATGGCAAAACATTATGCAATCTCTTAGGTTATGTTCGCACTGTGGATTTTTTCAACTAATTGACAGTGTGTCATGCTGCAGGTGCCTGCAATGATTTAGCACACAAATTGCCGCTTTTCCCTGCGACAGT
The DNA here is from genome assembly GCF_905171765.1 of Bufo bufo. Classification (NCBI taxonomy): domain Eukaryota; kingdom Metazoa; phylum Chordata; class Amphibia; order Anura; family Bufonidae; genus Bufo; species Bufo bufo. The sequence continues at coordinate 173,773,154 of NC_053389.1, forward strand.
TACAACTTAATTGCGGCGTGTGTTGCGTCTCTTGCATCACAGCTTTAGGCCTCATTCATTATGACCGTTGTGTGTTTTGCGGTCCGCAAATTGCGGATCTGCAAAACACGGATGGTGTCCGTGTGCGTTCCGCAATTTGTGGAACGGCACGGACAGCCATTGATATAACTGCCTATTCCTGTCCGCAAAACGGACAAGAATAGGACAGTTTATATTTTTTTTGCGGGGCCACGGAACGGAGCAACGGATGCGAAGTGAATGAGTCCGCACCCCAGCCGCAAAAACTGCGGCTCCGATGCGGACGAAAACAATGGTCGTGTGCATGAGGCCTTACAGAGCTCATGGTTTCTTCTGTCTTCTGCCACCATTTCCTCACTGTTTGTTTTTTATGCCATTTCATATGAATCCTTTCATGCCCTAGAGGGTGGCTGAGGGTTATCATCTTCCCGATGAGGGTTTCAGGCTTCAGCCATTGTCTTAGTTTTGTATTTGTCACAAAGTCATAATTTATCTCCAATTATCAAATGTTTAGTCTTGTATAGCGGTGAAAGACTAATACTTCTCGCTGCCTGTTGTCTCTGACCATTTGCGTCTTGCCGCATTTGCTGCTTTTCTTTTTCTACTACGGTTTTGATGGCATTACATGCCGCCTCCGCTTCAGCAGCCATCTTATTGTGTTGTCCTATTGCAGCTGGTGCAGGGGAGGGGAAGTCATATTTTTGTCTGTGTCCTCTAAGGCTAGGGCTACGCCAACATGTCACACCATAAAATGGGTATAGCTACACTGCGACATGTGTTGTGTGACTTTTTTGTAATGATAGTCAATGGTGTTGCACTGCAATTTGACAGTCACACAAAAATCCAATTTGGATAGATTTTTTGAGACTGTCTTGTCGCAGCATGTCACAGTGTGAAACCATTAACTAGCGCTAGAAAAAAATGCTGCACGACTTTTTATCGACATTAAACTGTTGTCAGACAAACTCATCTTTTTCAGCGGGACTGGTGACAGTCTACACTTATGGAGAGCTCCCAACTTTCCCCCGATAAAGGATGCCATGGAAGGGAAGGATCGCTGCGTTGAATTTCAGCATCGGATCCTTGGGTTGTCAGGGATATAAACTGCTGCCAGACATGTCTAGCAGAAGCTTTCTCCTCAATCCCCATTGGAAAAAACACTTACAAGCTCTTTAGAACCAAGCATGTACATATATGGGGGAACTGGGAGAGATAGCTGTCTGTTGAAGGAGCATTTGGCCGACAGCTACTGCAGGTGTATGGAAACCTTAGGACGCTCATCAGAAAGTTTCCATGTCCTCGGCTTGTTGCTTTCCTCACCCTCGTTTCTGGAAAGTTCCATTACTGAAGTTGAGGACCCTACGTGAAGTCTGTGGTGGAGGCGGCATGATAAAGAGTGTGGCAGGGGGTTGTTTCCGTGCATTAATAATGGGGGACCCCTCCATTTTCTTCTCGGCTCTGTCATCACCATAAGTGACACATTCACCAGTGATCAGGATCTTTGATGCTTCTGTCGGTGGCGGGAGTGCTGCCGAGCTTTTATGTTTTCTCTTCCTACACTATTAATAGGGACCACAGCCAAAATCCTGTAATTGGCTTGTTCTAAATATAACCGCCGTCTTCTCTGGAGATCGGCTCCGCAGTCTTCACCGTTCTGCTGTCACACTGGGGGTCACAGAGCTGAATCCTGGTTGGAAAACACATTTGCCTCTACTGGGAGGTATAATAATTCCCCCCTCCCTCAGGATGGATTGTTCACTCTTCCCCGTCTTGATATCATCGTTTAATGGTGAGTAATTTCTTTAATTAGATTTTTGTGTTTCCATTAATAATCCGAACATTTGTCTCTATAACAGTCGGGTAATTGCTAGTAGGAAATCACTGCAGAATCTTTTATAGTGCAGAAGTTCATGACCTCAGACGTTGTCGTTCATTTCTAAAGTTTTAGAACCTTGTGTTGTCAGGCTGGATGTAGTCTGTGTCGATTGGCTACACTGGGGGCAAAGCGTCAAGTGGTCGCTGCTCTATCCACTGCTGGAATAACATGCCCTTAAGGCCCCATTCACATGACTGTGTTTTACGTCAATATTTGATCCTAATTTTTTGCTGATCAGATGCAGACCGATTAATTTCAGTGGCGCTGCAAAATATGCAGACAGCACACTGTGTGCTGTCCGCATCTGTATGTCCATTCTACCGTCCTGCAATAAGGATAGAACATGTCCTATTCTTGTGCATTTTGTGGATAAGAATAGGCATGTGTGGCAGGGGAAAATGCTGGATGCACAACATATACGCTCATGTGCGTGGGGCCTAATACTTTTGATCGGTTTTATGACAAGCGGACGTCAGTCTCCCATTGAGCTGAATGATGCACAGTAATGACAGAGGAGAGCGTGTCATCGAGTCCCACAGAGATGAGTAGGATCTGACAGTATGACCTCCGGCTCTGGAAGTGGCGCTTCCTTTGTGATATTGGCATCTACTCTGCTGCTTCCGACACTTGTGTTTCTGAGTGGAGATCTAGAGTCTCAAGATGATGAAAATAAATGTGCAACTGGGTTCAGTGATGTGCCAACGGGAAGATCCGACCTTCCATAACATTATTACGTGGACCCTGGCGCTCAGCAGGCGTTTCTTTCATGGAATCTTTGGCGCTTTCCATTTATTCCTATGACACAATGTTAGGGTCAGTCTAAGATGATTGTATATATGTACACACCGACACGCAGTGAGGGATGATGTTTTTCGGGGACCCTGCAGCTTTATCTAACCCGTTACTTTACCTGTACTCATCCTGATTTATATCGTGTCCAGCGTCGCCCGCTGGCTGTGAAGATGAGGCACTTTATTCCAGTGTCCTTGTGATTGTAATTCTCATTGTACAGTAATTGCTTCTCGTGTGTCCTTATCGTTATATTGGAAGGACTAAAGCTCTGCTCAGTTCACATCTGCTGTGCTTTTCTTTGCTGTAACAGAAATAGTGAATCAAGCTGCGCTGTGCTGACGGAAGAATCCCGCTGAATTCTATAATGTAGATAAGACCGCAGTGTGTGCAGCGGCAAGAGCCTACGTGGACAGAGATAATCAGTGGTGCTACAGGCTGATGACGTCACAGACAGGAAGTGATGATGACAGGGCCCCCTCTCTTTAAATGGACCCCATATGTTCATGTTCAGCCGTCTCGTGTCACTTTGCATGCAATTTCCCTTTTTTTAGACGGTGTCACTGTCTGCGGTGCACAGTCACCCATTGAGGTTATATAGGAGGATGTGCGCATGCGTCATTTAGGCCTCATGCACACGACTGTACTGTCGTTTTGATCCGTGTCCGGTCCACATTTTTTTGCAGATCACATGTGGACCCATTCATTTCTTTGGGTCTTCAAAAATGCAGAAATCACACGGATGTCATCTTTGTGCAATCCGTGTACGCTCTGTGGCTGTTCTGCAAATTATAGTACATGTCCTATTCTAGAATAGCTGTTTCTACAGATGGGAGTGAGAAAATTGTGAAATTCACACAGCTGGTATCCGTATTTTGCAGATTTGTGTTTTTTTGACCGTAAAGTGGTTATGATCGTGTGCATGAGGCCTTAAACATATATCAAGTTGGGTGGTCATACGTGGAGGCTCTTGAGCCTGGTGTCAGACACTGGAGAAAATGGAGGATGGTGGACATTTGATTTTCACAGTGGATCTGTTCATGCCCTGTATCTACAGTGGATCTATTAATGCCCTGTATGTAGTGGATACCGGCGTCACTTCATCTCCACTGGAAGTTCTTGATTCGGCCGGTGATAAAGCTGTGGAGGGATGAAGTGGATCCGAGGCTGTAATAAGAAGCATCATGTCTGTGCCCCTGAGGAATAATTGCTGGAATTAAATCTGATGATCTAATGAATTGCGGCATTAAGGAGCTATGAGTGGGTGAATTGTTATAGCTATTATGTTATCAGCTTACTGTGTCTTCATATAGGACCATCCTGGTGGTAGGGTAGGGAAGATACTGGTGGAAGATTTCCAGGGTGAATCCTTCTGTCCTGATTTTTTTCTGGGGGTATCAGTGAAGTGCTGAGTGCCACTTTGGAAGACTAAAGACCTCCTAAATGTGACCCCATGCCTTTCCTGATCCTTGGAAGCTCAATGTTACATGGAAATATCACCTGTTTCTTTAAAGCATTGCATCCTTGTATTACATGGACGGCCATTCATCTGAAAGGATGACACAATAACACTTGGGGTGCAGGACCATGATACACTGACACTTGGGGTGCAGGACCATGATACACTGACACTTGGGGTGCAGGACAGTGATACACTGACACTTGGGGTGCAGGACCATGATACACTGACACTTGGGGTGCAGGACCATGATACACTGACACTTGGGGTGCAGGACCATGATACACTGACACTTGGGGTGCAGGACCATGATACACTGACACTTGGGGTGCAGGACCATGATACACTGACACTTGGGGTGCAGGAGAACGACATGCTGATGCTTTGGGGTACAAAACAATATAAATGTATCTTGCCCAACAGATATCGCTGTTATATCACTGTACCTGTATACCACCATTTATCAAACCTTCCTTATTCTAAAGTCATTAGCGTACCATTGCATCCTGCGAAAAATTTGTTTTGATACTCAGTTGCTGTTGGTTACGTCCTGTAGTGGAACCTTGTAATACAGGACTCGCATGCTCACAGCACTTCTGTTACACAGAGCATTGTGAATATGTGGAGGTAGAAAATGAACTGGTTAGTATCACGTCTTTCTGAGGTCAGGACACATCTCACTGCCCTAAAGCATGATGGGACAGCAGTCACATGACAAACCAGGAAGTAGGATTCAAGCATGGGGGATAAGAGAAAACTGCAAATGAGGTAAAAAAAAAAATATAATAATAAAAGGAAGAAAAGCAATCAAGGTGGAATGAGAGCTAGAACACTTGAAGAAAATAAACTTTAGAGTGAAAAGTAGTTTATGGCACAACCCCTAAGGACAATGACATGATGAGACTTGGGGTGCAGGACAATGGCATTTGGGGTACAGGGTTAAACATGAACTTTTGTTTCTTCCACTTTTCTGAAGAGCCAGATTCTCACCATGTGGCGCACATTTCACGGCTCAGTAACCGCTGCATCTATTTTGCAGGGTGGTTATAGCTCTGCGTAAAGCGTTTTTCTTTATTGCGCCATTCCTTTCTGCCTAAACTCCTCTACTTTGCATTGAATATGCCGGGAGACGACACTTTGCATTGTCATGTTTATTAATGCTGAGGGTATTCCAGCACGATGGCTGTCGGTAGCATGTCTCTGCAGATCTGCGGAATTTGAGCTAGCTCTTACTGATGTGAGGTGGTCCTTAAATCAGAGGATCCTCTCACATCTGATGCCCCTGCTGCTCCTCGCTGCCCCCTCAGGTGGAAATGACGGATGTTTTAGGATTTGAGTGGGCGGCACCTTCCTGCATCGTTAAGCTTTCTGCTCAATTCTATGTTAAATCTACTATTTTGTCACGAGTCAATGATTCACTCTCAGATATTGTCACTGAGTTGTCAGGGCAGTGGGGATGGTGGGGGGTGATTCACGAAGTAGGCAGAGATACATAGCGGGCATAATACCATGCTTTGTTCTGCTCATTTGTTGGGTCGTCTGTGACCCTGGGTGTGAGGCCTGGTGTAATTGAAATGAGTTTGGAATGATGTGTGGCTGGCAGGGCGATGGGTTAAACGCTGCGCTCTGTTATGTGTATGGCTCGGAGCACCCGGCAAACTGATGTAAGATGTGAAGTCTCTGGATAATAAAGAACACAGTAAACCCCGGGGAGTCTGTCTTTTTATATTGTCACACTTGACTCTGCTAATCATTGTACGTCGGTGAGGGGGAGCCGTCATGTGTGACTGACACCCGTCTAGCTTGATGTGGGATTATGTTACTGATGGAGTGACTGCTTCTGCGGGGGCTCCGCTTCCTCACATACAAAACTCTGCTAAAGACTGCAGAATAATATAAAGCAAGCACTGCAGACAGTAGGGTGACTGTATGTACAAACACAGCCAGGAGAGTAGGTGTGTGGTGCAGGACCCCTGTTTGTAGTAAATTGAGAAGCGTATGTTGCTGCAGCACCCTTGTGTATACAGTATATGAGCTCAGCCAGGTGAGTGAGATATGTGGCTACAGCACCCATGTATATGTATGAGCTGAGCTAGGTTAATAAGGTGTGTGGCTGCAGCACTCATGTATATGTATGAGCTCAGCTCAGTTAGTAAGGTGTGTGGATGCAGCATTCATGTGTATATGAGCTTAGCCTAGTCAGTGAGGTGTATGGCTGCAGCACTCGTGTGGGTATATACAGTATGAGCCCAGCCAGGTGAGTAAGGTGTGTGGTTGCAGCACTCGTGTGTGTGTATATACAGTATGAGCACCACAGCCAGATCAGATTGGTGTGTGGCTGCAGCACCCGTGTGTATATATGAGCTCAGCCAGGTGAGTATGGTGTATGGTTGCAGAACCTGCTTCTATATATGATTTGAGCTGGGTGTGTGGCTGCAGACTCATGCATATTTATGAGCTAAACAGGGTATGTGGCTGCAGCACCTGTGTGTGTATATATGAGCTCAACCAGGTGAGTAAGGTATGTGGCTGCAGCACATGTGTATGTACAGTATAAACTCAGCCTCATCAGATAGGTGTGTGGCTGCAGCACCTGTGTGTGTGTGTGTGTGTGTGTGTGTGTATATATATATATATATATATATATATATACAGTACAGACCAAAAGTTTGGACACACCTTCTCATTCAAAGAGTTTTCTTTATTTTCATGACTATGACCAAAACTATGAATTAACACATGTGGAATTATATACATAACAAACAAGTGTGAAACAACTGAAAATATGTCATATTCTAGGTTCTTCAAAGTAGCCACCTTTTGCTTTGATTACTGCTTTGCACACTCTTGGCATTCTCTTGATGAGCTTCAAGAGGTAGTCCCCTGAAATAGTTTTCACTTCACAGGTGTGCCCTGTCAGGTTTAATAAGTGGGATTTCTTGCCTTATAAATGGGGTTGGGACCATCAGTTGCGTTGAGGAGAAGTCAGGTGGATACACAGCTAATAGTCCTACTGAATAGACTGTTAGAATTTGTATTATGGCAAGAAAAAAGCAGCTAAGTAAAGAAAAACAAGTGGCCATCATTACTTTAAGAAATGAAGGTCAGTCAGTCAGCCGAAAAATTGGGAAAACTTTGAAAGTAAGGGCTATTTGACCATAAAGGAGAGTGATGGGGTGCTGCGCCAGATGACCTGGCCTCCACAGTCTCCGGACCTGAACCCAATCGAGATGGTTTGGGGTGAGCTGGACCGCAGAGTGAAGGCAAAAGGGCCAACAAGTGCTAAGCATCTCTGGGAACTCCTTCAAGACTGTTGGAAGACCATTTCAGGGGACTACCTCTTGAAGCTCATCAAGAGAATGCCAAGAGTGTGCAAAGCAGTAATCAAAGCAAAAGGTGGCTACTTTGAAGAACCTAGAATATGACATATTTTCAGTTGTTTCACACTTGTTTGTTATGTATATAATTCCACATGTGTTAATTCATAGTTTTGATGCCTTCATAGTCATGAAAATAAAGAAAACTCTTTGAATGAGAAGGTGTGTCCAAACTTTTGGTCTGTACTGTGTGTGTGTATATATATATATATATATATATATATATATAAACACACACTCACCTAAAGAATTATTAGGAACACCTGTTCTATTTCTCATTAATGCAGTTATCTAGTCAACCAATCACATGGCAGTTGCTTCAATGCATTTAGGGATGTGGTCCTGGTCAAGACAATCTCCTGAACTCCAAACTGAATGTCAGAATGGGAAAGAAAGGTGATTTAAGCAATTTTGAGCGTGGCATGGTTGTTGGTGCCAGACGGGCCGGTCTGAGTATTTCACAATCTGCTCAGTTACAGGGATTTTTACGCACAACTATTTCTAGGGTTTACAAAAAATGGTGTGAAAAGGGAAAAACATCCAGTATGCTGCAGTCCTGTGGGCAAAAATGCCTTGTGGATGCTAGAGGTCAGAGGAGAATGGGCCGACTGATTCAAGCTGATAGAAGAGCAACGTTGTCTGAAATAACCACTCGTTACAACCGAGGTATGCAGCAAAGCATTTGTGAAGCCACAACACGCACAACCTTGAGGCGGATGGGCTACAACAGCAGAAGACCCCACCGGGTACCACTCATCTCCACTACAAATAGGAAAAAGAGGCTACAATTTGCACGAGCTCACCAAAATTGGTCTGTTGAAGACTGGAAAATGTTGCCTGGTCTGATGAGTCTCGATTTCTGTTGAGACATTCAAATGGTAGAGTCCGAATTTGGCGTAAACAGAATGAGAACATGTATCTATCCTCTGATGGCTACTTCCAGCAGGATAATGCACCATGTCACAAAGCTCGAATCATTTCAAATTGGTTTCTTGAACATGACAATGAGTTCACTGTACTAAAATGGCCCCCACAGTCACCAGATCTCAACCCAATAGAGCATCTTTGGGATGTGGTGGAACGGGAGCTTCGTGCCCTGGATGTGCATCCCTCAAATCTCCATCAACTGCAAGATGCTCTCCTATCCATATGGGCCAACATTTCTAAAGAATGCTATCAGCACCTTGTTGAATCAATGCCACGTAGAATTAAGGCAGTTCTGAAGGCAAAAGGGGGTCCAACACCGTATTAGTATGGTGTTCCTAATAATTCTTTAGGTGAGTGTATGTATGTATGTATATATATATATATATATATATATATATATATATATATATATGTATATGTATATATATATATGACCTCAGCCAAGTGAATAAGGTGTGTGGCTGCAGATCCATGCATATTTATGAGCCGAACAGGGTGTGTGGCTGCAGCACCCTCGTGTATGTATGAGCTCAGCCAGGTGAGTAAGGTGTGTGGCTGCAGAATCTTTGTATTTATAATCTCAGATGAGGATGTTCTAATTGATCTTCCAAGGAAACAATCATTGGGGCACATTTTCTAATCCTATAGATAGTGTAACCTTAGACATTTTGTCTGGACAGTGGCTCAGTTTGGATGATGCATGGCTAGATAAGGCTCATTTACACTGCGCTAACGAGCAGACAATTATCAGGAATGAACCATTCCTTCCTGATAACTGCCTCCACTGTATGAGGACGACCGATGGCTACCGCTATCGCTCATCCACATTTATTGTTTCTGGGCAGTAGATAGCTGTTTAGATAGCAAGATCTGTTGGCCATAAGTGATGATTGAGGTGTCCGCACCAAAAATCATTTCACCTGAACGTTTTGCTTGTTCATTGGGTGATCTGTGGCACCTTTACATGGTCCAGTGATCTGTATCGAGCATTCCAACATTGGACCGTGTAAACCCGCCATAACTTATAATACTGTCTATTGTGTGGCTAAATTTGAGCCAGAATTTAACACCAGAGTTTTGTCGCACAATTTCACCTTAGGGCACACTCCTTTCAGATGAATGTTGGGCTAGGCATGGGTAATTTCTCTAAACCGAAATCTGCCAAATTGTGCCACATTTTGTTGCAAGTTATCCAAAAATCTAAGTGCACTCATATTAGTAAATGTTGGTCATTGAGAATGAATCATTAACCCCTCCCCCACAGTAAATTATCATTACCCAGCATCTCGTCCTGAGCACATGTAGTGATTATCGTAAATATACATTCAGTCACGATATTGTGGCCAGGTTATCGGAGGCTGTAGCCAGGGACTGACTGCGAACTTAAAGTAGCCCTGGAAAAAATACTAAAAGTGGCCAAATAGTCGGGTCCAAATTGTGGCACATTATACCACCCCAACAGAGCCAAATACCACAGTCCATCACTAAATACTGCCGCGAGCAGCACAAAATACATCTCCAAAAACCTCCACTGGCGGCCGTGAATGGGGTTCAGGCGGCCCCCTGGGCATCGGCCCACCAGGAAATTTCCCTGTAAGGTCTATGGCCAATCCGCCCCTGGCTGTAGCTCACTGTTAGCCGACGACTGATTTTCGGTTTCTCATGTCACTGTCATTAGCAGTTAAAGAGCATCTGTTACCATGATCAACCCAATTAAACTAGACATGCTGCCTGATAGGGTTGATCGTGGTGAAATCAGCCCTCTATTGCTGCAATGTGAAGTATGATTGCAGCTAAATTTTCACTTTTATTCTAATAGAAATGAGGTGATCAGTGCACCTAGGGGCTGGCCTAACCACTCGGAGCACCTCCTCCTGTACCCCATCACCACTCCCCCTCATGGTCTGATTGACAGGATGAGGTGATCAGTGCACCTAGGGGCTGGCCTAACCACTCGGAGCACCTCCTCCTGTACCCCATCACCACTCCCCCTCATGGTCTGATTGACAGGATGAGGTGATCAGTGCACCTAGGGGCTGGCCTAACCACTCGGAGCACCTCCTCCTGTACCCCATCACCACTCCCCCTCATGGTCTAATTGACAGGACAGGAACATCTTGACTGTTCAGATGCCTGGCTCTGAAATCTCGCACTTGCTCCAGTGAAACTTAATGGCGTATGCGAGCACCAGCCCTCTCATCAGCACTGCACAAACCCCGAAGAGAAGACTCTGATCTTTGCTTCTAGATAGCAAAGCCAATCTTCTGATCTACCAAGTGAAGACTAAAGTCATTGGGCTTGGGCAGTGCAGATATCAACGGGAAGAGCCCCCTGCAATCAACTGCGCATGCACAGATGAAGTCTCACTTGTGCAAGTACAAGATTTCAGATCCAGGCATCTGAACAATGTGAATGCCTGGTCCTGTCAATCGCGTCATAAAGGGAAGTGGTGACAGTAGAGAGGAGGAGGTGAAGCAGTGCTCTGAGAGGCTAGGCCAGCTCCCCAATGCTCTGAGCACCTAATTTGCATAAGAATGAAAGTGAAAATGTTGCTGCAACCATACATCAGATTGCAGCAATAGAGGGCTCATTTACTTCACCATGATCAACCGTACCTGGTAGGTGGTCTGGTTTAATAGGGTTGATCATAGTAACAGATGCTCTTAAAGTAAACTATAGGCACTCGGCTGCGGCCCCTCCTTTCCCTCTGCTTCTCTGCCACCCTGTGTCTATATTCAACACCACCTTCTCCCAAGCATTTAGCCCATATCTTGCTTATATTAATAAATTGCTGGTGTCATCTCTTATCGTCTTCTGTCCACATACTCATTTTGTACTGATCGAAAGAGAGAAGGGGGCGGTCAGAAGGGGCGGGTGATTTATTGAAATCTTTATTTAAAAGCAAACCTAGAAATGAATAATTATACACTGGAACACTGATGCACTACATGTCCCAGCATAACCTTGTAATGGATAATTAAACAATGAACAGTGAGGTACAAGCCTCAGCATAACCTAGTAATGGATGATTACACACTGGAACATTGAGGTACTATGTTCCAGCATAACCTAAAATGGATAAATAAACAGTGGAACAGTGAGGAGCTACAAATCCCACCATAACCTAGTAATGGATATTTACACAGTGAACACCGAGATACTACAGGTTCCAGCATAACCTAGAAAATTCCTGTGTCCTTTCTATGATGCCAGAGTCTGTGCAGGAGGTCAGATCATCAGTTTAGCAGCACTGGAAAGGCTGCTGTATAACAGTGGCAATATCTCCATGCTGCAGCGGCCAGAGCAAGCTAGAGAGGAGGGGGAGGAGCTACAGGATCCAGCAGAAGCTCTGCAGGGGCTGAACAGAGCTGACGGCACCGTCCCCCAAATGCTTGTACTGGCTGGGCTTGTTGATTACGAGCCTGGTAGCATCCCTAGGCAGATGATAAAATGAGCTCTTTGGGCATCATGCAAGACTTTTTTTCCCCGTGTAAAATAAAGGATCTCAGATGGAAATGGCTCAGGCATATGCCAAATATGCATAACTGAGCATAACAGATGCTTAACATACAGGATCAGTTTTTTTTTTTTTTTCTGTTTCTTTGTCTGAAAAATGACACAATTTGCCCCAACTAGCATTTCTACAGCTTTTTGGGACTTCTCCCAAAGGAGCAGGGGCATGCAGATGCTCAGGAAACGGTGCGTGGCCTGTGACATTTTGCACCAAAATTGCACCATCTTTCTGACATAAAATTCTGTCTGAAAGTAAACCAAAAAATAGTTGGTATTGAGTAAGACAAACGTGTGGAGTCATGCACCAGATTTATCATTCAGCCAAAAGGGGTTGTCCAGGATTCATTTCCTTTTAGCTAATTCCCACAGCCTGCCTCAGTCAGAAGAATCATACTTAACTACTCCCTGCTGCTCTGGTCCTCTGCGATGGCTCTGGTGTATTCTTGTTACGGTCCCTGGTTTTTGCTTATTTCCGATGCACAATGGGCATGGTCACATGCTCTGTTGCAGCCAATCATTGCCTTTATCAGTGACGTGCTGCTTGTTACCGAAGCAGGATGCTGGAATTGGCTAAAAAATCCACTATGATCAATCTTGTGCAGGTCTAAACAGCCTGTGTATGGCAGCTCCCGTCCTGACCTCCCAGCACTGACGGGATCGCATAGAATTATATTGATTTATGATGCTATGTAACCCTTACAGTTTTGGAATGCATTGTATAAAGCCTCATTCACACGTCAGTGTTTGGTCAGTGATTTCCATCAGTGATTGTGAGCCAAAACCAGGTGCGCCTCTAAACACAGAACAGCTGCAGATCTTTCCCTTTGACCTTATGTCTGTGGAGGCTCCAATCAGTGTCAGTGTTATACAATATATTCCAGAACTGTAAGGCCCCTTGCAGACGAGCGTGTCCGAATTAGGTCCGGATGCGTTCTGTGAAAACTGTGCGATTTCACAGGCAAAGTCATTCATTTTTGATGCATGGTTATAAGGGAAAATAATAGCATTCTGAATACAGAATGCTTACTAAAATGTGGCATGAGGGGTTAAAAATAAATTAAAATAACTCGCCTCATCCACTTGTTCGTGCAGCCGGCATCTTCTTCTTTTTTCTTCTTTCAGGACCTGCAAAAGAACCTTTGATGACGTAATCTGAGCGCGGTGACGTCAGCGCAGGTCCTGCTGAATGAAGATAAAACACCACGTGGTGAGGGTGATTACGTCATCAAAGGTCCTTTTGCAGGTCCTGAAAGAAGAAGAAAGAAAGATAATGCTGGCTGCGCGAACAAGTGGATGAAGTGAGTTATTTTTTTATTTATTTTTTAACCCCTCATGCCACATTTTAGTAAGCATTCTGTATTAAGAATGCTATTATTTTCCATTATAACCATGTTATAAGGGAAAATAATAAAATCTACTGAAAACCCAAACTTCAGTGAAGAAGTCCGGGTTCGGGCCTGTGTACCACAATAGTTTTTTTCTCACGCGCGTACAAAACGTATTGCACTTGTGTGGAAAAAACTGAGCAACGCAATCACAGTCAAAACTGACTAAAATTCCGTACGCACTCGCACGATTTTCCCTGATTGCATACGCAACGCATCCGGACCTAATCCGGACACGCTCGTCTGCAAGGGGCCTAATGGTTACATAGCATCATAAACCAATATAATGCTATATGACCCTGTAAGTGCTGGGAGGTCAGGGCGGGTGCTTTCGCTGACACACGCTTTGAGTCCTGTCAGCAGGTGTCATTTTTTTCATATTTTTATTAAAATTTTCCAAGAATAATGAGAAAAATAAAGAAATGTACTAGGGTTGTCCCGATACCGATACTAGTATCGGTATCGGGACCGATTCCGAGTTTTCTCGGCGGTACTCAGCCGCCGATACCCCGCCCCGATACATAAATAGAATACTTTTTTTTACACCGGGCCCCGCCGCTCACCAAAGTATTTATAAACGTGAATCCTTATCCTGTTATTAAGTTGAACTAACGCTGCCCTCTCCCATGTTCCCCCTGTATCCCCACAGCACTTACTTAAGCTTCCATAGCAGGCAGAGCGGACGGCAGCAGTAACGTCACTCACTGACGTAGAGCGCCTGCTCCGCCCACTTTATGAATGAAGCAGGCGGAGCAGACGCGCGACGTCAGTGAGTGACGTTACTGGTGCCGTCCGCTCTGCCTGCTATGGAAGCTTAAGTAAGTGCTGTGGGGATACAGGGGAACATGGGAGAGGGCAGCGTTAGTTCAACTTAAAAACAGGATAAGGATTCACGTTTATAAATACTTCGGTGAGCGGCGGGGCCCGGTGTATTGGGGGACACTGTTATGAGGGGGATCTGTGGATGACATATAGCAGTGTCATCCACAGATCCTCCCCATAACAGCACCATCCACAGATCCCCCACCAAATAACAATGCCATCCTCAGATCCCCCCACCCCATAACAATGCCATCCACAGATATCCCACCCCATAGCAGTACCATCCACAGATCCCCATAACAGCACCATCCACAGATCCCCATAACAGTGCCATCCACAGATCCCCCATAACAGTGCCATCCACAGATCCCCCATAACAGTGCCATCCACAGATCCCCCATAACAGTGCCATCCACAGATCCCCCATAACAGCACCATCCACAGATCCCCCACCAAATAACAATGCCATCCTCAGATCCCCCCACCCCATAACAATGCCATCCACAGATATCCCACCCCATAGCAGTACCATCCACAGATCCCCATAACAGCACCATCCACAGATCCCCATAACAGTGCCATCCACAGATCCCCCATAACAGTGCCATCCACAGATCCCCCATAACAGTGCCATCCACAGATCCCCCATAACAGTGCCATCCACAGATCCCCCATAACAGTGCCATCCACAGATCCCCCATAACAGTGCCATCCACAGATCCCCATAACAGTGCCATCCACAGATCCCCCATAACAGTGCCATCCACAGATCCCCCATAACAGTGCCATCCACAGATTCCCCATAACAGTGCCATCCACAGATCCCCCATAACAGTGCCATCCACAGATCCCCATAACAGTGCCATCCACAGATCCCCCATAACAGTGCCATCCACAGATCCCCCATAACAGTGCCATCCACAGATCCCCCATAACAGTGCCATCCACAGGTCCCCCATAACAGTGCCATCCACAGATCCCCCACATGACAGTGCGTCATCCACAGATCCACAGATCCCCCAAAACGGTCACATGACATTTAAAAAAAGTATCGGTATTCGGTATCGGTGACTACTTGAAAAAAAGTATCGGTACTTGTACTCGGTCCTAAAAAAGTGGTATCGGGACAACCCTAAAATGTACCCACAGAAGAGAATCAACTGCAGGTTAGCACTGAAATACCGTAAATAGGCTACTTTCACACTAGCGTTCGGGTGTCCGCTCGTGAGCTCCGTTTGAAGGGGCTCACAAGCGGCCCCGAACGCATCCGTCTGGCCCTAATGCATTCTCAGTGGAGGTGGATCCACTGAGAATGCATCCGTCTGCCAGCGTTCAGCCTCCGCTCCGCTCAGTGAGCGGACACCTGAACGCTGCTTGCAGCGTTCGGGTGTCCGCCTGGCCGTGCGGAGGCGAGCGGATCCGTCCAGACTTACAATGTAATTCTACTTTCACACTAGCGTTCGGAGCGGGTCCGTCTGATGTTTCATCAGACGGATCCGCTCCTATAATGCAGACGTTTGCATCCGTTCAGAACGGATCCGTCTGCATTATAACTTAGAAAAATTTCTAAGTGTGAAAGTAGCCTGAGCGGATCCGTTCAGACTTTACATTGAAAGTCAATGGGGGACGGATCCGCTTGAAGATTGAGCCATATGGTGTCAACTTCAAACGGATCCTTCCCCATTGACTTACATTGTAAGTCTGGACGGATCCGCTCGCCTCCGCACGGCCAGGCGGACACCCGAACGCTGCAAGCAGCGTTCAGATGTCCGCTCACTGAGCGGAGCGGAGGCTGAACGCTGGCAGACTGATGCATTCCCAGTGGATCCGCCTCCACTGAGAATGCATTAGGGCCAGACGGATGCGTTCGGGGCCGCTTGTGAGCCCCTTCAAACGGAGCTCACGAGCGGACACCCGAACGCTAGTGTGAAAGTAGCCTAAGTCAATGGGGACGGATCCGTTTGAAGTTGACACCATATGGCTCAATCTTCAAGCGGATTCGTCCCCCATTGACTTTCAATGTAAAGTCTGAACGGATCCGCTCAGGCTACTTTCACGATTAGAAATTTTTCTAAGTTATAATGCAGACGGATCCGTTCTGAACGGATGCAAACGTCTGCATTATAGGAGCGGATCTGTCTGATGAAACATCAGACGGACCCGCTCCGAACGCTAGTGTGAAAGTAGCCTTACAATGAACCAAGAAAGAAGGAAAAAAAAAAAGAAAAAAAAGGTACTATTATTGTCCATGATAACAAGTCCATCATAGAAGCGTCCGATGAGTTCTCATTGCATACAGAAAACCTCTTGCGTAGAAGGAGCTAAAGAAGTCTTTTATTGTTGGGCAGTGACGAATATGACATACTGCCTGACCAGGCAGTATGTCTGGCTTGGGCTACATGCACACGAACGTTGTTTATTTCCGTTCGTTTTTTGTTTTTTTTTGCGGATAGGATGTGGACCCATTCATATTAATGGGTCCGCAAAAAATGCGGAGAGCACACCGTGTGCTGTCCGCATCAGTATGTCCGTTCTGTAGCCCCCACAAAGAAAATAGAGCATGTCCTATTCTTGTCCGTTTTATGCATTGTTACAATGGATCCGCAAAAAAAAAAAAAAACGGATGGCATCCTTCTTTTTTTTTTTTTTTGGGCGGATCTGCAATTTGTAGACCGCAAAACACATACGGTCGTGTGCATGTAGCCTTACAGAGTGGATTCTGCTGACAGAAGTTGTGCGGGATTAGAAAAATGTCTGCTTTGTCCCTGAGAGAGCGCCTCTCCTGTCCATGGGTTGTGTCTGTAAAAAGGGCTGAGCTGCAATACTAGACACCACCACTTGATCGGTGCAGCACTATTTTTGAAATAATGCATTTATGTTTTTCTAATCATAGACAACTCCTTTAAGTGTTACTCTTTGAGACGGCATCAGTTTCTAAAGGAGACACATTAATGAGGATGTCTTTTCTGCTGTAGGTGTGTATTATGAATGTGGTCTGCAGTGCTCAAATATCGCAATATATGATTGTTAGTAGAGCTGCCACCTCCTTGCCCTAGAAGGGTATCCGAGCCGTCCAGGAAGCAGGCATCCTGTGAGGAAGGTGTCTGGCATTGAACGGGTTGATACAGCTGCGTTCCCTCTCTCTCTCTCCGTCTCTCGTTCCCTTCTTTTTTCTTGTTTCCATGGAGATGGCAGATGGGGAAAAAGTAGAAATCGGAAGGAAAAAAAAAGAAGCCTGTGACAGAATGTGGAGAATGTAGCGCCAGGCTTGAGCTTGATGGGCCCGTGTGCCGGGGAGAGGAAGGAAGGAATACATTAGAGAGCAGAAGGTGATGATTCCAGAAGGTTTCTTGATGCTGTGCAGAAATATTATCCCAGTACCGAGTTTAGTGAGGACAGGCGAGGCGGAGCAAGTCGTTAGTTACCCTCGGCATTGTTCTGCCCTGTCCTGTCAGTGTATGTAAGCAGCAACGAAAGGAAGAACAGAGATCTGAGAAAATCACAGCTCCAATCATCCCTATTGCCTGGAACATGTATGGCTGAAGGTCCGACATTAGACTCTGAGGACTATCCTGCCCAAGTGATGTAATTGAGTCAATTTGTTAGCACTGTGAAAATGATTTAAAAGGATTTTCCTCTGCATAGGTCATCAGTATCTGATTGGTGGGGGTCCAACACTCGGGACCCCTGCTGATCAGCTGTTTGAGAAGGCACTGGCCCTCCAGTGTGCGCTGCCACCTTCTCTCTGCTCACCAAGCACAGCACCATTCATTGTATAGAGACTGTGCTTGGTATAGTGCTCAGCCCCATTCACTTCTATGGGGCTGAGCTGCGTCCAGGCCATGTGAACGAGGAACGTGATGTCACTGGTCTAGGAAAAGCAGAGAGAAGGCTGCAGCGCTACTGCGAGCGTCGCTACCTTCTCAAACAGCTGATCAGCGAGGATAGGTCATTGGTATAAAATTCTCGGAAAACCACTTTAAAGAGGACCTTTCACCGGTTTTGAATGAACAAAACCAGTACCTGGCACTGTAGGGCATGGTTACTAGATTTGATAGGGTACATTTTATAGAAGATATGCTGCTCCTTTGCAGCGCTGTGCCCCCTGTTCTGTTTTGGCGCCCTGTATGCTAATCAATAGCATCAGTACAGGGAGGAGGATATGCCAGCTTATCTCAGGGAGCGTCTCCTTCTCCTTGGCTGTGAGCTGTCCAATCACAGCCTGGGAGAGGGTGAGCTGTTTTTCTCAACGGCTTTGACGTGGTCTGCTGTGGAAGGTCATGTCCCTCATCCTTTTTGTTAAAATTGTGTTTACATCAACATTTTTACTTTTTAAGACCAATTTTCTGGCGTAAAGAGTTTTAAAAGCTTTTATTATACAGAGATTGAAGGGGTTCTCTGAGTATACATGTTTCCCTTTCCCTGAGCTTCCCCTGCTAGGCTTACTAAAGTACTTGCACTACTTTTTCTGTCTTACTTTGGAGATCAGGAGAGTGGTCACGTGGCTGCGCCCTCTATGGAGACTGTCCTCTAACATCATGACCATGCCTCCCATGCTCCCCTCTGTCAGAATCCCCATCCAAATTGTCATCATGTCAGACCCATGTGCAGGGGCTGACTGGGAACTTAAAGTGGCCCCATTTAGTAGCAGAAGCCGAGGCAACAAAAGTAGGCGGCCTCGGCAGAGCAAAATAACACAGTGCAGCACAAAATACCGCCTACATTAATTATTGCTGAGAGCATCAGGTGTATTATCCTCTGTAGGAGACTAGAAGAGGTTTACACAATTAGGCCCCTTGCAGACGAGCGTGTCCGGATTAGGTCCGGATGCGTAACTGCGATCAGGGAAAATCGTGGGAGTGCATTTTGCACGCGCGTGAGAAAAAACTGATTTTGGTACCCAGACCCGAACCTGGATTTCTTCACTGAAGTTCGGGTTTGGGTTAGGTGTTCTGTAGATTTTATTATTTTCCCTTATAACATGGTTATAAAGGAAAATAATAGCATTCTTAATACAGAATGCTCACTAAAATGTGGCATGAGGGGTTAAAAAAATAAAAAAACATAACTCGCCTCATCCACTTGTTCCGCAGCCGGCATAGTCTTCTTTCTTCTTCTCTTAGGACCTGCCAAAGGACCTTTGATGACGTAATCGCGCTCAGCACATGGTGAGCGTGGTGATGTAAGCACAGGTCCTGCTGAATGAAGATAGAAGGATCTTCTATCTTCATTCAGCAGGACCTGCGCTGACGTCACCACGCTCACCACGTGGTGAGCACGATTACATCATCAAAGGTCCTTTGGCAGGTCCTGAAAGAAGAAGATGCTGGCTGCGGAAGAAGTGGATGAGGTGAGTTAATTTATTATTCTTTTTTTAACCCCTCAAGCCACATTGTAGTAAGTATTCTGTATTAAGAATTCTATTATTTTGCCTTAGAACTATGTTATAAGGGAAAATAATACAGTAAATTGACTTTAATCAATTTACTAACATCATCTCCTAGCAACCATGCGTGAAAATCACACCGCATCCGCACTTGCTTGCGGATGCTTGCTATTTTCATGCATCCCCATTCATTTCTATGGGGCCTGCGTTGCGTGAAAACCGCAGAATATAGAACATGCTGCGATTTTCAAGCAAAACACAAGTGATGCGTGAAAATCACCGCTCATCTGCACAGCCCCATTGAAGTGAATGGGTCCGGATTCAGTGCGGGTGCAATGCTTTCACGTCACGCATTGCACCCGCGCGGAATTCTCGCCCGTGTGAAAAGGGCCTTACTTGACGTTTTGTAGGATCCTGCACAACTCCTTTAGGCTTCATTTACAAAAAGGTAACTGTCTGACATCAGAGGGAAGGCTTTTCTTTATTTTCTGAAATAGTGTACCTCCCATCCTTGGTGGCATCTGGTATTGCACCTCCTCCCCATAACACTTAAATACATTTTTATTTTCATCCTCCATTACGGTCTTATATCCTCTGATCTGAGGGTCAGTTCCCTCGTGCAGTTTGGGCTCCTATGTTTGGGCCCTCTTCCTCGGATGCAGATCCTGTGCAGTCTCTTCTACAATGTCCGATGGTGACGTATTAGTTGTGAGTTGGTGTCATCATTAATGAGGATCCCCTTCCCCCCTCCCCCATAGACTTTCCCATTGCTTGTCCTCCAGTGCTGCTACCATTGTCCTGATAAGCATGCTGCTGATGAGCTGCGGTTGCGCTTAGTCTGTGGCTAGTCTCTGTCATTTGATCTTTGTGGCCGTCATGCTGCAGCCTGTGCCGCACTCCGCTCTTACTGTGCTATTATTGTTTTATTGGCACTTACTCACAAAGAGACAAACCTGCAATTTATTCCAGAGCACATTACAATTGCCGGGAAAGTGATGTATAGACACAAAACAACATAAAATCGATACGTATGACTCTAGAAGCCGCTAATGTAAGGATTGCTGGATTAAAAACAAAGCGCACCGTCTACAGCAGTTTGTCAGGATAATAGCCACGCCGGATTCCGGAGCTCGAGTACAGGGATTGTGTTTATCCCCCCCCACTCCAGGAACTTATTGAGGAATGGTAGAAAGAAAACCTCACATTGGGCTAAACATCTGTAAAGGACGCGTCACATGAGTGGACAAGCTGCAATAATGACTTGTGTACATGTGCTAAGACCATGCATTGTACCCCATCACACATCAGGCACTCGTTTGCCCTATTTTTGTGGGTGTCTGTGAGAGGGTACGGTTTCTCATTGAAGAGACACGGTATAGGGAGAGTTATTTTTCATGCAATTCTCCTTGGGGCAAATGTATGCAAATTATCTCATACTAGCCAAATCAGAGACACCCGTCTATAAGCAGCACTGTTTTGGGGTTTCTGCCTCTAAATTGCATAATTTTTCCTCATGGAACACCACCTGACAAATAAGCCTCCATACCCAACTGTGATTTTTCGATGAGTGAACAGTACCCCCTACTCCTTAGCTGCATCTAATGAACATTGTCCTGCCAACCAGTGCCTGCTCTGTACTGATGAGGGGCAAGAACTCTGAAACTTGCTGTCTACACAGGAGTGTCTCTGGTTTGGCTGGTATCAGCTGATTTGCATACATTTTTCCCATGGAGCATTGCCGGAAAAGTAAACTTCCATCCATCGCCATGTCTCTTCAGTCAGAATCAGTAGCCCCTAAGCTCCATCAAAAGCATCTCATCCATCCGACCAGTACTCTAGTCTTTGCTGGTGAGGGGCAACAACCCAGAAACAGTAGTGTCATGTTTATTGGCCTTTTGGCTAAGATAAGTGTAATACCCGTAGAGCCAAACCTCTGAGATGTCAAGGAGAACTGAGAACCACACAGCACCCCTGGGTTATACACCTTTGGCCATTAGTGCCATATGGTAGGTGACCAAGGCTTTGCTGGATCGAAGCCAGGGGCAGGGTTGTGATGAAAGCCCAAGGTGCAGAAGTGCCCCAGAAGTGGTGACCCTGGGGGGCCTGAACTCACAGGGGGTGGGATCCCACGGAGTGACGCCACATTTGCACAGCACCTTTCACACATTTGGGAGCACACACCTCTGTTTGCTCTGCTTCGGCCCAGAAAAGATGAGGAATTTTTATAATTCTGGTCGAATTTCTGGACCGTAATGGCGCACGTTCACATTATTTATTTTTTATGTTCACTATCCACATTTGTTTTTGTCCCTAGGAATTCAGGGTTTGCGGTGCCCTTATGGGCAAGCCCCTGAGGTATGGGGGGGTGTGGCCATCAGGTTCTTCACCCTTCTGCAAAAACCCTTGAGCTCTCCCTCCCAGGAGAGTCCAGACCTAGTATGTTGAGCTCTGTCAGGCACCTTGGGTGGCAGCCTAGGTGAAAGCCGGAGCACAGACCGGCGTACCCTCAGCTTCAGCTGAGAGTTGCCAATTGTCCCAGTCCCTTGCAGAAGCCTTCTACCCCGGAGGGATAGGGAATGGTTTATGGGGGCCCTTCTTATGGAGAAACCTAGTGCATGTTTTTGTGTGGCACCCTGCATGATTTTGATGCACGGGTGTAGAAAGCACGTTCCTTGGGTTTTAAAAAAAACAAAAAAAACAGTAGGGTCATGTGTGACCTATGATGATGAGATGACCTTCTAATGTACCATGTCCATGTAGATTGAAGGCGATAAATCTGGAGTCACCCTTCCATGGGCCCTATATTTGACTCTGGTCACCTTGATCTCTTGGAGGAGACCTCCATGATCCTGGTTGTGGAACCTGTTGGCGTCATCTGTTTGGCTGTGCTGTTTGCGTTCCTCCTGGACCCTTCATAGCAGGAATTAGTGAAGTTTTACACCCCCTCTCATGTATCAGTCATGTAATATTTAGGCATTTTCATTGTGAGGCTTCTGGAGATTTCCCTACAATATTTCTACAGTAGTTCCTAAAGTCTCACTATGCTGTATTTTGTCATAAATAACTGGTGTAATGAGGCAGTGCACACATTGTAACACAAGCCCCATCACATTACTGTGTAGTGGATGATTCTGGGGGACAGTCACTCCCAGAATAGCCCCTGACAGATTCCTCCAGACCCCTCCATGCTAAACAGTGAGGACATGGAGGGATCATACCCAAAACCTACTGAGACGGCCCTGACTCTGCTGTCTCCAAGAATAAAGATCTCTCCCTCCCTGTGAATTGTGCGTATGACTGCGGCTGCTCTCTTCGCCTTCATCTGGGGAATTGTCCCTGCGGGGGAGGGGGACTTTATATTGTTCCAATTAACTTATAAAAGCAATCTCCAGCGAGAATTGGCACATTTACATGCATTAACAATTAGAGCCGTTTGTTCTCCGATCTGGCTCACAAGACAAGAAGCTAGCAGCGCTTTCTTGAAGGTAGAAGGACATGGGAAGGAGGGGGATCTCAGACTCCATGGTCACAAAAGACAAGGAGGAAAATAAACAAAGCAGAATTTAAGTATTTATCTGTCCTCACGTGGATCCATCACCTGACTGCTCCCTTCCAATTTTCCACTCTTCTTGAACACACCTATATTATACAATAATATTATGCACAGTTGCAAGAAAAAGTATGTGAACCCTTTGGAATGATATGGATTTCTGCACAAATTGGTCATAAAAAATGTGATCTGATCTTCATCTAAGTCACAACAATAGACAATCACAGTCTGCTTAAACTAATAACATACAAAGAATTAAATGTTACCACGTTTTTATTGAAGACCCCGTGTAAACATTCACAGTGCAGGTGGAAAAAGTATGTGAACCCTTGGATTTAATAACTGGTTGAACCTTCTTTGACAGCAATAACTTCAACCAAACATTTCCTGTAGTTGCAGATCAGACGTGCACAACGGTCAGGAGTAATTCTTGACCATTCCTCTTTACAGAACTGTTTCAGTTCAGCAATATTCTTGGGATGTCTGGTGTGAATCGCTTTCTTGAGGTCATGCCACAACATCTCAATCGGGTTGAGGTCAGGACTCTGACTGGGCCACTCCAGAAGGCATAATTTCTTCTGTTTAAGCCATTCTGTTGTTGATTTACTTCTATACTTTGGGTCGTTGTCCTGTTGCAACACCCATCTTCTGTTGAATTTCAGCTGGTGGACAGATGGCCTTAAGTTCTCCTGCAAAATGTCTTGATAAACTTGGGAATTCATTTTTCCTTCGATGATAGCAATCCGTCCAGGCCCTGACGCAGCAAAGCAGCCCCAAACCATGATGCCCCCACCACCATACTTCACAGTTGGGATGAGGTTTTGATGTTGGTTTTGATATCTCATATAATAGTTATTACTTTACATTTCCCATATGTCTACTTTGTTTAGATCATTTTGTGAATGCCATTTTATTTTTGGGGATGTTACAAGGCTTAGAAGTTTAGAAGCAAATCTTGAAATTTTTCAGAACATTTCCCAAACCCACTTTTTAAGGATCAGTTCAGGTCTGAAGTCACGTTGTGAGGCTTACATAATAGAAACCACCAATAAATGGCCCCATTTTAGAAACTACACCCCTTGAAGTATTTAAAACTGATTTTAGAAATGTTGTTATCCCTTTAGGTGTTCCACAAGAATTAAAGGAAAATGTAGATGGAATTTCAGATTTTCCATTTTAATCATTTTTTTTTCCAGTAACAAAGAAGAAAACTCAATATTTATTACCCTGATTCTGTAGTTTACAGAAACACCCCATTTGTGATCATAAACTGCTGTACGGGCACACGGCAGGGCAAAGAAGGAAAGGAGTGCCATGTGGATTTTGGAGGGCAGATTTCACTGAGATAATTTTAAGTTGCCATGTCACATTAGAAGACCCCCTGATGCACCCCTAGAGTAGAAACTCCAAAAAAAGTGACCCCATTTTGGAAACTACGGGATAAGGTGGCAGTTTTGTTGGTACTATTTTAGGGTCCATATTATTTTTGGTTGCTCTATATTACACTTTTTGAGGCAAGGTTACAAAAAATAGCTGTTTTGGCACGGTTTTTATTTTTTGTTATTTACAGTGTTCATCTGACAGGTTAGACCATGTGCTATTTTTATAGAGCAGGTTGTTACAGATGCAACAATACCAAATATGACTACTTTTTTTGTTGTTTGTTTCAGTTTTACATAATAAAGCATTTTTTAAAAAAATATTTTTTTGTGTTTTTTTTTTTTTGGGGCGCCTTATGTAGGGGATAATTTTTTTATTTTGGGATGAGATGACTGTTTGGTACTATTTTGGGGTGCGTATGACTTTTTGATCACTTGGTATTACACTTTTTGTGATGTTAGGTGACAAAAAATTGCTTTTTTGACAGTTTTATTCTACTTTTTTATATGGTGTTCACCTGAGGGGTTAGTTCATGTGACAGCAGGTTGTTAGGGACGTTTTACACAATAAAAGCATTTTTGAATTTGCCTGATTGTTTTATGTAGGGGCTCATTTTTTGCAGGATGAGGTGACTGTTTGATTGGTACTATTTTGGGGGGCATACACCTTTTATGATTGCTTGGTGTTACACTTTTTGTGATGTAGGGTAACAAAATAAAATGATTGTTTTAGCACAGTTTAATTTTTTCTATGGCGTTCAGGTGAGGGGGTGGATCATGTAATATTTTTATAGAGTCGGTTGTTATGGATGCGGCAATACCCAATATTTTGTTTATTTAATTTTTTTTTTACAATTTTATGTGTTTTTATTTTGGGATTTTTTCCCCCCTTAAAACTTAATTTTTTCTTATGAAAAATACTTTTTTAACTTTTTTTTTTTACTTTTAATTTTTATCCCACTCTGGGACTTCAACCTCTGGGGTCTGACCCACTCTGCAATCCATTACCATACATCCTGTATTGTAATGCATTGCAGTCAGCTTTTATGCTGACAGCCTCCCTGTGAGACCCAGCCTAAGGGCTAGATCTCACAGGCTTCCGTATAAGGCAAGCCCCGATTCATATTGAAGGCATCGGGCAGCCATCGGGTACCTGTCACTGCAGCGCGGGGACCCGATGGAGATGCGGGGCACTCGCACCCTCTGCATGCCGCGGTCAGCTTTGACTGCAGCATACAAGGGGTTAATACACCGGTATCAGTGTTTTTACTTATGCTGGCGTATGCAGCAGGGGCCCGGCTGTCAGTGGTGAGTAGCGCAGGGGGACAGCAGTATTATAGTAGTTATATTCATGTACATAGTGGCAGTATTATAGTGTAGTCATATTCTTGTACATAAGAGCAGTAGTATAGTAATTATTCTTGTACATAGGAGACAGTTATAGTAGTTGTATTCTTGTAAATAGGGACAGTATTATATAAATCATATTCTTGTACATAGATAACAGTATAGTACTTATTTTCATGAACATAGTGCCAGTATTATAGTGTAGTCGTTATATTCTTGTACATAGGGGCAGTGTTATAGTGTAGTAGTCATATTCTTGTACATAGGAGCGGTATTATAGTAATTATTCTTGTACAAAGTGGGCAGTATTATATTCTTGAACATAGAGGGTTGTAGTATAGTAGTTATAGTCATGTACATAGTAGGCCATATTATAGTAGTTATTTTCATGTACATAGGAGCAGTGTTATAGTTATTATGTTCGTGTACATAGGAACAGTATTATGGCAGTTACATACTGGTACATAGGGGCAGTATTATAGTAGTTAGACAATTATACATAGGGGTTGTATTATAGTTATGTTCTTGTACATAGAAACAGTGTTACAAGTGAAAAGAATAAAGCTGCGCTCACCCGCTTAAAGGGGTTATCCGAGTTATTTTTTTGTTCTTTCTATGTTCCTAACAGCTTTCCAATTAACTCACTTTATCTCTAGTGTCTGGTTTCTCAGATTTCACTGAGGGTCACATGACCTGTGATGTCAGCTTCTCTCCCTGCTCTGATAAAGGTCGTTTACAAGCCTGTAAACGAAACGTCACTGTGCTGGCCACGCCCCTTCACTGCCGGCTGTGTGCTCTATCCTAGGAATCTTAACCCCTTCAGCTGCACAGACTCAGGGCTGAAGTGTTTACTGTGTAGCTGCAGGCAGTGAGGAGACAAATGCTGGGCACAGGAGCTGAAAGAGAAGTTCTGCAAAGCATTACAGGTAGGGGGAAGATCCTGTGTGTATTAGCAGTGTCATTATACAGCTGGGACTTGTAGTTCTACACTTACAAGTTGCTGTTTTCTCCCAGCACTCAGGGCAGCTCTTGTATCCACTCCCTTAGCAGTGTCATTATACAGCTGGGACTTGTAGTCCTACACATACAACAAGCTGCAGAGTCTCCCAGCAGGCAGACATGTCACTCAGGGCAGCTTTTGTATTCACTCCCTTAGCAGAGCAGGGGGAGGGGCAGAGTTTGTTTGTTTTTATTGCATGTAAACAAAGGGCCAGAAAAGAACCAGGGAAATGAGGAGATATATATATTTTTTTTGCATAAAACTTGCTTAGCTCAGTTATATTCACAGAAAAAACTAAGATAAAAACATCCTGCACGATATGATATACAATTGTGCGGATGTCCCTGTCCATATTATTGAAGAAAACCACAGAAATAAGATAATAATGCACTTAGTAAAGTAGATGCAAACATTATACATGGACAAAGTCCTCACTCTGATATAATGATATCTGAGACACTTAGTCAATATATTTTGATCAAAACACATCTAAGCCCGCCTACCAAGCGCCAAGGTGGTCTCAGGTCAGGCGGGTCCTACGCTAAACCTACCTTAGCCATTGGGCTTCTATGTTGAGGAGCGCAGACGCCGCACATATGGTGTGCGGCTCCTAGTCACCTCCATGTGCATCAAGCAACCAATGGGAGGAGGAGCCAGCACACCCATATGTACCACCTAATCAAGGCGCTCTATTGGATAGGAAGGGCAAAAGTGCAGAGGAATGCTACTCCCAAGATAAAATAGGTGCGCATTCACACTTGAAGGTGCCACTCCCTCAAGCAAGTACTACATAGACAAAAAAATCCACAGAAAAAACTAAGATAAAAACATCCTGCACGATATGATATACAATTGTGCGGATGTCCCTGGCCATATTATTGAAGAAATAATATGGTGTGCTGCTCCTAGTCACCTCCTCCCATTGGTTGCTTGATGCACATGGAGGTGACTAGGAGCAGCACACCATATGTGCGGCGTCTGCGCTCCTGAACATAGAAGCCCAATGGCTTAGGTAGGTTTAGCGTAGGACCCGCCTGACCTGAGACCACCTTGGCGCTTGGTAGGCGGGCTCAGATGTGTTTTGATCAAAATATATTGACTAAGTGTCTCAGATATTATTATATCAGAGTGAGGACTTTGTCCATGTATAATGTTTGCATCTACTTTACTAAGTGCATTATTATCTTATTTCTGTGGTTTAGCTCAGTTATATATCAGATATTCAGTGCTATATATTTTTTTTTCATAACTCGGATAACCCCTTTAACCTCCTCAGGACCGCCGTACGCAGGATTGCGTTTGGATCGACCACCAGAGGACACAGGCAGCTCAGTAATATGTTGCACCAAGCACCACTACACTACACCCCCCCCTGTCACTTATTAACCCCTTGATCACCCTTGATCACCCCTGATCACCCCATATAGACTCCCTGATCACCCCCCTGTCATTGATCACCCCCTGTCATTGATCACCCCCCCTGTCATTGATCACCCCCCCTGTCATTGATCACCCCCCCTGTCAGGCTGCATTCAGATGTCCGTATGATTTTTACGGATCCACGGATACATGGATCGGATCCGCAAAACACATACGGACATCTGAATGGAGCCTTACAGGGGGGTGATCAATGACAGGGGGATGATCACCCCATATAGACTCTCTGATCACCCCCCTGTCATTGATCACCCCCCTGTCATTGATCACCCCCCTGTCATTGATCACCCCCCTGTAAGGCTCCATTCAGACATTTTTTTGGCCCAAGTTAGCGGAAATTATTATTTTTTTTCTTACAAAGTCTCATATTCCACTAACTTGTGTCAAAAAATAAAATCTCACATGAACTCCCCATACCCCTCACGGAATCCAAATGCGTAAAATTTTTTAGACATTTATTTTCCAGACTTCTTCTCACGCTTTAGGGCCCCTAGAATGCCAGGGCAGTATAAATACCCCACATGTGACCCCATTTCGGAAAGAAGACACCCCAAGGTATTCCGTGAGGGGCATATTGAGTCCATGAAAGATTGAAATTTTTGTCCCAAGTTAGCGGAAAGGGAGACTTTGTGAGAAAAAAAATAAAATATCAATTTCTGCTAACTTGTGCCAAAAAATTTTTTTTCTATGAACTCGCCATGCCCCTCATTGAATACCTTGGGGTGTCTTCTTTCCAAAATGGGGTCACGTGGGGTATTTATACTGCCCTGGCATTCTAGGGGTCCTAAAGCGTGAGAAGAAGTCTGGGATCCAAATATCTAAAAATGCCCTCATAAAATGAATGTGGGCCCCTTTGCGCATCTAGGCTGCAAAAAAATGTCACACATGTGGTATCGCCGTATTCAGGAGAAGTTGGGCAATGTGTTTTGGGGTGTCATTTTACATATACCCATGCTGGGTGAGATAAATATCTTGGTCAAATGCCAACTTTGTATAAAAAATGGGAAAAGTTGTCTTTTGCTGAGATATTTCTTTCATCCAGCATGGGTATATGTAAAAAGACACCCCAAAACACATTCCCCAACTTCTCCTGAATACGGCGATACCACATGTGTGACACTTTTTTGCAGCCTAGGTGGGCAAAGGGGCCCAAATTCTAAAGAGCACCTTTCGGATTTCTCTGGTCATTTTTTACACATTTTGATTTCAAACTTCTTACCACACATTAGGGCCCCTGGAAAATGCCAGGGCAGTATAACTACCCCACAAGTGACCCCATTTTGGAAAGAAGACACCCCAAGGTATTCCGTGAGGGGCACGGCGAGTTCCTAGAATTTTATATTTTTTGTCACAAGTTAGCGGAAAATGATGATTTTTTTATTTATTTTTTTTCCCCTTACAAAGTCTCATATTCCACTAACTTGTGACAAAAAATAAAAACTTCCATGAACTCACTATGCCCATCACGAAATACCTTGGGGTGTCTTCTTTCCAAAATGGGGTCACTTGTGGGGTAGTTATACTGCCCTGGCATTCTAGGGGCCCAAATGTGTGGTAAGAAGTTTGAAATCAAAATGTGTAAAAAATGACCAGAGAAATCCGAAAGGTGCTCTTTAGAATTTGGGCCCCTTTGCCCACCTAGGCTGCAAAAAAGTGTCACACATCTGGTATCTCCGTATTCAGGAGAAGTTGGGGAATGTGTTTTGGGGTGTCATTTTACATATACCCATGCTGGGTGAGATAAATATCTTGGCAAAAGACAACTTTTCCAATTTTTTTATACAAAGTTGTCAGTTGACCAAGATATTTCTCTCACCCAGCATGTGTATATGTAAAATGACACCCCAAAACACATTCCCCAACTTCTCCTGAATACGGAGATACCACATGTGTGACACTTTTTTGCAGCCTAGGTGGGCAAAGGGGCCCACATTCCAAAGAGCACCTTTCGGATTTCACCGGCCATTTATTACAGAATTTGATTTCAAACTCCTTACCACACATTTGGGCCCCTAGAATGCCAGGGCAGTATAACTACCCCACAAGTGACGCCATTTTGGAAAGAAGACACCCCAAGGTATTCGCTGATGGGCATAGTGAGTTCATGAAGTTTTTATTTTTTGTCACAAGTTAGTGGAATATGAGACTTTGTAAGAAAAAAATAATAAAATCATCATTTTCCGCTAACTTGTGACAAAAAATAAAAAGTTCTATGAACTCACTATGCCCATCAGCGAATACCTTAGGGTGTCTACTTTCCGAAATGGGGTCATTTGTGGGGTGTTTGTACTATCTGGGCATTGTAGAACCTCAGGAAACATGACAGGTGCTCAGAAAGTCAGAGCTGCTTCAAAAAGCGGAAATTCACATTTTTGTACCATAGTTTGTAAACGCTATAACTTTTACCCAAACCATTTTTTTTTTTTACCCAAACATTTTTTTTTTATCAAAGACATGTAGAACAATACATTTAGAGCAAAATTTATATATGGATCTCGTTTTTTTTGCAAAATTTTACAACTGAAAGTGAAAAATTTCATTTTTTTTGCAAAAAAATCGTTAAATTTCGATTAATAACAAAAAAAGTAAAAATGTCAGCAGCAATGAAATACCACCAAATGAAAGCTCTATTAGTGAGAAGAAAAGGAGGTAAAATTCATTTGGGTGGTAATTTGCATGACCGAGCAATAAACGGTGAAAGTAGTGTAGGTCAGAAGTGTAAAAAGTGGCCTGGTCTTTCAGGGTGTTTAAGCCATGGGGGCTGAGGTGGTTAATGGAAGCACGGACTATTAACCCGGATCAGGCATAGTCTAAATCCAACAAAAAGAAAGGAGTCCAGCTTCCAATAAAAAGCGTTGCATTCTTTATTCTTCAAAATTCATAAAATCCAAGTATGACACAATGGAGACAGGATAACTTTAGTGTCTACGCATTTCGGGTACTAAGATATGATCCTTACTCATGACATATGTTAGTATCCGAAACGCGTAGACGCTAATGCTTTCCTGTCTACATTGTGACATACTTGGATTTCATGAATTTTGCAGAATAAAGAATGCCATGCTTTTTATTGGAAGCTGGACTCCTTTCTTTTTGTTGGATAGGAACAGTATTATAACAGTTATGTACTTGTGCATGTGATCGCCGGGACCGGACAGTGCAGGAGATGTGTGAGGTCTTTCAGAGACCTCGATCAGCCCTGCACTGAGGCTGTACAGCGCTGTATTGCGCTGTACAGCCTCTCTGGGGGGTGTATTTCTCCTGTAACTGGGGCTGCTATGTCAACCCCAGTTACAGGAGAAATCAACTGTGGAAAAAAAAAAAAGAAAAAGTGAAGTAAATGTCCCCCAGAGGTCTTGTATGACCTTATGGGGGACGAGAAGTGTAAAATAAAAAATAAAAAAAGAAAGTGTTAAAAAGATAAAATAAAAAAAAGGTTTGACATGTAAAAAAAAAAATTCCCCAAGTAAGGAATAAAAAAAAAAAAGGAAAAAATATAAAAAATAAAATAAAATAGACATATTTGGTATTGCCGCGTCCGTGACGGTTGGCTCTATAAATATATCACATAATCGACCCAGTCCGATAAACACCATAAAAAATAATAATAAATAACTGTCAAAAAAGCAATTTTTGTCACCTTAGGCTACTTTCACACTAGCGTTCTGCTGTCCGCTCGTGAGCTCCGTTTGAAGTCTAAATGGATGCGGATCCGCTCAGACTGCATCAGTCTGGCGGCGTTCAGCCTCCTCTCCGCTCGCCTCCGCACGGCCAGGCGGACAGCTGAACGCTGCTTGCAGCGTTCGGGTGTCCGCCTGGCCGTGCGGAGGTGTGCGGATCCGTCCAGACTTACAATGTAAGTCAATGGGAACGGATCCGCTTGAAGATGACCCCATATGGCTCAATCTTCAAGCGGATCCGTCCCCCATTGACTTTACATTGAAAGTCTGAACGGATCCGCTCAGGCTAATTTCGCACTTAGAAATTTTTCTAAGTTATTAATGCAGACGGATCCGTACTGAACGGAGCCTCCGTCTGCATTAATATGATCGGATCCGTTCAGAACGGATCCGATCAAGCGCAAGTGTGAAAGTAGCCTTACATCACAAAAAGTGCATTTTTTTGGTTTCAAAAATGCTATTATTGTGTTAAAGTGAAAAATAAATTAAAAAAAGTATACATATTCGGTATTGCCGCGTGCGTAAAAACCAGCTGTATAAAAATATCACATGACCTAACCCCTCGGGTGAACACCGTAAAAAAATAAAAACTGTCAAAACAAGCAATTTTTGTCACCTTACATCACAAAAAGTGCAACACTAAGTGATCAAAAAGGTGTATGTCCCACAAAATGGTATCCATTAAACAGTCACCTCATCCCGCAAAAAATGAGCCCCTACATAAGAAAATCTCTCAAAAAATAAAAAAAATATAGCTCTCACAACATGGACACATTAAAACATAATTTTTTTGTTTCAAAAATGCTATTTTTGTGTAAAACTTAAATAAATAAGAAAAAGTATACATATTGGGTATCGCCACGTCCGTAACAATCTGCTCTATAAAAATGTCACTTGACCGAACCCCTCAGGTGAACGCTGTAAAAATAAATAAATAAAAACTGTGCTAAAACAACCAATTTTTTGGTCACCTTACCCCATAAAGTGTTTTAATGAATGATCAAAAAATCATATGTACCCAAAAATAGCACCAATAAAACTGGCACCTTATCACCTAGTTTCCAAAATGGGATCACTTCTTGGGAGTTTCTACTGTAAGGGTGCATCAGGGGGGCTTCAAATGGGACATGGCATCTAAAAACCATGTGGAGTTCCTTTTCTTCTGCGCCCTGCCGTGTGCCCATACAGCAGTTTATGACCACATGTTGGGTGTTTCTTTAAACCGCAGAATCTGGGTAATATATATTGAGTTTTGTTTGGCTGTTAACCATCGATGTGTTAAAGAAAAATTTGGATTAAAATGGAAAGTCTGCTTAAAAAGTGAAAATTTAAAAATTTGATCTCCATTTTCCTTTAATTCTTGTGGAACGCCTAAAGGGTTAACAAAGTTTGTAAAATCGGTTTTAAGTAACTTGAGGGTGTAGTTTCTACAATGGGGTCATTTATGGGGGTATCCACTATGTAGGCCCCACAAAGTGACTTCAGACCTGAACTGGTCCTTAAAAAGTGGCTTTTGGCAATTTTCTTTAAAATTTGAAGAATTGCTTCTAAACTTCTAAGCCTTCTAACGTCCTAAAAAAATTAAATGACATTTCTAAAATGATGCCAACATAAAGTAGACATATGGGGAATGTTAAGTAATAAATATTTAATGAGGTATCACTTTCTGTTTTAAAAGTAGAGAAATTGAAATTTTGAAAATTGCAAATTTTTCTAACTTTTTGGTGCATTTGGGATTTTTTCATAAATAAACGTGAAATATATTGACTCAAATTTATGACTATCAGGAAGTACAATGTGTCACGAGAAAACAGTCTCTGAATGACTTGGATAAGTAAAGGCGTTCCAAAGTTATTACCACATAAAGTGAGATATGTCAGTTTTGCTAAATTAGGCCTGGTCTGGAAGAGGGCAAATGGCCCAGATGGGAAGGGGTTAATGAAGTAATGAGTGGAGGGTCGCTTCTCCATCTTCTGCCGTCAATCATCCTTGTGATCCTTCACATTTATCTCCTGCTGTAAATATCTGCTCCTGTGCATTGCACGTTTGAATATAATTGTACCTGATATGCATCAGTGTTTCATGATGTTTGTGCAGTTTAATCTGATTTTTTGCAGAGGACGAGGAAATTTTTTTTTGACACCACATGTTCCTGCGTGTAATCTGCTGCAACATGCAAGAGTATAATTAGTGTATTCTGCGATCCTGAGGAATAATTAAGAGATGGGGCCCCTGTAATAGACACATGATGTTCATGAGCTCATCCTGCGCTCACAATCTGCTTCTTTCACACATTCTCATGGGGACAGTTTTCTACATGAAATAATTGTAAAATCATCGATGCGTGAGAATCCAACCCGTGTCAGAAATAACTATACAGAGTAGAGAAGCGTGTCAGGTTCATGAACTGTATTCCTGTTGGTCTCTACAATATTAACCCTTAAGCCTGGATTCTGCTGGAGTCTATAGGTAATATGCCGCATGCTCTGGCCACAGCTTTGGTCTCCATAATTTGGTCCTCATGCTTTTATGTCAAGTATCCATGTCTTTTTAGGCTTATAACCTACACTTGGATGCCGTTTTGAATATGTACACTGGCTCTCTAGACAACCCGAATATATCACAGTATTGTGCTGACATTCCAAATTGTGCAAGAATTCTGGTGCATTTTTATCAGTAAATCTCCTCCACTGTGTCCTATTGACAGTCCATCCAGATATAGACCAAGGGCCCCCTAAACGTATTGGGGCACATTTATCAAGCTTGCCTTTTTTAGGAGTAAAATTAGACAGGCACATTTGCCTTGTCTTTCTTTTGTCTAGTATTTATTAAAATGTGGCACAGCAGTTGGTGGTAGTTTTCAGTTAGACAGGTTCATATTCACTTAGACTGGTCTAATTTATTTGCGCATGAAAAAAGTCACATCTTTGCAGAGAAAAGTCACATGTCTCCCAGAAAGTAGGACTTTTAATTTTAAAAAAAAGTGACACTTCACCATTGAAAACAGACAAAGAAAAGTACGCCAGCCCTGGAGTGGCATCTGATCAGATCTGATAGATCATCAGCATCTGATCAGCGGGGGTCCGACACCCGGGAACCCCGCCTATCAGATGTTTGAGAAGGCAGCGGCGCTTCAGGATCGCCGCGGCCTTCTCACTGTTTACCGCTGGCCCAGTGACGTCACGACTAGTATCACTGGCCTGGGCTAAGCTCCATTCAAGTGAACAGAGCTTAGCCGCGCCCAGGCCAGTTGATACAAGTCATGACGTCACTGGGCCTGCGGTAAACAGTGAGAAGGCCGCGGCGATCCTGGAGCGCCGCTGCCTTATCAAACAGCTGATCGGCGGTGGTCCCGGGTGTCGGACCCCTGCCGATCAGATATTGATGATCTATCCAGATTCCAGAGGATGGATAGATCAGTTTAAACAAACTGCAGAACCCCTTTAAAGACACCCGATCTGTTAGTTATTTGCAAGATGCATAGAATACACTAGTACTAGTATAAATAAATACTGAATAAAGTTCTCTTAATATGTGACCATATATTGCCATAGTGCATATGCGCTTCTCATCCCCCTGATGGAATAGGTGGATGATTGTACAGCTCGGTCTTCTGTAGTTGTTCAACTAGTTGTTACTAAATGTTGTGGTGTGTGTATGATGGAAGAGCAGTCACGCTGGTGGTGACTCAGTAATTGGCTCCGACCCACGCTTCTGTCCTGTCCACACGTACACTCCTCAACATTGAAATGACAACACCAAGAAGGTAAGCTGTAACATTATGCAAATTGACGAAGTAGCAGGTTTCACTAAAGGGCTCTTTACACTGGCTGAGAGTCGCCTAGATCATTGCTAAAGAGTGTTCATAGTAACGCCCGTTAGCGGTGTAAATTCACCACCGATTACCCGATGAATGAGCGTTTCGCTCGTTCATCAGGTAATTGAATAGATTGTGCCAAAACATAAATCCTCGTCTCCTGGTAGCAGATTGTGCTGTGTAAACACGGTCTGGTGCCGGAAAACAATGCGTCTGTATGGGGAAGAGCGATGGCATTAGCGATCGCTCCTTCCCATACTCTGGAGGAGATTGGTGCAGGTGCATGTAAATGTAGTAGTCTCCTCCGCTGGTATCCAGCAGATGGTCGGGAAGGAACGCTTCCCTCCCGACAATCTGCTGGTACATGGTTTGTGTAAAGGGACTCTAAGATCTGCAGATGATCACATTTTCAAGCACCTTGCTCCAATCCGTGTCGAAATTGAAAGCAAAGTTTATTAGCCAAGTGAAATGTAAAAAATCTGATAAAGTTGCATGGGATGATTGTGCTATGTCTCCTGTTCATCAACGTGCCAGTTATCGCCACTTGTCACAAACTGAGAGGGACAAAATCCTTGAACTGAGAGACCTTGGTTTATCTCTCCGCTACACACCTAGGTCAAGATGTCCGCATTGTTCTACATTGCGTGTCTCAGCTTTCTGGTGTAAAAGAAGACTGACATCTATGCCAGCTAGAGGCAGGTGTTTATTTCATTTTAGGCGCATGGACTGCCAGAGCTGCTCCTAATTTATGACCAGAGATCAGCCTCATCATAAACTAGGTGAAGACTCCTCCAGTGAATGGCTATATAGATCTGTGTAAAATGCTGGCCTATGATAAGTTTCCCCCCACCCCCTAATTTTTGTATCACTTTTTATCCGAGTGACAGCTGCAGTGCATATAAGGCTACTTTCACACTCGCGTTTGGTGCGGATCCGTCATGGATCTAGTCACAGACGGATCCGTTCAGATAATACAAACATCTGCATCAGTTCAGAACGGATCCGTTTGTATTATCTTTAACATAGCCAAGACGGATCCGTCTTGAACACCATTGAAAGTCAATGGAGGACGGATCTGTTTTCTATTGTCATAGAAAACGGATCTGTCCCCATTGACTTACATTGTGTGTCAGAACGGATCAGTTTGGCTCAGTTTCGTAAGACGCCTCCAAAGCAGAATGGAGACAGAACGGAGGCAAACTAACATAGAAACATAGAATGTGTCGGCAGATAAGAACCATTTGGCCCATCTAATCTGCCCAATATACTAAATACTATGGATAGCCCCTGGCCCTATCTTATATGAAGGATGGTCTTATGCCTATCCCATGCATGCTTAAACTCCTTCACTGTATTTGCAGCTGCCACTTCTGCAGGAAGGCTATTCCATGCATCCACTACTCTCTCAGTAAAGTAATACTTCCTGATATTACTTTTAAACCTTTGCCCCTCTAATTTAAAACTATGTCCTCTTGTAGCAGTTTTTCTTCTTTTAAATATTCTTTCCTCTTTTACCTTGTTGATTCCCTTTATGTATTTAAAAGTTTCTATCATATCCCCTCTGTCTCGTCTTTCTTCCAAGCTATACATGTTAAGGTCCTTTAATCTTTCCTGGTAAGTTTTATCCTGCAATCCATGTACCAGTTTAGTAGCTCTTCTCTGAACTCTCTCCAAAGTATCAATATCCTTCTGGAGATATGGTCTCCAGTACTGAGCACAATACTCCAAATGAGGTCTCACTAGTGCTCTGTAGAGCGGCATGAGCACCTCCCTCTTTCTACTGGTAATTCCTCTTGCTATACACCCAAGCATTCTGCTAGCATTTCCTGCTGCTCTGTGACATTGTCTGCCTACCTTTAAGTCCTCTGAAATAATGATCCCTAAATCCCTTTCCTCAGATACTGAGGTTAGGACTGTAACACTGATTTTATATTCTGCTCTTGGGTTTTTACGTCCCAGGTGCATTATCTTGCACTTATCAACATTAAATTTTAGTTGCCAGATTTTTGACCATTCCTCTAGTTTTCCTAAGTCCTTTTCCATTTGGTGTATTCCTCCAGGAACATCAACCCTGTTACAAATCTTTGTGTCATCAGCAAAAAGACACACCTTACCATTGAGGCCTTCTGCAATTTCGCTGATAAAGATATTAAACAATATGGGTCCCAGAACAGATCCCTGAGGTACCCCACTGGTAACAAGACCTTGGTCTGAATATACTCCATTGACTACAACCCTTTGTTGCCTGTCCCTCAGCCACTGCCTAATCCATTCAACAATATGGGAGTCCAAGCCCAATGACTGCACTTTATTGATAAGCCTTCTATGTGGGACAGTATCAAAAGCCTTACTAAAGTCTAGATAAGCGATCTCTACTGCACCTCCTCCATTTATTATTTTAGTCACCCAATCAAAAAAATCAATAAGATTAGTTTGACATCATCTCCCTGAAGTAAACCCATGCTGTTTTTCATCTTTCAATCCATGGGATTTTAGATGGTCCACACTACTCTCCTTAAGTATGGTTTCCATTAATTTCCCCACTATTGATGTCAGGCTTACTGGCCTATAGTTGCCCGATTCCTCCCTACTACCTTTCTTGTGAATGGGCACAACATTTGCTAATTTCCAATCTTCTGGGACGACTCCTGTTGCCAGTGATTGGTTAAATAAATCTGTTAATGGTTTTGCTAGTTCACCGCTGAGCTCTTTTAATAGCTTTGGGTGTATCCCATCAGGCCCCTGTGACTTATTTGTATTAATTTTAGACAGTTGACTTAGAACCTCTTCCTCTGTAAAGACACATGCGTCAAAAGATTCATTAGTCTTCTTTCTCAACTGAGGTCCTTCTCCTTCATTTTCCTTTGTAAAAACTGAACAGAAGTATTCATTGAGGCAGTCAGCTAGTTCTTTATCATCTTCCATATACCTTCCTTCTTTAGTTTTTAATTTGGTAATTCCTTGTTTTAGTTTCCTTTTTTCATTTATGTATCTGAAGAATGCCTTATCGCCTTTTTTCCCTGACTGAGCTCATTTCTCTTCGGCCTGTGCTTTAGAAGCTCTTATAACTTGTTTGGCCTCTCTCTGCCTAATCTTATAAATTTGTCTGTCATCCTCGTTTTTTTTTTAATTTATAATTCCTAAACGCTATCTTTTTGTTTTTAATGATTTTGGCCACTTCTGCTGAGTACCACAGTGGTCTCTTCCTTTTTTTGCTTTTACTGACAAGCCTAATGCCATCTTCTGTTGCCTTCAATAGTGCCACTTTTAAGTAGTCCCATTTCTCCTGGACTCCAATTAAACTGTTCCAGTTTGATAGGGACTCGTATACCACTAATCTAATTTTAGAAAAGTCAGTTTTTCTAAAATCTAAAACTTTTGTTTTTGTGTGGTGTGACTCAGTCACTGTACTTATAGTAAACCACACTGACTGGTGATCACTAGATCCCAAGCTTTCCCCTACAGTAATATCAGATACCAAATTCCCATTTGTGAATACTAAATCTAAAATGGCCTCCTTCCGGGTTGGCTCCTCCACTACTTGCTGTAGAGATAATCCCAGTAGGGAATTTAGAATATCTGTACTCTTGGCAGAACTAGCTATTTTGGTTTTCCAGTTTACATCTGGAAGATTGAAGTCTCCCATAATGATAACTTCCCCCTTCAATGTCATTTTGGCTATTTCCTCAACTAGTAGATCATCTAATTCTTTGACTTGGGTAGGTGGTCTATATATAACACCTACACGAGTTACCTTATGATTATCAAGCTGCAAGGTAACCCAAACTGACTCTTAATTGTTCTCGCTAACTTGTATCAAATTAGATTTTATGCTATCTTTCACATACAGGGTCACCCCTCCTCCCTTCTTGCCTTCTCTGTCTTTCCTGTATAGAGAGAACCCTGGTATTGATATATCCCAGTCATTACTCCCCTTGAACCACGTCTCAGTAACAGCCACTACATCTATATTCTCAGATGCCATTATAGCCTCAAGCTCATTGTTCTTATTCCCTAGACTGCGAGCATTTGTAGACAAGACTCTGAGCTTGTCATTTCTTAACCTTTGTGCTACTGGCCTCTTCTGGCATTGTTCCGGGGGGCAGTCGGACTGCTGGATTATCACTCTTTTGCCCCCCTTTCCTAGTTTAAATGCTTCTTAGCAAATACTTGGAACTGTTCACCGAGGACATTCGTTCCCTTGAGAGAAAGATGCAAACCATCTTTCTTGTACAGTTCTTTTCCATTCCAACAAGAGCTATCATGATACACAAAGCCAAACCCTTGGTT
This sequence comes from Bufo bufo, assembly GCF_905171765.1. Classification (NCBI taxonomy): domain Eukaryota; kingdom Metazoa; phylum Chordata; class Amphibia; order Anura; family Bufonidae; genus Bufo; species Bufo bufo. The sequence goes on from NC_053389.1 coordinate 173,813,206, forward strand.
CAGACACCATTCACCAAGCCATTCATTGAATTCCTTAATGCGCATCTTCCTGTCATGCTGAAGGTTATGCACAGGCAAAACTGCAGAGAATGAAACAGTTGATGCAACCTCCCGTATATCCTTTCCAAGTGTATGAAAAGCTTCTTTCACCTTTGAAACCTCATTGCAAGCCAGATCGTTTGTCCCAAGATGGAGAATAACATCCACTTCCCTTTCCTGCTTTGCTTGCCTAACAATATTTAGGATCCGTCGTCTATCCCTGCTAGCGGTAGCACCAGGGAGACATCTCACAACACCATTCTCCTCAAACTTCACACCTCTTATGATGGAATCGCCCACCAACAACTGCTTACTATCAATCCTCACCTTCTCCTTTTTGTCTTTGGCTGCAGTCTTACTTTAGGCATGGGAGATGATTGTTTCTCACCCACTGTGCTTGAGCCATCCTCCATGTTGCTCTTGCACTCTGAAAGTGCTGCAAATGAATTATGGAGAGCCACAGACTGTGGGACATGCCTTCTATCCACAACTCTCAGTCTAACTGAACCTACAGTAACCCATCTTCCATTTCTAGGGGGCCTCTGTGGCAGTGGCATTGCAATGTTCTCAGCCTGAGTTTGTTTAGTGGTTAATTTAAAAATCTCATATTTCAAAAAGGTAATTTCCTGCTGCATTATGGAGAGCTGTCTACAGATTAGACAGTATCCAAACCTTTGAAGAGTGGAACCTGAAATAAAAGCACAACAATTCCTGCACAGAACCAATCTGCCATTGTAAAGAGGGGAAAGATTTTAAACAAACAAATCTTACTTGTTTAGATTGTATCCACCTCCAGATTAACTGATGCATTCTGAGCGGATCCTTTTCCATTCAGAATGCATTAGTGCCAAACTGATACGTTTCAGACCGCTTGTGAGCGCCCTGAACGGATCTCACAAACGGAAAGCCAAAACACCAGTGTGAAAGTAGCCTAAGTCAATTTACTGCTTTAGATTTCAGCTGTACCTCAGTATTTGAAAAGTACTATAGAAAGTCTAGGTGTAGCCCCATCCTAAGGGCTCATGCACACTGCTGTCTCCATTTTTTTGGTCTGCGTTTTGCGGAATGGAACGTCCTGCCCTCTATAGAATTGTCTGTAAAACGGACAAGAATAGGACATACGGATGCAGACGTTACCGGTGTGCTGTCCGCATCTTTTACTGCTCAATTGGAGTGAATGGGTCAGCATCTGCCCTGCAAAAAATGTGGATCTAATGCGGACAAAAAATACGGTCATGTGCATGAGTTCTTAGGCTGACCGTACACGATGCACGGCTGCAGGAGCCGCACGCTGCTCCCTGCTAATTGTCAGGCCTCATGAACAAAACATTATTTATAGGTGCGGATCCGTCTGTGCAGATACCAGACGGATCCGCACCGAACGCAAATGTGAAAGTAGCCTTACGCTGCAGATTGTAAAATCCACAGTGGGAACACTACTCGGAGATAGTTGAGACCTTAAAGGAAACCTGTCATCACTTTCTAAGCCTATTTATCCACTCTCTTTTCTATAAATACTTTTTAGTACATTAATAATGATATTAAACTCAATTCTGAACAAACTATCAGTTCATAGAAAAACCTAAAATGAATGTTCCCACCATATATGTAAATGCACCTTAGATGAGTCCTGTCTCCTCCATGCTTCAGAGAGGAGTCCAGCGTTCTCTGACTCTTGGAGTGCAGCCACACCCACAAACTAATAAGACACACCCTATATGATTGCTCATCTCCACCCCTTGTCTTCCAAGTATCGCAGCTGCGCAGTATACATTATATGATGAGTGTGAGATGAGGAGTAGTGTTGATCGCGAATATTCTAATCACAATTTTTTATCGCGAATATCGGCACTTAGAGAATGGAGGTGTTTAAAAAAAATAAAACCTAGGATGATTTGGGTGGGGAAGAACTGTCTCAGGATGCCGATGATTCTTAAGGTTAAAAACCGGTGACAGGTTCCCTTTAAGGAGATTGTGGAGCACAGCTATCCGCAAGTTGGGTATTTGATGTTGCTGGAGTAACAAAAGATGAATTGGTAGCAGCTGTAGATGACATGTGGACAATTGATGAGTAGCAGACTGGTTTTCGCAGACTGTGTATGCCTGGGTCCCCACATTATGTCCGCACAGACTGTGAATGCCTGGGTCCCCACATTATGTCCGCACAGACTGTGAATGCCTGGGTCCCCACATTATGTCCGCATAGACTGTGAATGCCTGGGTCCCCACATTATGTCCGCACAGACTGTGAATGCCTGGGTCCCCACATTATGTCCGCACAGACTGTGTATGCCTGGGTCCCCACATTATGTCCGCACAGACTGTGTATGCCTGGGTCCCCACATTATGTCCGCACAGACTGTGTATGCCTGGGTCCCCACATTATGTCCGCATAGACTGTGAATGCCTGGGTCCCCACATTATGTCCGCACAGACTGTGAATGCCTGGGTCCCCACATTATGTCCGCACAGACTGTGAATGCCTGGGTCCCCACATTATGTCCGCACAGACTGTGAATGCCTGGGTCCCCACATTATGTCCGCACAGACTGTGTATGCCTGGGTCCCCACATTATGTCCGCACAGACTGTGAATGCCTGGGTCCCCACATTATGTCCGCACAGACTGTGAATGCCTGGGTCCCCACATTATGTCCGCAAGGCAGTAGTGTGATGCACGCCGTTAGCTATAGTTCTGTGGGATGTAGAGTGAAGCACATAAAACAATGCAGCACACTACCGCCCCCACCGCCACAACATGAAAACACAGCCTTAGGCAAAATTTTGTTAGCCAACTGATTTGGCAAGCTGTGTTTAAATGCTCAAGGCATTTATCCAATCCAGTAAATGCTTTGCCTGTAGGGATATACAATAACTTCTGTAATGTGTTACCTGGCTGTATGTGTTTCAGAACCCTTTCAGTATATTTCTCAGCAGCATGTGTGAACCGTAGCCACTCCTTCCCTACAGGCCATAAAATTCATCAGTAGGACAGTTTTGTCACCAACTTACCTGTCCGGGCTCCAGTGCGGCGATCTGTGGCAGCAGCACTGCAGGGCCGTGCCCCCCATGATTTAATGCCTGGCCACGGCCCCCGGTGACGCGGTCTCTTCCATAGCAACGGACCGCAAGGCTCTGTTTATCCCTGCAGCGTACACACACTGGGGGAGATTAGTAGCTATTATATTTAGGTTTGTCTGGTTCTGCTTCAGGCCGAGAGACAGCTTAGCCATCCTATATCTGTGCAACTTGTATTCTGGTCCAATGGGGCGCCAAGTCCTTGGATCTATCAGGTTCTGATCCGGGATTAGATGCCCTATTTAAACCCCTGGCTGGCGATATGTCTTTGCCAGTGACCGTTTCAGACTCCCTAGCTGTGCTCCAGGTTCTGTGTGCATGTGGATTGCTGTTATTGTTATTGACCTCGGCTTGCCTTTGACCTCTCTCTGTTTTGGGTTTTGGTACTGTGTTTCCCCATCTGGTTCTGATTTTGGCTTGGCTGTGTGACTACCCTTTGTCTTGCGATTTTGTACTGATGTGTCTTCTCGGTTCTGACCCATTCCCTTACAACACCGTCTTGTGCCTGTCTTGCACTGTTGCAGAGAAGAGAACATCAACCAGTTGCGGACTTGCCACCTAGGGCTTGTACTGCAAGTAGGCAGGGAAAGTGAGCAGGGTTCCAGTTAGGGCAAACTGTCTGTGTCTTCCTGCCTACTCTGGTTACAAGTTTCTTAAAAAAATAAGTCTATTCTGTAAAACCGAAAGACAATGCCATAAAGAAATCTAAATGGAAATAAAAGCTGTACAGCGTAATAATACACGTGTGACAGTATAAACCAAAGCATGTACATGAAATGTAGCAGCAATTGGCAATCTCACAAACATTCAAATGGACAACGCCTGTGACTTCAGTACTTCAAAGAGTCAATGGGGCACATTTATCAATCTTACCTGTTTTTGCCCATAAAATAATTGCAATAGCAACTAATCAAAATAAGATGAAAGCTGGACTGTGAGTGGTTGCTATCAGGAGCAAAGTAATTGTTTTTCTTTTTAGCAGTTTCATAAATTTCCCATTGAGTAAACACTCACAGTGCAGCGAGAACAAGTGCACAGGACCTCATCCCAGCTGTGTGGCTTGGCGGAGGGAGCTTCATGACTTGAGGCTGCTTTGCTGCTTCAGGACCTGGACACCTTGTGATCACTGGGGAAACAATCAATTCTAAAATGTGTGAGAACATTTTACAAGTGGGTTTTTGGCTTAAAAAAAGTGGCAATACCCCTTTTTGAAAATTTCTAAACACCCGTGAAACAATGGGAGTGGAGTAGTTTGTACTCCAGGCGCGCGGACTGCCGTGGATTCACCTAATTTATGATGAGGCGCATTCCTTGTCATAAATTATCTGTATTATCTGATTCAAAGACTCTCAAGATGCTGGGGCACATGACCTGAAAAGGGCACGCCAGAAATATTGAACTGAAACACGTGCAGGGGGGAATGGTCCATAATTCCTCCTCAGCGTAGTTCAAATCTTATTTGCAGCTGCAATAAAATTTGTTGGAGGTAATTGCTAATAAAGGGGCTGGTACAGGTTATGAAATTCAAGGGTTAAATTTTTTCGATGCACTATGGATACTTACTAAATGTGCTCAATAGAAACATGAACGATACAAGTGTTTTGTGTGCTGTTAGTTTTGTTCGATTGTGTTTGTCTATAATTGGGACTTAGATGACAACCAGACCACATTTTATAATAAATCAATGCAGAAATCTAGTTAATTCCAAGGGGTTCACTTACTTTTTCTTACAGCTGTAATGTGTACATCATTTTTAATTCCTTCCTGTCTCCTCCACATCAGTCATGTCCATCTGTTTTAGTCACATACACAATGGACTATGAGGGAGGTCATTTTATCCTGGGCATCATCTGTGGCGTCATTGATCGTCTTGTCTGTGCAGACTAATGGCTCTGCTGCCCTGTCCATTGCCAGCCAGACCTACAGTAGTCAGAGTAATTGGCTTTATACAATAGGTCATCTTCTTAAAAGGGTAATAGCACACTTTTACTAAAGATATCAAAAGTAGTCAAAATGTGTGGAGGATGCATGTAAACTGATTTGTGAACTGCTCCCCCTAGTGGTTGGATCCTGAAGAGTGCTCAGATGTCAGTGTTACCTGTAAAGTGTCTATGTAAATATATTTTCTCTCTATGTCTGAATGTGTTATGTGTTGGGTGTGCACATGAATTTGTGTGTATGACTATATGTATGTTTTGTGTGTCTACGTTTGTATAACTGTACCCTGTTGCATGTGCATATATGAGGTATGTCTGCATTATTAATAAAAAAAATTATGTGCTTGTGTCTCAATATCTGTATGTTGTGTGTGTTGGTGTTGTATACATGTGTGTGTGTATGGATATGTTTGTGTTGTGTGAACGCATGTATGTGCTGTTTCTGTGCGTATATGAATGTACTGTTTGTGTATGAATTTATTTGTTGTGTGTATATTAACCCCTTCAGGACCCTGCCATTTTTCACCTTAAAGGGAACCTGTCATGATCTTTATGCTTTCCATACTAATGGCAGAATAAAGTAGAGACAGGTGAGTTGATTTCAGCGATCTGTCATTTATAAGTTAAAAGTAAGTGGTTGCCGAGAACCAACATCACAATTTTTGCAGGCCAGGCCTGGAAAAGAGTCACGTCCACCTGAGAAGAGTCATGGTTATTCATAAATTCCTGCTCTCCCTGCCCACCTGCTGATGGCTGACAGTCTTCTACCTAGTTTTCTCCCTTTCTCTCTAGGAGACAACTGCCAATCAGCAGCAGATGGGTGGGGAGCAGGGGCGTAGCTATAGGGGGTGCAGAGGTAGAAGTCGCTGAGGGGCCCAAAGACCCTTGTGCCAAATAAGACACTGGCATTATAGAAAGTGCATGCTGGTCAATTTACACCTCTGTCAAGAATTTGGCATGAGGGGTGCCCTTTCAATGTTTGCCTCAGGCAGCACGGAAGGCTATGTGCTCCCCTGCCCCTTTCCAACAAGCACTGAGGGAAGGGGGGCCCAAGCTGAACTCTTGCACTAGGGCCCATGAGCTTTTAGCTATGCCCCTGGTGGGGAGAGCAGGAGATTAGGAATAACCATGACTCTTCAGGGTTAATTTGACTCTTTTCAAGGCCTGTGATGCAATGATTATGATGCTGGTTTTCGGCAACCACTTACTTTTAGCTCATGCGTGACACACCACTAAAAATCTGCATTTCTGTCACTAGTTTATGCTGCCCTCCACAAGGTCAGCATAAAGTTGATGACCGGTTCCCTTTAAGGACCAGGCCATTTTTGGCAAATCTGACATGTGTCACTTTATGTGGTGATAACTTTAAAACGCTTTTACTTATCCAGGCCTTCTGAGATTTTTTTTCTCGTGACATATTGTACTTCATGACAGTGGTAAATTTGAGTCAAAATATTTCATTTTTATTTATAAAAAAGAATTAAAAATGTACAAAAAATGTGCAAAAATTAGCAAATTTCAATTGCTCTACTTTTAAAATAGATAGTAATACCTCCAAAAATAGTTATTACTTTACATTTCCCATATGTCTACTTTATGTTTGGATCATTTTGAAACTGATATTTTATTTGTTTGAGACGTTAGAAGGCTTAGAAGTTTAGAAGCAAATCTTAAAATTTTTAAGAAAATTTCCCAAACCCAATTTTTTAAGTACCAGTTTAGTTATGAAGTCACTTTGTGGGGCTTACATATTAGAAACCACCCATAAATCACCCCATTTTAAAAACTACACCCCACAAGCTATTCAAAAAGATTTTTACAAACTTTGTTAACCCTTTAGGTGTCCCACGCAAATTAAAGGAAAATGGGAATGAAATTTCAAAATGTCACTATTTTTAGTAGAATTTAAATTTGAATCTGTTACCCTGAACCTGGAGTTTACAGAAACGCCCCATATGTGCATGTGATTTTGGAAACTACACCCCTCAAGGAATATTTCAAGGTGTGTAGTGAGCACTTTAACCTCAAAGGTGTTTCCTAGAATTAGGAAACACTTGGCAGTGAAAATGAAAAATTGAATTTTTTTCACAAAAAAAATTCCCAAAAGGACAAAATGCACCCCAGAAATTAAAACCCCCAAAAAGTGACCCCATTTTGGAAAGGGCACCCCCGTACGAACATTTTAAATGGTGGGGAAAGGGTACTTTTCAGCAAACAGGTGTCTCACAGAAGGCAGAAACACTTGTTAAAGGATTTCAAAGCACATATTTGTGAAAATGAAAAATTACCTTATTTTTCGCCCCATAAGACGCATTTTCCCCCTGCGTCTTATGGGGCGAATACTAATGAGCGACTCCATTATGGAAGCGCTCATTAGTACCGGAGGACCAGGAAGCGGTGAAGGCTCTGTACTCACCGCTTCCTTGTCCTCAGCTGACGGCTTTGCAGTGGTTGTGCACAGCGTGAGGGTGCTCTGTGATCTCACGCTGTGCGCACCGGTTCACAGCACAGCAGACAGCAGGAGGAAGACAGAGAGCGGCCGGTGAGGAGCAGCGGCGTCCAGGAGCAGGAGAGGTAAGTGGTTTATTTATTTTATTAAACATGAGGCACTGGGGACCAAAATGAGAGTCAATGGAGGCTACAGAAGGCTCCTATGAGGCAATAGGGGCAATATGAGAGGCAATGGGTGGGCTACAGAGGGCTCATATGAGACAATGGGGGCAATATGAGAGGCAATGGGTGGGCTACAGAGGGCTCATATGAGGCAATGGGGGCAATATGAGAGGAAATGGGGGGCTACAGAGGGCTCATATGAGGCAATTGGGGGCCGCTGGGGGCCAAAATGAGAGGCTATGTCTGCTACAGATGGCTCATGAGGCAATGGGGGCTGCTGGGGGCCAATATGAGAGGCAATGGGGGATACTGGGGGCTAATATGAGAGTCAGTGGGGGCTGCTGGGGGCTGATATGAGGTCTGATTGGGGGTCATTCACATTGGGGTCTGAGGTCTGATTTGAGGTCTTGTTGGGGTCTTATTAACATTGAGGGTCTGATTGGGGCTGTTAGCTGAGGTCTGATCTGAGGTCTAATGAAACATATATTTTTATTGTCCTCCTCTAAAACCTAGGTGCAAAAAATACGGTACTAGCAGACCCCACTTTTTCACTTTCACAAGGGGTTAAAAGAGAGAATGCACCCCAGTATGTGTTCCCTATTTTCTCCCCATTCAGGAAACACCCCATATGTGCTTTTAGCCTGCTGTATGGGCGCATAGCAGGTAAACAACAAAATATGAATTTTGCTGGCAGGCCTGAATTGACAGACATGGATTTTAGGGGCCATGTCGCATTTAAAAGATTCCTGAGGTCCCCAGTAATTGAAAACCCCAAGACGTGACCCCATGTTGGAAAGAGCACCCCCGTACAAACATTTTAATGGGTGGAAAGGGTACTTTTTAAACTAACCGGTGTTTCACAGAAATTAATATGTAGTGGTCGGTGAAAAGTGGATCTGTAAGCTATGCCGTCTAAATCAGAAATATAAGGTGGTAAAACTACAGGGTACAACATGGATGAAATTAAATTAATACTCCATGGATGAGTGGTAGATTTTAAAACACTCCTGCATGTAGAGGCCAGGTTTTTCAGGGCAGGTTTCGCAGTGGTAAATTGTGTCTTTCCTTATCCCCCTTTTGTAACACTCCTTGCATCTTTTTTTGGGTCCTTCCCTTCCTTGCTGTCTGGGGGACTTGACCTGGAAAATGTTGCCCTGGTACAACACAGGCACCATGACTTCCTGAAGTACTGACCCTCCCCGGCCTGGCTTTGAAAAATTAGGGCCTTAATAACCACCTCTTGGAACTGAAGGAAAGTTCCTCTGTGGCCTGCAGATTAAAATAGCACGTATGCATTGCACATTGCCATCTGTACAATGTGTACGGCCAGCTTTTTGTAACACACATTAGTTTTTCGTGTGGCTCTGTAGGGCTTCAGAAGTTGATCTGAAAGATCCACCCCTCCCATGTGTCTATGGTAGTTCAGGATAGAAACTGGCTTGGGGGTAGTGGTTGTGGTAACTCGTACAGGAGCAGGGGAGCTGGCGTTAGTGTGAATGGTGGTCAGTACAAAGACGTCCCTCTTGTCCTTGTACTTAGCCACCAGCATGTTCTCATGGAGGAGAGCCCTACTTTCACCCATTCTCATTGGTTGCCCTACCAGGGATCTAGGGAGGCCTCTCTGATTTCTGTGCACTGTGCCGCAAGCCACAGTACCTCTGGCAGTTAGGGACATGAATAGGGGTATGCTGGTATAATAGACTGCTCAAAAAAAATAAAGGGAACACAAAAATAACACATCCTAGATCTGAATTAATTAAATATTCTTCTGAAATACGTTGTTCTTTACATAGTTGAATGTGCTGACAACAAAATCACACACAAAAAAAAAAAAATGGAAATCAAATTTTTCAACCCATGGAGGTCTGGATTTGGAGTCACACTCAAAATCAAAGTGGAAAAACACACTACAGGCTGATCCAACTTTGATGTAATGTCCTTAAAACAAGTCAAAATGAGGCTCAGTAGTGTGTGTGGCCTCCACGTGCCTGTGTGACCTCCCTACAACGCCTGTGCATGCTCCTGATGAGGTGGCGGACGGTCTCCTGAGGGATCTCCTCCCAGACCTGGACTAAAGCATCTGCCAACTCCTGGACTGTCTGTGGTGCAACGTGACGTTGGTGGATAGAGCGAGACATGATGTCCCAGATGTGCTCAATTGGATTCAGGTCTGGGGAACAGGCGGGCCAGTCCATAGCATCAATGCCTACGTCTTGCAGGAACTGCTGACACACTCCAGCCACATGAGGTCTAGCATTGTCTTGCATTAGGAGGAACCCAGAGCCAACCGCACCAGCATATGGTCTCACAAGGGGTCTGAGGATCTCATCTCGGTACCTAATGGCAGTCAGGCTACCTCTGGCGAGCACATGGAGGGCTGTGCGGCCCTCCAAAGAAATGCCACCCCACACCATTACTGACCCAATGCCAAACCGGTCATGCTAGAGGATGTTGCAGGCAGCAGAACGTTCTCCATGGCGTCTCAAGACTCTGTCACGTCTGTCACATGTGCTCAGTGTGAACCTGCTTTCATCTGTGAAGAGCACAGGGCGCCAGTGGCGAATTTGCCAATCTTTGTGTTCTCTGGCAAATGCCAAACGTCCTGCACGGTGTTGGGCTGTAAGCACAACCCCCACCTGTGGACGTCGGGCCCTCATATCACCCTCATGGAGTCTGTTTCTGACCGTTTGAGCAGACACATGCACATTTGTGGCCTGCTAGAGGTCATTTTGCAGGACTCTGGCAGTGCTCCTCCTGTTCCTCCTTGCACAAAGGCGGAGGTAGCGGTCCTGCTGCTGGGTTGTTGCCCTCCTACAGCCTCCTCCACGTCTCCTGATGTACTGGCCTGTCTCCTGGTAGCACCTCCATGCTCTGGACACTACGCTGACAGACACAGCAAACCTTCTTGCCACAGCTCGCATTGATGTGCCATCCTGGATAAGCTGCACTACCAGAGCCACTTGTGTTGGTTGTAGACTCCATCTCATGCTACCACTAGAGTGAAAGCACCGCCAGCATTCAAAAGTGACCAAAACATCAGCCAGGAAGCATAGGAACTGAGAAGTGGTCTGTGGTCACCACCTGCAGAACCACTCCTTTATTGAGGGTGTCTTGCTAATTGCCTATAATTTCCACCTGTTGTCTATCCCATTTGCACAACAGCATGTGAAATTGATTGTCACTCAGTGTTGCTTCCTAAGTGGACAGTTTGATTTCACAGAAGTGTGATTGACTTGGAGTTACATTGTGTTGTTTAAGTGTTCCCTTTATTTTTTTGAGCAGTGTAGTTATCCACATAGAGGAGGTAACCCTTATCTAGCAGTGGGTGCAGTAAGTCCCACACGATCTTCCCACTAACTCCTAGGACGGGGGGTCATTCTGGGGGTTCTATATGGGAATCTTTCCCTTCGTAAATGTTGAACTTGTGGGTGTACCCGGAGCTACTCTCTCAAAGTTTGTATATCTTTATGCCATACCTTGCCCGTTTGCTAGGCAGGTACTGGCGGAACCTAATCCTCCCTTTGAAAAGTAATAGGGGCTCATCTACACAAACATTTTTATGTGGGTTGTACACTTCAGCAAACCTGGTGTTAAGGTGGTCAGTGACAGGCCTAACCTTCAACAGACAGTCAAATGTCGGGTCGTTTTGGGGTGGGCACTGTGCATTGTTGTTGTAGTGTAGGAATTTCCGAATTGACTCAAATTGTTTCCGAGTCATGGTCTTACTGTAAATTGGAGTCTGGTAGAAAATGTCCGAACTCCAATATTGTCTAACGTTTGGCTTCTTTACAACGTCCATATGCAGCACGAGTTCCAAAAACGTCATAATCTCTGCTGCACTTACTAGGGTCCAACCTAGGAGTCTAGCGTATGGCGATGTAGGGTTCTGATCAATGAATTGTTGGGCATATAAATTGGTTTGGGCCACCATTACATTTACAAAATATTCAGAGAAGATTTAGAAAAAATCTAGTTCAGTGAAGGCTGCACAGTCTATATGTATTCCGGAGCTGTCCACAAAATCCATAATTCGGTGGGAAGGGACAGGGGCGGAGGGTGGGTAAGGGATCTGGAACAGCTGCAAATGAAAAAAAAAAAATCAGTGCAGCCCCCCCCCCCCATCCCCAGCTCCATACTGCTTCCAGCGCTGCCTTGTGCCGTTCTTTATTGACCGGCCAATCGCAGGTCTTGGAGCTGCAGGGGGCGGTGCTGCACAATGCTGCCCTTACCTGGTATGGATGCCTGCTGGTAAGAGTAGCCATGGTGCCCCAATTCCCTCCCAGCAACTGGCAGACCTTGTGCTGTACATGTACGTCGCTGGTCCTTAAAGGGCTTCTGTCAGCCCACTAAACCGTTTTTTGTTTTTTTTTGCTTAATAATAACCCCTACACTGCGATTTATCCATACATAAGTAAAATAATAATTTTGGTTCAGTAGAATTTGCTAAAACCCTATTTTTATAATATGTAAATTACCTTGCTACCATCAAGTAGGGCGGCTACTTGCTGGTAGCAGCCGCATCCTCCGATGGTAATGACGCCCCCTCTGCTTGTTGATTGACAGGGCCAGCGGACGGGATCTTTCTCCGCTGGCCCTGCCTGTTTTCATTCAATATCTGGCGCCTGCGCCGCGGCCGTACCTATCTTCAATCGGCGCAGGCGCACTGAGAGGCGGCCACTCACTCGGCGCTTCATCAGCAATGCGCCTGCGCCGATGACGTCACATCTACACCCGGCGCAGGCGCATTGAGGATGAAGCGGCCGAGTGAGTGGCCGCCTCTCAGTGCGCCTGCGCCGATTGAAGATAGGTACGGCCGCGGCGCAGGCGCCAGATATTGAATGAAAACAGGCAGGGCCAGCGGAGAAAGATCCCGTCCGCTGGCCCTGTCAATCAACAAGCAGAGGGGGCGTCATTACCATCGGAGGATGCGGCTGCTACCAGCAAGTAGCCGCCCTACTTGCTGGTAGCAAGGTAATTTACATATTATAAAAATAGGGTTTTAGCAAATTCTACTGAACCAAAATTATTATTTTACTTATGTATGGATAAATCGCAGTGTAGGGGTTATTATTAAGCAAAAAAAACCAAAACGGTTTAGTGGGCTGACAGAAGCCCTTTAAGTCACGTCCAGCTGTGACGTACATGTACGGCAAGGTTCCTTAAGGGGTTAATGTGCTGTGTTTGTATGAATTTGTTTATTTGTTGTGTGTGTAATAATGTTTGTGTTGTATGTGTATTAATGTGCTGTGTTTGTATGAAAAGTATGTGTTGTGTGTGTAGTTATGAGCTGTGTTTGTATGAATTTGTGTGTGTGTATTAATGTGCTGTGTTTGTATGAATGTACAGTATGTGTTGTGTGTGTACTAATGTGCTTTGTTTGTATGAACGAGTTTATGGGTTGTGTGTGTATAAATGTAGATATGAGTTTTGTGTCTGGGTTGTGGATTTTCATGAATATCTGTGCCCAATTTACCGGCCCTTATGTCTGATCAGTCGCCCTATGTCCTCACCCTTATTTTTCTGGTTATTCTGTAGTTACTGCAGATCCGGGCTCCGATTTATCAGCGCTCCATTAGCAGATGCTGTGCGCATCACTTTCCAGTCCATTAGATAGGCTGATTATTGTTCCATTTCTAGACATCCTGGTAGAGAGACTCCTCGGCCTGATCTTTATGTGTCTGTGCCCAATGAGCTTGCAGATTGTGTGCCTCCTCCCTGTCCGGGTCCTCAAACTTTATACAGGATGAAAATATTCTGAGCTCTGATTGAATGTCTGCACCAAGGAATTGTGGTTAAATTATAGAGAATTTCATTCTGATTGATTTGTGGCCTCCGCCTGATGACGGTAAAACCACAATTGTGTTAGTGGATGATTGCTCTGTAGAGGACACAAGTATGCAGGCTGCCACAATAGCGCTGCACTTCACTGATGACATCAGGCCTTCACTGATGACGTCACTGCCCAGAGGCAGATCTGTGACGACTGTACTATACAATAGCTGGTGCCTGGGATTCAATTGTGTGTCTCTAACTTCTGATTGTCAATGTTTGAACTCTATGTTTTGGTGAGCATCTTCAGAGGTGGGGGGAGTCAATACTGTTCATATATAGTACGATGAGATCTTGAATTATCTGCGATCTTGTGTAATATTACCTTGGTGGAGCAGGGCCTAGATTTGGCAGACATAGTCAGAGCCCCCTCCTCCATACTTGGGCAGCAGGGGCTCCATCCTGCGGTCAGGTCATTGTTGCTGACTTGACTCCTGCGGAGAACGCTTGTGCTGATTCTTGTGCTCAGGCGCCGCTCTCATTCCGCTGATAATAAAAAGCTCATCTTCTTTTTAAATTAATACGACAAAATCTTCCTCAGCATGAGGCGAATGTGGAGCAGGATATTCAGCGGCTCCCAGTGCCAGCAGGACCTGAGCTGCAGAGAGCGAATGTCCTTCTGCAGATGAAAGCAACAGACCCAGTGCTGTAGAGCACATATACAAAAAGGCTACAAGCCATATAAATATAGATAGAGAAATGGGCATATTCATATATAGACTAAGGGGGTCATTTATTATCCAGAAACACGCCTATATTAGGTGTATTTATGGCGCAGATTGTGGCCCAACGGTTAGTTCTGCTGCAATCTGAGACTTTATCCCTGCACACGCCAGGTCTAAAAAATTGGGGTAGGAAAGCCGGCCCGTCTCATTCATCATTTTCTATGTCTGTTTTAGGCGTAAAAATTTTTATTCCTTGTTTCAGAAGAATGTTCTTGACTTTATGTTGAGTTTATGGCCGAATCTTGGTATGTAACATGCATCAGTTTTATTTCTTGATGGATCCCTGCGTGGATCATGATAATGGTATTGCCATTCATGGTATGTTACAGATGTTATTGTAGCTTAGATACAATAATTAAAAAAAAAAATTATAAAAAAAAATGGTCTAAATGTAAGACAGCAAGGAAGCTAGCTTATATTAAGACTGGCGCTGGACGCTCCAGCGTTTTCTAGAGGCCTGTGCCTCTTCAAAACTTCGATGGATCCACCTCCAGATATAGGGCTTATTAAGACCAGCGTCTAAACAGCCGGTCTTAATAAATTACCCCTTAAGTGCTATAGACATATACATGTAGGCAGAGCCACAGACATATGCATAAAGACTAAAAGCTATATACATGTAGACATCTAGACTTACAACAATAGACATATTCATATAGACAGAGCCATGGGCATATTCATAAAGACTAAAGGGTTCATTTATTAAGAAATATATGCCACTTTTTGGCGTACGGTATTTCATATTTTGTTGCAATGGGGTTTTGTGACGAAATCTGCGACTTTTCCCCGCTCATGCCACTTTTCCTATAGGGGGCATTGCATGGGCTGGAAGAGGAAGGGCTGGCCGTCCAGTCTCGTTAACAAAATCCATTCGAGGGAGCTGGTGTAGTTTAAACCATGTTGCACGGCTGGCGGAACCAAGCGCCAAAGTTATGTAGAAGTCTGTGCCGTGTAAATCGCCCCTAAGTGCCTTAGACAGATACCTATAGATAGACATATAGACTTACAACTCTCTCTCTCTCTCTCTCTCTCTATATATATATATATATATATATATATATATATATATATATATATAAAGCTGAGTGTATGTATGTCTGCTAAAGGAATCTGCACCGTCGCATTTATTCCAATCGCTAAATTTTGCACAGCCGCCTCCTGTGACTCTGGGAACATCATAGACTATGTTTTGAGTGGAAATTTTCACCCTGCACTTTTCAATTATTTTCCAAAAAATACGCTTAGTAACCTAACCGCCAAACTACAGGAGCCATTGTCTGTTGTGGCAGTTAGCCTGCTTATTCATCAGGTTGCATATAGCAACCAATGACAGCTCAGCTTTTATTTTGCTACAGGTCATTAATATGAGCTCTGATTAGTTGCTATAGGCAATGAAGGACATTCTTAGTATAAGATAGCTTATGTGTGAGTTAATATGATTTTGATTGCAATGCTTAGTCAACGTTGGGGTTATCCAATTTCAAGAAAACCCCACCACATGTACCAGGCCCCTCACCGGTAATATACTTACCCTGCTCTCGGCGCCGCTCCTCGTCCCCGCATCACCGCTGCTGCTTCTCCCTGCACACGGATGAAAACATCACCCGCGATGCTAGGGAAGCTTGTCTGCCTGCCATTGGCTGCTCCCCCCCGACACTGGATGTTTTCATCCGTGTGCAGGGAGAAGCACCAGTGGCGGTTCGGGGACCAGGAGTGGCGCAGGGAGCAGGGTAAGTATATTATCTGTGAGGGGCCCGGCACATGTGGGGGAGATTTTCTTGAAATTGGATAGCCCCTTTAAGGGGGTAGGGTACTTTGGCAGGCACTGTTAAAGGGGCATGTACTGTGGATCTCTGTTAAGGGGGCAGGGAATTGTGGAGGTCACAGTTAATGGGACTGTCCCCTATGGAGGTCACTGTTAAGGGACTGGGTGCTGTAGAGGTCACCGTTAAGGGGGTGGGCCCCTGTGGAGGTCACTGTCAAGGGGATGGGGTGCTGTGGAACTGACTGTTAAAGGGGTAGGCTGGTGTGAAGGTCAAAGTTAAGGGGGTGGGCTGCTGTGGAGGTCCCATTTTAAGGAAGTGGGGCACTGTGGGGGGTCAGTGTTAAAGGGTGGGGTGCTGTTGAGGTCACTGTTAAGGGGGTCAGGTGCTGTAGAGGTCTTCTGTCGATATATATTTTAACGTCGCACACAAACAGTATATATATATATATATATATATATATATATATATATATACAGTATATTAGTATATATAGGGTCATTTATTAAGACCGTCATTTTAAACGCTAACTTACATAACCTCGGTGCATCCACTGCCGGTCTAAATGTAAGACAGCTTCCGAGCTGGCATTAAATTTAGACCATTTTCTATGCCTGAAACCAGCGCAAAAAATGATAAATGAGACTGGCCTGCTGATCCGTCGCCTTCCCTGCCCACGCCATGCCCCTTTTTTAGACCCGGGTGAGTGGAGAAAAGTCGCAGATTGCAGTGCAAATAACCATATAGACTTACAGCGATAGACGTATACCTACAGACCCAGACATTTGTATATACATATAGACACAGAGCTATAGACATATATCTATACTTACAGCCATAGACGTATACCTATAGATATATACATGAAGACATATAGAGACTTAGAGCCATAGACATGGAGCCATAAATGTATACCTTTGGACATATAGTCCCTCTACATTGTCCGCATGTAATTGATGATGCATTACGGGAGGAGCTGGATGAGTGCAGCTGATGGGAGGTGAGGGGTTAAATCGGTGTGCTGTCAGAGCGAGCCGCTTCTTAAAATATTCCGGGAAAGTGGAAGCAGCGATTGGTATGCATTAGGGGAGCTTCAATGAAAATTAACATGTAATTGCTTCAAATGAAGTAAGTGAGAGGAGGTAATCTGTTCTTAAATTGGATTCACAAGAGTTTTTGTGGGCACCATAATGCAGCTGGAACATGAAATATTCTGAGACCCCTTCAGCGCTGTGGCCTTCTTCCTCCTGTGTGGTCCGCCGTCCGGACCTGAGCTTTGAAGGAGCTTCTGTCCTCCTTCCATTATGACATATGTGTGTTCGGTCCTCCTACTGCCCTTGTGTGGCCCGAGACACGAGCCGGAGGGCGCACTGTGGTCACAATCTGAATCTCCTTTCCTGACTCACCTGTGCTCACCATCTTTTGGAGAGGTTGTCTCTCCAGAATGGCCTCACCAAGGAATTCTGGTTTTATAATTCTTGAGAAGCCCTGTCCCCTGCGCTGCCGGATGATGCTCCTAATTTGTGGTGTTTTTGCCGTGATTTAGTGATGTGTAAACCTAACATCAAGTTCCTAGGCCCAGTATAAAATCTGTAACAAAAACCCCAGCTACCAAGGGTCATATTTATAGCACGCTGCTTTACTCACTAAGCTTGAGTACACCCCCCATTAAAAACCCATTTACGTTTGCTAATTATCACCATGATCATTTATGAGCACTCGTCATGATAATTGGTCAGGAGAAGATCAGTCATAAAACTATAATTTATCAATTGTGATCCCGTAAAAATAATTGTTACCAGGCTCAGGATTGATAAATGGAAATGCCACTTAGTGACATTTACAGTATGACATTCCTTTGCTGCACGCCATGCTGCACTTGAGCTGGTATACAGTTAAACCCCTGGTTTGTCCCGCCATTATAATTTCACATTTATTTTGTAGATGGTAAAAAATGAAGCATATTTGCCAATTACATGCGGTAAAAAAATAAATAAAATAAAAACCTGTGAAGAGTAATGCCATTTACTTGCATAGTATGGCACCACCTGGTGGACAAAGTGTATAACAATGTTCACGTTCATCTACTGAGCTGAGTTCTACTGGTCACACCTGCACTCTCCGCACACCCAGGTCTCTGCATAGGGGTACTCTTACATAGATATACGTTTCTTCCCTGTTCACAGCAGGAGGAGGTAATAAGTATGTATCTCCTCCCTGCGGAAAACTATGGGGGACATTTTTCAAAGGGTTTTCACCACTATTGTGATGTTAAAATGTCGCCGATTATGCTGCACACCATATTTACACACCGGATTTACTATAACTTATGCCTGAAACTTACAGCTGTAGATTTGAGTTTCTGGCGCACAGAGTGCCAGAGGTGTGACTGGCATCTGCCTCTTAATAAATTAGGCTCAACAAATGAGTAAAAGACATTATTAAAGTGCTTCCTTTACCATAAATACATACACCTATGTAATACCACAAGAATTTGATTGTGATCGCCATATGCTACCAATATAGAGAGACTGAATACAGTGATGATATAGTGGTCATTTACTACACAAGCAGCCCACAGAGTACCATCACACTGCAGAAATGGCAAATTAATAAAATATTGATTAAATGCAGTCAAAATCTTCATGCACACCGTTTTGCGGTTCGCAAACCATGGATTTCCTTGTGCAATCTGCATATTTCTCACTCCCACTTCTAAAAATGACTATTCTTGTCTGCAGTATGGACAGTAATTGGACATGTTCTATAATTTGTGAAAAAAGGGTTAGAGACCAGCAAGGCCTTCATAGCTGTTGTGACTGCTCACAACAGCGTCTGGTAAGCGCATATATTGTTATTTATATTAATACATCAACCCAGGCGATACCACACAAGAGGCGCTGTATGTCTTTTTTTCTTTCTTTATACATATAATTTGTGAAACAGGCACACAGATGACATTGAATTAATGAGTGCAATCAATAAAAAGATGCTGATCGGACACAGATACAAAATACGATTGTGTGCACGAGGCCAAAGGCAGAATAAACAATGACATTTGGTGACTCACAGGTGACGTCTTCTCTGATTGTAGTCCCTCACTTTCCCATTATCTTCTATCCTGCCCACACTGCCTTAACTTCATCCACCACTTGTTTCTGCAGTTTGCTGCTTCCTCAATGCACCACATGGTAATACCGGCCCATGCTATAATTCTGTACACGAAGCAGTAATAGTGGCTTCTTAATGCCCCATAGTAGTAGCCCTGCCTGTGTGCCATTCATCATAATGGTGCCCCACTGCACCGTAATCGTGCCCCTTATCTTATCTCACGGTAATAGTGCCCCCACACATAGCAAAAGGGTCCCCCCACAGTATTAGTGCCAACTTACTGTCCTCCACACTGTAATTGTGTCCCACTCAAAAACTGCCCTCTTACTGCTGTCCACAAAATAATGGTGGTGCCCCATTAAAGGGAGTCTGTCAGCTTCAAAACACCCCCCAAACTAGAATAAGCGGTGTATAGTGCATGTGGTGCTGAGTCTGGTTATGTAATTTTTTTACTGCATCTTCATAGTCACTTGCATTCGAACGCTGTGCTCCAACAAACCAGAAGTAAATGCATTGGGAGGACTCCTCTTTGAGTCCTGTCCATGATGTGCTTGAGCACAGGAGTCCTCTCTATGTACTCTACTGATGGTTTGTCAGAGTACAGCGTCAGAATGCAAGTGAGTGTGAAGATAAAAATGACATAACCGGCACCGTTTGCACTATACACAGCTTATTCTAGTTTAGGGGGTGTTTGACAGATTCCCAGATTCCCTTTAATGACCCTCTTTTAGTAATGGTGCCCCTTGGTTGCCCGCACACATAGCAAAAGTGTCCCCCTAAGTATTGGTACCCACTTAGTGCCCTCCACACAGTAATTGTTTCCCACTCAATAATTGTGCACTATTAGTGCTGCCTGCTATATAATGGTGTCCCCTGGTGCACTCCCACTTACTAAAGTTACCCTCTTAGTGCGTCCCTTGCTGAGTGATGGTGCCTTCCTTAGGAATAATGGTCTAATAACTAATAAAACCAATCCTCACCTACATGTAACCTCGTTTCAGTGATGCATGGAGCTACTCGCCCTCTTTCAGCATGCAGTCTATGAGACACTGGAATGGAATCTCTGTGCAATCCGGCGTGATACAGTGATGGTCTCGGTGTCTCGTAGAGTGAAGGCCTAAAGTTGCTTGTAGCCTATGTCAGTGAGCCATAATATTCTACTGTGTCTGTGTCCAATTGCTAGGGCTAAATACCGCCCTGCACCTACCATGCACCATTTATAATACTAGTGTCTTCTTACGTAGCAGAGGGGCTGTTGGGTCTTTGGACCTCCTCAGGCTTCAAGGCCCAGGTATGATATCTGCACCCATATAGCTACGGCCCTGAACTCACCCTAAGGCCCACTATTCTATTTCCACTAGTAGACAGTCCACAGACACCGTGGATCGGCGTTGGGTGCTGCTGCCTTAGAACTTGTTTCCTGGTCTTTGCTTCTCTGTACTGAGTGACGTAGACGGCTGCGCACATAGAAGTTTATAGCACAGCCATTTAATGCGCCATATTCCTTACTGTCCTACCTTCTCATCCCTTCTTGTTCTGGCTCCTCTCATGGTTCACCCCCAGATTACCTGCAGGTTCTCTACTTCATTACTGGTTCTATCTGTCCCCAGATGCTTGTTGCCTCCACGTTAATAGCTCTTGAATTCAGACACTTCAGCCTTGGTGAAGACTGTGAGGAGGAATCGTGTAGAATTGCTGTCAGTGCGCGGATAGATCCTTGGCCCTCCCCCTTCATCACTGCATAAAGTGAAATGTCCCAGTCATTTCAGGGGAGGTCACAGCCTCTAAATTTTGTCCTTTGCATGTTGTTTTTTGTACTGAGCATCTGAGTGCACCACAGATGCAGACTTCTTTGATCAGCCATTGTCTCAGGGCTTAATAGTTATGCAAATGAGAGCGAGTGGAAGCTGGCAGAGAAGCGGGCAATAGGGAATCCATATTCCCTTCCCTTATTTTTGTGACAAATACGAGCTGAGCCTGTTTTGTTTACTGACGTCTTTCCAGAAGGGGAGATTATCTGCAGCCTTCAGCCTGGGTCTCACGGGGTGCAGAGAAGAGATGATACCGCTATTTAGGATCTGGAAGGTATTAGCACAAAAGCTAAAACATTTCTCTGATAATTATAAACCAGATCCAGGGGCCACGGAGAAGATGGATGGCTGGAGAAATGTTCTGTGAGGTGATGTCTGGGTAATCTTCCCCAGGTTGTGGCAATAGCAGATGCCATGGACGTCTTCACATACACATGCAATAACTTATGCTCCGAATCTCCCATCAGATCCGATTCAGTCTGAATAAATTTGACCCTAATCGAAAGTGTCCCGATTGCACTGAAAAGTTGTGTATGACACTCTGGGCTCTCCTAGGACAGCATCTAGATCAGGGGTAGGCAACCTCCGGCACTCCAGGTGTTGTGAAACTACAACTCCCAGCATGCATACTTGCTCTGCTCTTCTCAGAACTCTCATAGAAATGAATGGAGCATGCTGGGAATTGTAGTTTCACAACAGCTGGAGTGCCGGAGGTTGCTGATCACTGATCTAGATCTTTACCGCCAAGACAGCATTAGTAGTATCATAGTGACTGTCATATTATTTATGCTGGTGCCGATTCTTATTGGCAGATGCCACGGAACGGGTGCTTCGTCTTTACATTTCCCAATCCGTTGCCAGTCTGTCTTTTACTAGACATTTTACTTTTAAATGAGGAACCACCGAGCCTGCGCTGGTTTTTCTGGCCACAAGGCCTATAGTTATGAAGAAAGAAATTCATTAGTCGCTCAGTCTATCTACTAGAAGTGCACTGTTTTGCTGCTTGTTGCTGATTTTATTGTTAACCAAGTTTGATACAGAACAGTATGTAGAAGTTTTGGTGCCACTATATAGATATATCCAAAACACTCAGTGGTGTCACATCCATGACGTCTGTATATGCAGGCCATGCCACGCTATCAGCACTAGGTTTTACCATATTTTTCACCTTATTAGATGCACCTGATGATAAGACTTACCTAGGTTTTAGAGGTGGAAAATAAGAAAAAAAAGATATATATCTTTCATCAGACTCCCATATCAGACCTCGGCTCACACCCTCATTTCAGACCTCAGATCAGATCTCCATATCAGACCTCAGATCAGTCCCCTATTAGAACTAAAATAAACCAATTAATTTACCTCTCCTGCTCTTCCGCTACCCTTCAGATCTAGAGGTCTCTCTGGCAGTCACCACCCCTTGCTGTGTACAATGTCAATGACCCTGTACGGATCCTGTAAGAAGACTAGGGAGGGGTGAGTACAGCAAGCGCTGGTAGTGCTACAGTCACCGCTCCCTGCACCTACGGCATACTAGTGATCGCTTTCATAATAGTGGCACTATCATATGTATGCAACACAATGAGTGGTGTCACAGCTGTGAAGCCTGTTTTATAAGGCAGCCAGGATTAACATGTTTGAAGAAGATTTGTGAATCATGTGATGAATTTTGGTGATGTAAGAAATTGAGTTGTATAGGTTGAGCAGTGCTCACCCACAGCAGTGGCCGCCTGTGCCTGCCTAACTAGCACACTGACTGACTGAGTCTGACTCAATTTATTGTAAATCTATCTGTTCTCTTTTCCTCACTATGAAACACCATCCACTATCTGAAGGAAAGAGAAGTTTAGCAGCTCTCATCCACTATCTGTATTCTGTGTTTTACCATCTCATCCTCTGTCTGACGTCCTCTCACTCCTATGTGTATCCCCACAAAGCAGAAGCATTTCCTGGTTGGGCTGTAGTCCCTCATGATTGGCTGTGCTAGAGGGAGGGCCATCTGCAAGGCCTTATGGGGAAGGCCGCTGCCAGAGGTCATGTGATCCTTTTTCTCCCTCTTTGGATCTGTAAAATGCAAGCTGCTAGTTTGAGTGAATTGTGTGGGATGAATCCCATAAGTTTTAGATTTGCTGAAATCCAAAACTTCTGGGTAATTCCAAGAAATCAGAAGACCCGCAACATATAGCAAAATGGGTGATGTGCAAGGCACCGGACCTAGATTTCACTTTAGGCACTTGTCATGGCAAAGGTTCCATCACGAAGCACCCCCCCCCCCCCCCCCCCACTCCATGAGACTCCAGCCACCTTTTACGAGAGGTCTTTGCTGAGCGAGACGGTGGTGTGATAAGTTGGGGCATTGATCAGCGCTCTCCTGCCTGGTCCTGGCCTCTCTGCTGAGGTAAAGCTCTTTACCTACTTAGAGATTGAGAAACTTTTTGAATGTGCTGCAAGAAGCGCTGACGTCTGAGAAATTCACAGCTGAAGCCAAATCACAGGCAATTCAGCCATTTTATTGAGTGGTGTTTGGATGTGAGATAAGTGCTTATTCGCAGCAGTGGGGAGGCAAAGACTTTTCTACACCTGGAGGTTATTTAGATGCCACTCTTTCTGGATTTAACCCTTTTTTGTGCAGGGAAGCATGCATCCCCTGACTGGATGGCTTCTCCTTGATACAAACATCTTTATAAAATAATAGCAATCAGCAGTGTGCTGCTCCGCTCACGTCTCCCCTCCACCTGCGCTGTCACAATGCTCCCCGCTGATTTCCGCTCCCGTCCTCTTATGAATCTTTCATCTGTTGCTGGTGTCAATCATACGACAGGACGAGCGCAGCGCCTGATTCCTCCCTGTGTAGGAATCTTCCAGACTTAATGCGGCCTCCCCGGTCATCTCATGCTCCGTCCTCCTGTCCCTGTCAGTGCGGCGTCCCTTCTGTCTATCATTCCGGTGGAGTGAGGCATGGACAACACACCGATCCTCCGGCCACAATGTGACAATAGGAGAAGGCGCTGCCGAGAAATGTATTAATGAATTGCCCATAATTCAAGGAATCAGAGATAACAATCTGTTTCATAAGCGCCTGTCATAGAGATTGTGTGATATTACTGGAGATGAAGGGTCATCATGAGATATGAGACACATGGCCTTAATATTACCCTGAGCGGTTTATTAGAGCAGAGTGCTGCCACCCCTGTCATTGTGCTGACGCAGAGGGTGAACTGTGGGGGAGACATTGAGAAATCCAGGATGAAAGCGTACTGGATACATAGAATTGTAGTATAGTATTCTGTGTTTATGGAGCTAGTCATGGATCAGAGCCGTTGGGTTTGAGAACATGACATCATTAGTGGGGGGGTTATGACATCATTAAGTGCAGGCTGATTGGTCTCTGTTTATGCTTACATGCCCCCTTCTCTCTGCAGGTGCATGCTGGACAACAGAGTGACCCGCGTGGCCTGGCTGAATCGTAGCTCCATTTTATACACCGGCAATGACAAGTGGTCCATAGACCCCCGTGTGGTACTTGTGGCCAACACCAAGAGCCAGTACAGCATTGAGATCCAGAATGTGGGCATTTATGACGAGGGACCTTATATCTGCTCCCTGCAGACAGACAATCACCCCAAAACCTCCCGGGTGCACCTCATTGTACAAGGTAAGTGTCAGTCTACAGAAAGCAGGAACCGTCTTGCCAGAAGCGGTATAGTGGTGTTCTGCAGGAGTGTGGACAGGGATAGCGCTGGATGGCGGATTCCTCCACAAAGCCTTTCCGGAATGTACGTTATCATACAGAATATCACATGGCGTAAACTCTCCAGCTGCAACCCCTCCTCACCTCCCCATGTGTTTATCACTTTGACGCCCCCCGTATTTGCCCTGCTGTATTGTGCATGTTCTTACAATCAACCTACCCTTTGTTAGCTACAAATAACTTCCCTCTTCATCCAGCTTGGCGTTAATCTCCCATTCCCGGCCATTGTTTGCGGCTTAATTACCTGGTCATAGCCGCTTTGCATCTGAGCTGCGGAGGTGGAGGGGGCTACGAGGGAGAAGTCAGGCACACAGCATTTGGGGAGACGGAGGGAGCCGCATTGATCCTCCGGTGTGTCCCACATAGATAAGGAGAGATTCTGGGGGGATTGTTAAGCATCCTGTAGAGCTGCCATTTTCTCAGCTCTGAAAAGCTTTAATCTGCAATTTTCTCTAGCAAACTGAGCTAATAATTTCAAGAAAAGGACGAAAGGCTGCCGATAGTAACAGCGCCATGGCCAAAGACTGCAGTGATGTCCAGAATATGTGAGATATAGGAGGATGTGCTATACATTATATCATAGGGTGGGGGAGTATTTTATATATAATAAAAAAAACATGGAGTAATAAGTCTTATCTCACAGGACAGAGAGTATAGCAGTATATAAGATATTAAACCACAGGGCAGAGATTATTATATATGATATATCACAATTCACAGAGTATTATATGTAGTACAGTACAACCCTGGAAGAAAATTATCCTATATATGATATTAAACCACAGGGCAGGGATTATTATATATGATATATCACAATTCAAGCAGTGTTTTTTATATATATATATATATATATATATAGTACAGCCCAGGTAGAAAATTATACTGTATAGTATATCAAACTCCAGACATTCCTCTTAAATTCTGCAACACCTTTTCCCATAACTTTGTGTATAGCTGTTCCTCTGTGATTCTTGAAATATATGAATAAAATGGCAAGTGGTTGAGCTGATAGGTCCTCATTCTTTTAAAGGGAGCCTGTTATCATGAAAATGTTGTCCTGTCTGCAGACTGGATGTTATAGAGCAGATTGCTATATACTGTACTTTTATAGGAAATTATTTAGTATAACTTATAATCGTTGGTGGACTGGGAACTTAAAGAAGCCCTGAAAAAAAATATAAAAGTGGTCTCGTGTTGAAAGCATGCCCAAATTGACAGAAGGCAGGGCAAAAAAAGTAGGCATGGCCAGCACAAGTCACAAGCAGGCAGGGAGAACAGACGTACAGTGCCTTGCAAAAGTATTCATCCCCCTTAGGGGGTTAGGTTATAAAAAAATATCCAAATCTTTGATGATCCCCAGGAGCACCATCAAATCTATCATAACCAAATGGAAAGAACATGGCACAACAGCAAACATGCCAAGAGAGGCAGCACAGAGACCTAAGGTAACCCTGGAGGAGCTTCAGAGTTCCACAGCAGAGACTGGAGTATCTGTACATAGGACGACAATAAGCCGTACGCTCCATAGAGTTGGGCTTTATGGCAGAGTGGCCAGAAGAAAGCCATTACTTTCAGTAAAAAACAAAAAGGCACGTTGTGAATTTGCGAGAAGGCATGTGGGAGACTCCCAAAATGTATGGAGGAAGGTGTTCTGGTCTGATGAGATTAAAATGGAACTTTTCGGCCATCAAAGAAAACGCTATGTCTGGCGCAAACCCAACACATCACATCACCCACAGAACACCATCCCCACAGTGAGACATGGTGGTGGCAGCATCATGCTGTGGGGATGGGACTGGGAAACTGGTGAGAGTTGAGGGAAAGATGGATGGTGCTAAATACAGGGATATTCTTGAGCAAAACCTGTCCCACTCTGTGCGTGATCTGAGGCTAGGACGGAGGTTCACCTTCCAGCAGGACAATGACCCCAAACACACTGCTAAAGCAACACTTGAGTGGTTTAAGGGGAAACATGTAAATGTGTTGGAATGGCCTAGTCAAAGCCCAGGTCTCAATCCAATTGAAAATCTGTGGTCAGACTTGCTGTTCACAAGTGCAAGCCATCCAACTTGAAGGAGCTGGAGCAGTTTTGTAAGGGGTAATGGGCAAAAATCCCAGTGGTAAGATGTGGCAAGCTCATAGAGACTTATCCAAAGCGACTTGGAGCTGTGATTGCCACAAAAGGTGGCTCTACAAAATATTGACTTTAGGGGGGTGAATAGTTTTGCACATTGACTTTTTCAGTTTTTTTGTCCTATTTGTTGTTTGCTTCACAAAACAAAAAAAAAAAAATCTTCAAAGTTGTAGGCATGTTCTGTAAATTAAATGATGCAATTCCTCAAACAATGTTAATTCCAGGTTGTGAGGCACCAAAACACGAAAAAAGTCAAGGTGGGTGAATACTTTTGCAAGGCACTGTAGGTGGGGCCAGTAACCAAATACCACAGTGCAGTATAAAGTACTGCCCTATAAACATGCTGAGGACGGTGATACAGTTGAGTTCAGGAGGGCATCTGCGTCTGCTGACCAGATGCATAAGTACCTGATGCTCCTAGCATTAATTAATGCTGAGAGCACCAGATTGTTATTTACCCAGGGGGCCATCAGGAGGGCTTGAGCAACCTCCTGGGCTATCGGCCCACCGGGAAATTTCCTTGTAGGATCTATTGCCAATCCGCCCCTGCTTGTAATTATTATTTTGTTTTTTAATCTCTGCTCTTTATGAGCTCATTGATCTTTTGGGTGATCCTAATCTGTGATTCATGGCTATTTCTGTAGGCACATCATTTAGAGAAGGCTGTCAGTCACTGATTAGGATTGCCTACATGGCTACAGAGCACAGAAGAAGCAGAGATTTCAAAGAATTAAACTATACAGAATAATTTCTCATAAAATTATATATCAATCTGCTCAGCTCCTCC
This sequence comes from Bufo bufo, assembly GCF_905171765.1. Taxonomy (NCBI): domain Eukaryota; kingdom Metazoa; phylum Chordata; class Amphibia; order Anura; family Bufonidae; genus Bufo; species Bufo bufo. Next base: position 173,840,783 of record NC_053389.1, read on the forward strand.
TGCTAACTTCAGATTAGACTGCATTTTCAGTCTCTTTATATCTCGTGGCCTGGAGTATTATATATGATATTATACTACAGGTCAGGGAGTGTTATGTATGATGTCATATTACAGGTCAAGGCGTGATGATGTGTCGCATATCAAGGAGTATTATATATGATATCATAGGGCTGGGGACACCTTTTTGAGGTATTAGTCCATCGTGTCTGCTGTCTTGGTGGGATCCACATCATCTTCAGTGTAAGGGACAGCTATGTGACAATACATTGAATGCTTACCATGGACCCTTTATTCCTGGCTGTAATCGGGAAACGTTCATAGATAATATTCATTGTGCCGCACAAGTGCAGAGCAGTTATCTGCCCAATACAAATAATTGTGGCGCTTTGTGTAAGTAGCCCCCATGTGATGTTGGCAGTAGCACCGCACGTGTGTTCAGGGAGGCACCGTGCTGTCTTTGTTTTCAACTTGCAGTTTTTACTGTAGATCTGTTTGTTTCTCATTAGTTTCCTGGACAAAGGAAGAGTGTGGAGGGGGGAGCTGATTATCAGCACTGGGGCCAGGTCTACAGAATGTGCCGCCGTCTTCTGCGAGCCTTCCCTTTAAAGAGCTTGTCAGGCAGAGCAGCCTCTCTGTGGGCAGCCGTGGGCCGCGGCTCGCCTTTTCATCATTCTCTCTGTACTCACTCTTCCTTTATCTTTCTCCCCGTTCACCCGTCCTTCATTCTCTGGGATCTGCGTTCCCCGTGCCCAGCGTGTGGAAAACACTGCTCTGAATCTTTATGTTGTGCTAGCTCCTTCCTGCTCCTTGTAGTGCACATAATGACTTCCATATAACCATAAGGTTCCGCACACAGTGTCATGGAGGTAATGGGTCAGAATGTGAAGACTCCTGAACGCTAGCAGTAACTCCTCACTATTAGTTGTATTTGAGGAAACTTGTTACCACTGCCTGTACCTGAGGAGACTACTTACCATTGCCTGCCTGTAACAGTGGAGACTCCTGACCACGGTCTGTGACTGGAAATTCCTGAGCACTGCTTTTAACTATGGAGACTCCTTACTAGTGCCTTTACCTAAGGAGACTCTTGGCCATGGCCTGTAACTGAGAAGATGCTATTTGTGTTGCAAGTTATGTGGCTGGACAGCTTTTGTTCTGTCTGTGACCATCTTTTAGGTTTTTCTGACCTTTAGCGTCTTCCTGTTTCTTGAGAAACAAAGTGTATGCACAGGGTTGCTGAGAGTAACGCAGAGATCCTCAGTGAAGTGGAAGACAGCACAGATAACCCCTTGGACTCCAGGTGTCTCAGAAGTGACCATAGAAATTATTTTGTTACCTCACCAGCGGGCGACTGTGCAGGTTTGTGGCACCGTCTGCATCTTTGTTCCATTTCAGCATAGCCAAAAGACACGCTCTTCTGCAAACAGCGCTGCCGGCTCCTTGTTGCCTTAGTAACCTGGCCGCCCTTTGTGTAAGCAGCACTGGCTAGGCTGGAGTGAAGCTGGGAACGTCTGACGTCGTTGTCAGGTGACTCAGACATCCCATGTGATCTGTTAGGGTGCCCTATTTAATCAAGCAATTTCTGGCCACAGTTGCCTGTGATTTAGGTGTCTATCTCTGATATACCTGGATATATTGCTTTTCTGACCTTTTGGATTCTTGGACCTCAGTGTATTTCTGACTACTACCCCTTTGCCTGACCATTTGGATCTGACGAGACTGATTTTGGCCTCCTGGCTCGGTACATTTCTGTACTCCGGTTTCTGATTTGGCGTTAGATAGGATTTTCCTGGTATTGACTTAGGTGTGTAAGACTGCTATATTCTGTTCGGTTTTATTCTGGTTCTGATTAGCTGACCCATTTAGTTGGTTATCCGCTCTGTGTCTGTCACTATGTTAATAATTTTTTCCTTGCCTTTTATCCCTGTAGACCCCTACACATGGTAGGAAGGAACCCCCGTCCAGTTGCGTGCCGTCATCTAGGGCGGATGGTTCAATCTAGGGTCAGTGGTGCAGATGAAGTTCAGGGACTCACTGATCCCTTTCGTGGCACCCTAAGTTATATTTTTTGTGCATGTAGCACTTAATCATAGTACTATGTACTAAGTGCTACATATGCAAATCATGCAAGTTAGGGGATGCCATGTTTTTTTTGAGTTTTCTAGTAAAAGTGAAGTTTTATCCTGCGGTGCTGGACCTACATCATTTTTATGGTTCTTCCTGTTTCTTGTCAGATTTTTAAAAAAAACCAAACAATAAGATACATTTTGAGCAGACGTGAAGACTTCTTACGTAGATCTTGTAGTAACATCACTAAGTACGGAGTAGAAACAAGGTTGTGGCCTTCAATTTCTGCACATGTAAAGTCAACCATTAGGTGGTTAAATGGGATGGGAGGAATTTATCATGATTGGCATTTCAACTGTAGTGTTGATCTAGTATATGCTACTGGGGGCACTATTTGAAGCCATTTATAATACCGGCGCACTATGGGAGGCCATTGATAATACAGGGGCACTATGGGAGGCCATTAATAATACTGCAGGCACTATTGGGTGCCATTTATAATACCGCAGACACTATTGCGTGCCATTTAGAATACTTGGTGCATTCTTGGGCCATTTATAATGCTAGAGGCATTATTAGGTTCATAATAGATACTGAGGGCACTGCACGGGTTCAGACAAAAAAAAAAAAAAAAGACAATGAAAAGCATCAGATTTTAATGGATGTTTTTAACAGCCATTAAAAACTGATACAAAATAGGTGCAAACCGGCCAGAAAATTAATGCACACAGTAATGCAAAGTGGCCATGAAAAACTGAGTGTATCCGTTTTAATGGCTGTTTAAAGTACCCTTGCTTTCACATACGACAGATATTGGGACACATTTACTATTTGCTTGTGCGGATCATTAGGCTATTTAGATTTTTTTAGACTAAGGCCTCATGCACACGACCGTTTTTTCACGGTCCGCAAAACGGGGTTCCGTTGGTCCGTGATCCGTGACCCTTTTTTCATCCGTGGGTCTTCCTTGATTTTTGTAGGATCCACGGACATGAAAAAAAAGTTGTTTTGGTGTCCGCCTGGCCGTGCGGAGCCAAACGGATCCGTCCTGAATTACAATGCAAGTCAATGGGGATGGATCCGTTTGACGTTGACACAATATGGTGCAATTTCAAACGGATCCGTCCCCCATTGACTTTCAATGTAAAGTCAGGAGTTAATATACCATAGGATCTGAGTTTTCTCCAATCCGATGGTATATTTTAACTTGAAGCGTCCCCATCACCATGGGAACGCCTCTATGTTAGAATATACCATCGGATTTGAGTTACATCGTGAAACTCAGATCCGACAGTATATTCTAACACAGAGGCGTTCCCATAGTGATGTGGACGCTTCTAGTTAGAATATGCTGAGAACTGTGTACATGACTGCCCCCTGCTGACTGGCAGCACCCGATCTTTTACAGGGGGCTGTGATCAGCACAATTAACCCTTCAGGTGCCGCACCTGAAGGGGTTAATTGTGCGTATCATAGCCCCCTGTAAGAGATCAGGGGCTGCCAGGCAGCAGGGGGCAGACCACCCTCCCTCCCCAGTTTGAATATCATTGGTGGCCAGTGTGCGGCCCCCCCTCTATTGTAATATCATTGGTGGCCAGTGTGCGGCCTCCGTCGGCCCCCCTCCCTCTCTTTTATTGTAATATCATTGGTGGCCAGTGTGCGGCCTCCCCTCTCCCCGCCCGATCATTGGTGGCAGCGGAGAGTTCCGATCGGAGTCCCAGTTTAATCGCTGGGGCTCCGATCGGTAACCATGGCAACCAGGACGCTACTGCAGGCCTGGTTGCCATGGTTACTTAGCAATATTACAATATTAGAAGCATCATACTTACCTGCTGCGCTGTCTGTGACCGGCCGGGAGCTCCTCCTACTGGTAAGTGACAGGTCTGTGCGGCGCATTGCTTAATGATCTGTCACTTACCAGTAGGAGGAGCTCCCGGCCGGTCACAGACAGCGCAGCAGGTAAGTATGATGCTTCTAATATTGTAATATTGCTAAGTAACCATGGCAACCAGGCATGCAGTAGCGTCCTGGTTGCCATGGTTACCGATCGGAGCCCCAGCGATTAAACTGGGACTCCGATCGGAACTCTCCGCTGCCACCAATGATTGGGGGGGGGGGGGAGGCCGCACACTGGCCACCAATGATATTAATACAATAGAGGGGGGGCCGGGGGGGGGGGGGGGGCGCACACTGGCCACCAATGATATTACAATAGAGGGGGGGGGGGTCGCACGCACGGGGGAGTACTTCAAAGATAATGCACTACAATGAAAGGTCATCATTTTACAGTCATCTTAATAAAGCCTGCTAGCAACTGTAGTGTGGGGTGAAGAACCCCGTTGAAAAAGGATCTGATTTGTCTAAGCAGGAACCCTGCCGGGAGATATTGATGAAAACGTACTCCTGGCCTCATAAACAAAAATGCCCAGGAAGAATGAAATGACACACTTGTAAACATATTGAAAGGTGCATCCAACAAACATATAGTGATATAAGGAGAACAAAACTTTGACGGACAATGAACACAGAAGGAAGGGGGGGGGAGCACAAAAGAGTACAAGGTTGATAAGTTCAGCTTCTCAGGACAGTAGGTTCCGAAATTCCTGGGATTCCTGGAAGGAAAACCAGGGGGCCCAAGCATCAAGGAAAGCTTTATGCTTAGCTCGTAGCTGCGAAGTAAGTTCCTCCATTCTCCGGATCTCCTCCACCTTTTGGATCCAGCAGCCAATTGTCGGAGGCAAGGAGAGCTTCCACCTCGCAGGGATGCATGACCTAGCCGCTATCACCAAGGAGCACAGACAAGACTTACGAAGCACACTCATTGGGAGATCCGATAGGAATAATAAAAAGAAACCAGGTGTATTTGTTACCGTAAACCGGAAAATTGAGGACAATGTTTTATGGATCGACTGCCAAAAAGGACAGATTTTTAGGCATTCCCAAAAAATGTGTAGCATTGAACCCATGGCTGAGTCACAACGCCAGCAAACAGGGGACGCAGATGGGAACATTTTCTGTAATCTGACCGGAACATAGTACCATCTGGACATTATCTTATATCCCGCCTCCTGGAACCTACTCGCCATGGATGACCTGTAGAGCAGGCAGAATAGTTTTGACCAATGATCAGGGGGGACGTCTACTCCCATGTCTTGAGACCACTTCGCCACATATGGGGGCAGGTAGTCCTGTCGAGGAGCCACCAAGGACTGGTAACATTCAGATAGGGAATGTCTATAAGCGCCCGACCCAACACAAGCTTTCTCAAGAGGTAAGAGACCTGTCAAACCCTGCGGAGGCCGGAATAGAGGATATAAAATGTGTCAGTTGTCTGGATCTCCTGAATCCCAAGGGGCAGGGATCTGTCATTTTCAATATCTCGTCATAAGTAAACCATCTGCCCGACGTTCTAAAAAAGGGAGCACGGGACCTACCATTTAACCTCCATTGCAAAAACGGTCCTCCTCGACAACTCGCTGGGAAACTGGAATTTCCTAGAACGGGGAACAATGGTGAGGGGGAGGGGGAGGGGGAGATCAAAGGATTTTCTTTGACTTTATGAAATTGTGTAATGGTGGGACCGATTGTAGGATGGTTAGAAAGAGCTGAAGGGAGTTTCATATCTACCCAGGGCAAGGAGGCCAGAGGATAGCTCGATCGAGACCCACTGTTTGAGCAGTGTGTGTCGACACCAGTCCACTATCCTTTGAAGCAAGGAGGCTGAGTAATATTTACGTAAGTCAGGTACACCTAGCCCTCATTTATCCCTTGGGATGTGTAAGAGAGATCTAGCGAGTCTCGGGCTACCCCTGGCCAGATAAATCCAAATAAGTCCCCATGGATCCTGTTGAAGAAACTAGAGGGGAGTGTGTAGTCCTTTCGACCACCTCTTAAGATTTTTCCTGATCCGGTCCCGGAGAGGGATAAAATTCCTGTGGTACACCTCCTTCAGATCCGAGGGGATGAACGTGCCCAGATATTTCACTGCTCTGGTAGCCCACTTGAATGGGAAGGAAGCGACCAAGTCGAACACAAGCGTATCCGGTAGTGAAATATTCAAGGCCTCTGATTTCTGAAAGTTAATCTTCAGATTAGAGAGAAATGTGTGAAATTCCGCCATCAAGTTTGGAAAAGAAATCTTGCGGTTAGTAAGCGTGAACATCAGATCATCCGCATAAGCTTCTATCTCAAATTCTTTGCCCTCTACTAAGAGTCCCGATATATTCGGGTTCTGTCGGATTGCCCTCAGGAGCGGTTCCAAAATAAGAACAAAGATCAGTGGGGAGAGGGGGCACCCCTGGCGGGTCCCATTCCGTATCGCAGAAGACGGAGAGAGCACACAATTCACCTTCGTGGCCGCAGACGGAGACTAATATAGAGCTCGGATCCATGTCGCCAGAGGACCGGTGATGCCAACGTAGCGCAATACCGCGAACAACCAAGGCCACCCCACCCTGTCAAAGGCTTTTTCAGCATTCGTGGACAAGAGACAGAGTGGGGCATCTCGGATCCTGGCGTGGTGAATCAGATTGAGAACCTTAGTGGTGTTATCTCTCGCCTCACGCGACAGAATGAAACCCAACTGGTCATTGTGTATGAGATTAGATAGCAGCGGAACCAGCCGTGTGGCCAGGATTTTAGCGAACAATTTAAGGTCCATGTTTAAAAGTGAAATGGGACAATAGTTGCCGCAGAGTGTGGGGTCCTTTCCTTCCTTATGTATTACTGTGATATGAGCATGTGACATGTCTGCAGGGAGTGAATGCCCTGTGCGGAGTACATAGAGTGCTTTAGCTAGTGGGGCCTGGAGAAGAGGTAAAAATGTAGTAGGAGGCAGGGAGGCCGTCAGGACCCGGGATCTTACTGGGTTGCATAGTTTTTAAAGCCTCTGCTATTTCCTCGGTAGAGATCGGCCTGTCTAAGTCTAGGAGGGAGTCTGTAGGTATCTTTGGCATACCCGAATCAGCAAGATACTTGTCCATCACCGAGTGCAGAGACCCAGTAGTGTCGTTGGGCTGTGAGAGATTGTATAAGGATTGGTAAGGCCTCATGCACACGGCCGTGTTCCGCGGCCGAGAGCGGTCCGTGGTAACCCGGCCGGGATTCCTTCTGACAGCAGGAGCACACGGCGTCATTGGTTGCTATGACGCCGTGCGCTTCATGCCACCGCTGCTGTACAGTGATACACTCGTATAGATCTATACCAGTGTATCACTGTACAGCAGCGGCGGCATGAAGCGCACGGTGTCATAGCAACCAATGACGCCGTGCGCTCCTGCTGTCAGAAGGAATCTCGGCCGCGTAACACGGCCGTGTGCATGAGGCCTTATACTGACCAAAGGCTTCTGCAATAGCGGCTGGGTCATTAAGGAGTGATCCTTGGGCAGTGGCTATACGGGGAACATCATTTCTTGCTCTTTGCTCTCTGAGTAATCTGGCTAGCAATAGCTAGAATGGTTTTCGTACGTAAATCCAACTTCTGCTTGAGCTTACTTCTGGCTAAGAGGAGAGAAGTGCGTGCAGCCATTGCGTGAGACTTTTTATGGGCCTGTTCAAGGGTGACTATTTCCGCTAAAAGCTGAGAGATTTCAACTGCCCTTTCTTTCTTACGTCTCGCTCCATGCTTGATGAATTCCCCACGGATTACACATTTGTGAGCTTCCTAAACCAAGATAGGTGACATATCATCAGTTTGATTGGTTTCAAAGTACTGAAAGTATGTACCTCCTGAGCTACCTCCAGATCTTGCAGTAAGGATTCATTTAATCGCCACTGCCAAGATTTCGGATCAGGGAGGGGGGACTTCAAGGAAACATGGAGCATCGCGTGGTCCGAGAAGGTCAGCGGGTCTATAACTGATGAAGCTAAGACGGACACCGCCGAGTGTCTCAGTAGAAAATAGTCTAGTCTGGAATAAGTGTCCCTCGCTGCTGAATAAAACATGAAGTCTTTGACCTCAGGGTTAAGAACCCGCCACGCATCTACTAACTGATGAGTATGGAGAAGCTTTTTGATATCCTGAAGATATGAATAGGCAAGGTGAGAGGTCCCTCTAGAGACATCCACGACAGGGTCTAATGCCACATTGAGATCCCCCCCCGACCAACAGGGTGCCCTCCGCAAAGTCATCCAGGCGAGTCAAGATCCCAGTTAGGGCCTTGAGTTGTTTCGTGTTGGGCAGGTATACGTTTGCTAGGGTGTACAGCTGCCCTGCTAGACGTCCCTTGAGAAATAGAAAGCGACCATTGTCGTCAGTGCGAGCATCTAAGAATTCCCATGGAACAGATCTGGCAATGAGTATGCTTACTCCCCTCGACTTTGACCCTGAAAAACAGCTATGATAGGTATCCGGATACCTAGGGGATTTAAGTGACGGCATAGCATCCTTGTGGAAGTGGGTCTCTTGAATAAAAGCTACTTGTACCTTCTTGCTCCGTAGGAGCCGGAGAATGGAGGAGCGCTTGTCAGGGGTATTCAGCCCATTGACGTTGATAGACGCAAACTGGACAGTAGTCATGGCTTCAATCTGCTAAGAAAGGGGAGAGTGAAAAATACGAACTAACAGACAGAGGAGACAAGAGGGAGGGGGGAAAGACAAGACAAAACAAAGAAGACTTTACAATTTAACCCTAACCGGCTAGTCCAGAGAGAGTAAAAGAAAGCCTGCAGAGAAAAACTCAGCAGAAAAAGGTGGGAAAAACCCCCACTATGCGATTCTTGGAAGGCTTGGAGAGAGGCGACCAAGATTCGCTTGACTTAGTTGGAGAGAGGGAGAGCAATCAGAAACTGCGTCCCAGTCCCTGGATCCAGGTCATATTAATCTGAGTGGCAAACAAGAACAAAACAGCTAGTGGAAAAACAATAACAATAAGCCCACATTACATGGGTGAGATAGTAGGACTCGGATCATCCTACACAGTGGCTCTGAGAGAGCCAGTTACCGGCTATTACAATAAAGGCCTTCAAGCCCCAGCACAGGCTCATTAATCCAGAATAGAGCGGGGAGAACGATCTCGTCCCCATATTGGTACATCTTGAGGCAATAGGACTAGATGAGTCCAGGACAAAAGATGCAGGGATCGGGACGTCCCACCAGTTCGGTAGTGATACTATAGGTACATCCAAAAAGCGGGACAAGTCCTGGTCCGGCGAGAGAAGAGCGAATGTGGTTCCATTCCTGCGGACAATCAGGTGGAAGGGGTGTCCCCATCGATACGTGGCTCCAGCTTCAGTGATAACTTGGAGGATCGGCTTCAGAATACGCCTCATCATCAAGGTTCTTCTAGACACATCCGGTAAAATGTGGATTTGAGAATTTGCAAAAGGCATCGGGCCTCATCTCCAGGCTCTCTGTATCAAGTCCTCTTTTTCTCTGAAGAAATGGACGCGACACAGCACATCTCGCGGGTTGGAGGCACCTACACGTCGGGGACCCGTGACTCTGTGGACCCTGTCCAGTTCAATCTCGGACTCTTTCGGCCTGTCGAGGAGGGTGTTAAAAATAGCCGTCACTGGTTAACGCAATTCTGAAGATTGAATCTCTCCTGGTCATCAAGTTGAAGCAGCAGCCTATTTATGTAGGTGCGCTTTTTTTGCTCCTGAATTTGTCGTAAAAACAGTCTAATTTCTACTCCACTCCAGGTCCGGCGTACTTTTCTTTGTATGTTTTGAGTGGGGAAGTGCGACTTATTTCTTTCAATAAAAGTTGCACTTTCTGAGATAAATTAGACTTTTTTCATGCGCAAAAAAAATCAGTCAAAGTGAAAATGAACCAGTCAAAGTGAAAATGAACCTGTCTAACTGAAAAACAGACTAATAAAAAAAAAAGGCGTAGTCTAAGGGTACTTTCACACTAGCATTAAAGTTTTCCGGTATTGAGATCCGTCATAGGGGCTCAATACCGGAAAAAAACACTTCAGTTTTGTCCCCATTCATCGTCAATGAGGACAAAAATGAACTGAACAGAACAGAATGCTCCAAAATGCATTCCGTTCCATTTAGTTGCGTTCCCATACCGGAGAACAATCCGCAACATGTTGTGTTTTGCTTTCCGTTCTGGGGATGCGGAGCCAAATGGATCCGTCATGACCCCAATGCACAATCTGCCACAATAGAAACCGGATCCGTCCCCCATTGACTTTCAATGGACTTAATGACGGATCCGTTTTGGCAATGTTAAAAATATGTTAAAGATAATACAACCGGATCCGTTCATAACGGATGCAGATGGTTGTATTATGAGTAACGGAAGCGTTTTCGCTGAACCCTGCCGGATCCAGCAAAAACGCTAGTGTGAAAGTAGCCTTAGGCCTCATGCACACGACCGTTGTTTTATTCCGTGTCCGTTGCGCCGCTTTTCGTGATTTTCTGCGGACCCGTTGAAAACTTGGCTAATGCAACGTTTGCCATCCGCGTCCGTGATCCGTGGTTCCAGTCCGTCAAAAAAATATAACCTATCCTATTATTTCTGCGGAAAACGGTTCGCGGACCCATTTAAGTCAATGGGACCGCTAAAAAACACGGAAGCATACAAGATTGTCATCCGCGTCCGTTTTTTCCCTATTATTTGCATGGCAAACCTTTCTTAGGCCCCTTTCACACGGGCGAGTTTTCAGCGCGGATGCGATGCGTGAGGTGAACGCATTGCACCCGCACTGAATACCGACCCATTCATTTCTATGGGGCTGTTCAGATGAGCGGTGATTTTCACGCATCACTTATGCGTTGCGTGAAAATCGCAGCATGCTCTATATTCTGCGTTTTTCACGCAACGCAGGCCCCATAGAAGTGAATGGGGTTGCGTGAAAATCGCAAGCATCCGCAAGCAAGTGCGGATGCGGTGCGATTTTCACGCATGGTTGCTAGGTGACAGTCTATTCACTGTATTATTTTCCCTTATAACATGGTTATAAGGGAAAATAATAGCATTCTGAATACAGAATGCTTAGTAGGTGATCAATTGACGGTTAAAAAAAAATTAAAAAATTAACTCACCTTCTCCTCTTGTTCGCGTAGTTCCCGGTCTATGAGTTATGGGCTAAAGGACCTTTGGTGACGTCAGATCACATGCTCCAATCACATGGTCCATCACCGTGGTGATGTACCATGTGATTGGAGCATGTGATCTGACGTCACCAAAGGTCCTTTAGCCCACAACTCATCATTAAAGAAGTAAAGAAGAGACCGGGAACTACGCGAACAAGAGGAGAAGGTGAGTTAATTTTTTTATTTATTTTTTAACCCTCAGTTGATCACCTACTAAGCATTCTGTATTCAGAATGCTATTATTTTCCCTTATAACCATGTTATAAGGGAAAATAATAACATCTACACAACACCTAACCCAAGCCCGAACTTCTGTGAAGAAGTTCGGGTTTGGGTACCAAACATGCGTGATTTTTCTCACGCGAGTGCAAAACGCATTACAATGTTTTGCACTCGCGCGGAAAAATCGCAGGTGTTCCCGCAACGCACCCGCACCTTTTCCCGCAACGCCCGTGTGAAAGGGGCCTTAGACTTTTTTTTTACTTTCCTTTATGTCTGGTAGTCCTCCAAAAATAAAGGAAGACACACGGAAACAAAAACGGAAACGGATCACGGAACCCCATTTTGCGGAACGGAACACAACAACGGTCGTGTGCATGAGGCCTTATTCATGAACTTCTGTGCGACTTTTAATAAATGCTTGCCAAAAGAAAAACAGCCGAATGAAATACGCCAGTGTAATTTTATGACCAAAAACAGGCGAGCTTGTTACATAAAACATAAAAACTTTTATCTGAACTGGGTTGTTTTGGTGAGAATCACATGGATTTCAGCAAGCCCCATTCAGATGAATGGAACTGATTTTCAAAACTGACTGCAATTGCGTACCTACTCGCGCGGGTTTGCCGCAATGCCCTGGGACGCATCCGGACCTAATCCAGACACGCCCATGTGAAAGAGGCCTAAGGGCCCTTTCACACGAGTGAGTTTTCTGCGCGGGTGCAATGCATGCCCTGGCCTCATAAAAGAAAAACCTATTGCATGCAGATTCAATGTGTTTTTCACTGATGGCTGCTAGGAGATGTTGTTTGTAAATCTTCAGTTTTTTTTTCACATGTGTGAAAAACTCATCAAAACTGATTGCAACCGCACGGAAAACTGAACGCAATCGGAGACCAAACTGACTGAACGTGCTTGCAAAATGGTGAGTTTCACTGAATGCACCCTGAACGCATCCTGATGACACAATCTGTATAGTTTGTGTGAAAGAGGCATTATTGCGAATGCTTCAGAACGCGGTCCTTGTCTCCTGCAGCGTATTTTATGGTGAAAAAACTTTACATTCCAAAAAGTGGTGCAACACCTGGCACCGCAATGATGTAGAAAGTTCTAAATTTTAGAATAAACTTTTGTAGTAGAGGTTCGTGTTGTCAACATTTACGCCAATCGCCACATTGAGGAGAAGAAAAATGAAGGGTCTTGTGCAGAAGGACAGCAGAGTCTGGAATAATGGTTTATGTCTCCTCTGTAAATTTGTGGGGGGGGGGGGGAATCCGGGGAATCTCCCCCTGTGACATTTGGCTAATAAGTGAATTAAGGAGTTTGGAGCCGCTGCTGTGACATTCACATGGAGGTGGGTGTGATGAGCTGCAGACTAATGAGTACTGCAGAGACTTGCTTCTGGAGGCTGCATTTATCTGGATGTGGAGAGTCCTCCCTGGCCCATTTGTGCAGTCGTTAAAGTCTAATTGTCATTATTGATCATTAATGGCCATTCCTGAAATGTGGAACAAGGCGTTTATGACTAAGGTCTCATTGCCACAAATTTTTTCCAAGTGACATCCGATACACAGCTCTCCAGTAACTGCTGGGATCATATCAACTGTGGTGACATGTCCAATGTACAGTGTAAAATCCCTATGTTCCAGCAGGAGCAGGACTCACTTGATGATTTATTGTTATTTATATAGCATTGATGTATTCCGCAGTGGTCTACATACAATATATCACTCCCAACATCCCTGACCCCAGGAGCTCACAATATAACCTTTTATAGTTACCACAGTGTATCACTCTCATTATCCCAGACCCTAGGAGCTCACAATCTAACACACAATGTATCACTGCAATTAACCCTAACCCCAGGAGCTCGCACTGCAATCTCTCTATTTAATGCACGTGTATCAGTGTATCGGTCTCATCATCCCTGTCCTGCTACAACCACAATTGAGGATGTTAGAGCTGGAGATTAAGTGTTTAAAGAAGGTTTCCAGGACTTAACTATTGATGACCTATGCTAAGGAGAGGTCAGCTGTATAATGGAGCTGCTGCTCCAGAACTACACAGAGCCATACATTGTATAGTAGCCATGCCTGGTTCCTGCAGTACTGCTCCTAGAGCGGAGCAGCTCTCCAGTAACCAGACATGGCTACTACATGTGTATCAATTAGGCAGTCAGAAGAACAGAAAAAGAAACCAAAAAAATGGATCCTGTACTTTAAGCATCAGTTATACACATTTTGCATCTGTATTAGGATCCATTTTTGCACCCAGGACTTTTTTTCTGTTTTAAATAACGGATCTCAGACAGAAATGGCTAAAATGTGCATAACTGAGCATAACGGATGCTTAAAATACAGGATGCATTTTTTGTTTATTTTTCTGTTCTTCTGACGGCTCAGAAGATCGGAAAAGTAAATATGGCCTTAGCTGTGTAGTTCCGGCGCCTTAGCAGGGTGCAGAACTGACATTGATGAGTTACACTAAGGATAAGTTATCAGTGGGTAAGTCTTTGAAAAACCTCTTCAAGGTGTCACATACGGTTGCATAGTTTGCATCAGAATGTTTCCTGGTCGTGTCTGTGATTTCTCTTGCGTATGTACCAGGTTATGCAGATGCCATCTGCTTGAGTTACTGGTTATGCAGCTTTCTATTCATTTGAGTTGCTGGTTATGCAAGTGTCTCACCGCTTCAAGTTCCCTGTTATGTGGTTGCCTCTCCTGTTGAGTTGATGGCTATGTGATTGCCTCTCTGGTTGAGTTGCTGATTATGTGGCTGCTTCTCTAGTTGAGTTCATGGCTATGTGACTTCTTCTCTGGGTTAGTTGATGGCTATGTGACTGCCTCACCAGGAGAGTTGATGGTTATGTGACTGCTTTTCCGGTTGAGTTGATGGCTATTTGACAGCTTCTCTGGTTGAGTTGATCGCTACGTGACTGCCTCCCTGGTTGAGTTGATGGCTGTGTGGTTGCCTCTCCAGTTGAGTTACCGATTTTGCGACAGGCTTTGTGGTTGAGTTGCTGGTCATGTAGCTGCCTCTTCGGCTAAGATGCTGGTGATGCGGCTGCCTCCCCATCCATTCCTGGATATATGGATTTCTGTCTGGTTGAAGTAATGGTTATTAGGCTTTCTCTCTGACTTAATTGCAGCTTTCTCTGTGAGTTGCTGGCGTTATGATTACCATTCTGACCTGGCCTGTGCTTCCTGCACGTTGTCCTCATGACTGTGGTGTTGATGCTGTTGACAGCCATTTGTGGGAGTTGTGTTGACATCACAGCATTAGTGCCACATTGTTGAATTTTCTAGATCTCTGTGAAAACATGAAGAGTAACGCGGTTTCTTGTGTAAATGAACGAAGCGTAGTTTTGGCTGCGGCTCTGCACTGATGTCAGTCCCGTAGCCTTTATAATTACTCCAGCTGTTTCTGTTTCATCTCCTGCCTCTCCCGTCAATAAAGTCTCGGAGCAGATGGTTTGCTATTGATTATCTCAGCTGCACTGCTCGCCAGTGATGGCACCGCTGGATGACACACCTGATAGCGGCGCAGTGTCTGAAGGTGACCCAGTCTCCGCAGGTCTTAATATACATATTGTGAAGAACACACAATTAAATTGAATGAAATGGCTGCATTTTCTTTTACCTATCATCCATAATCACACCACCATATATTGTACAGACATACATAGTCACACCACCACACATTGTACAAAATTTGCTTACACACTGGACATCACACACTGTCCGAGATCACAAAGTCCATCATCACCCCATACACCAGACATTATCCGTCATCACAGCAAATATGATCATGCATTATTATGCCACATACCATACATACAGGGCCCGTTACATGCCAGATACCATCACAACACACCATACACTGTCACATCCCACATGAGAGTACTCTTGTGTCTGCCTTGTTTTTGTGGTGAGTATCACAACTCCGTTTTTGAAGACTCCACAGTTGGGGTTTATTCACACGTGCAGGTTGTATTTAGGTTTTTTGAAGACAAATCCAGAAGGTGAAGTAGTGTCTGTCCTTTATACCTTCTAACTTCTCTGCAGGTGCCAGAATTAACACTGTAGGACTTTCTGCTGTCTCCTCTCTGTAGACTCCTTCAAGCAAGTTCCTATTTTTGCCTCTTGTTCGAGTCATTTTACATTTTGTTAGGTGTCTGACATTTTCACCAGGGAAATTAGACATGGAGTCTGGCAGGATCCCCCGGGCCACACAATGAAGTCCACTGACTGGTTGCAAGCGGGAGAGAGAGATATCATCCCTTCAGCAGACCCAACCAAGCAAAAAAGGTGTCCTGATATTTGCTGCTGACAGGGTCTCCATGACCACAAATGGCTGCACCTTATATCTGGTCTATAATCATGGATCTGTTCCTCTGTTGATGGCCTGCGCTCAAGTCAACGTGACCAGGCTTGGAGCTCCATCACCGTGTCATCTGCTCTAATGAAGTATAAGACAGGGTTGGTGCAGGTGCTGCTGCAGCACTAAGATGGTGCATTATGTATAGTGTATACAGTGCTGCTGTTTGGTCCCTTGTAATAAATATCAGTCTCTTGGTGCAGATGATGTATCTTATCAGCTGCACCTCTTTCACACCATGTATCACATGCACTGTGTAGATCTGGTGCTTCTTCTGAATGGCAAGACTAATAATGCCCGTGCCATTGAGCATTATGGGAGTCTCAATGTTCCTACTGAAATCTGCGTTCATTTCTGGATTTCTGGTGTCTTCATTATCTGCAGATATCTCTCTGCTGTAATGACTATTCCCTCACTAGAGCCATTGTCGCTGCAGTTTTAGAAGGTTTAGCCATTCATCCCTCTCTTTTATGATAAACACAGCGGCACCGAGCTTTGTCTCATGGTACTTTAATAGCCGAAAGGCGCAGAGCGCTCCCATTCTTCTCTGTATTCACCCAGATGAGCTGATAGATAGAGTAACCGCATGCCAGAGACAGCTGGATCCGCCTTGTACGGTCAAGTAGATTTGTTTCCAGTCATCACTGAGGTTATTACAGGGAGGATGGATTTATACTGCATTAGGTGCAAAACATTACATGTTACTTTTACACTTGGTTCTTGGTTGTTGGGTCCATTGTCCAGTAATGTTTGGGTGGAGAGGTTAGCTGCTTGTTGTCATACGAATGGTTTAATGCTGTGGAGTTATATAGAGCGCTATCTGGATAGAGGACTTCTATATTAAACCATGTGGTTGGCACGTGAAGCATAAATGGGGTTAACGGTCGACTGGCTGCGCAGTCACTGAACGTTCCTCTCACTTTCTGCTGATCTGAGCTCTACAGAACCCACATGGGAAACCAGCCTCCCATAAAAAGATATTCCAGAACTTCCTCCTGAAGTGCTGACTGCAGTCATGACTTTCCCACGTGACCTTCACCCTCTTCTCCAATCCTGTCCTTGCCTCCCAGAGGACTTCAGAACATTGTGCACATCTCTTACCATCTGCTGAAGACTCCTGGGACATAAGACGAACTGGCACTCGGGTCTGTGAGAGTCACAAGGTGCAGAATGCCTGTGGGCACCTGTTACACACTCCTTGATCTTAAATTGCTTCATTTCACCACAAGCTGCTGATAATGCTTCATTTCATCCCCAAAAGACCTGCAGTTTTGTGTTGCCTTCTTATTTTAGTCTAAAAATCTTCTTCTCTGTATGTATGATCCCACAACAACCTCCCAACACCCTGCTGGATCATCAGTCTCCATGGCTCTCCAGCACTCAGTTTGCATCTATACTTGGTGCTCATGTCCCGAGACCCTGGATGGAACTTTAGTAGACAGATTAAATGTGACTCAGTTAAATTAGGTCTTACACTCTCGTCACACCCAGAGCTGCGATCATAATTCTGCATTTTCATCAGGTCTTATATTTCATCTCATCCACAGCTGCAGTTGCAATTCTGCTTTTACTTTGCTGCAATTACAACTCTGTTTTTTTGGAATCTATCTGCAATACACTGACACAATCCATAACAAGGAAGCTGATCTCCCACAAAGGGCTGAAATGTAATGCTTTACGTTCCCTTTTAAAACATTGATTTGCGTAATTGTCTCTTGTCATAGAGCATGTTTGCTTTTGCACCGTATTTAACAGTACATTTAGTCCCCTGTGGTACACATCATATGAGAGCAGTGATATGCCTGTTAGTACGTGTCTGTTTATCCTGCCATATACATATATAAATGAGCTATTAGAAATAATTCCTGGAGGAACGCCGGCATTTCGAATCAAACTTAAGCTTTTTCTCGTTTTGGGATTTATTCTATTTTCTGCAGCTTTACGATGGACACAGAACAATGAATGAAGAGCTGATGTTGCGGCCGTTATGCACCCATGTGAAGAATTTATATTGTGCTTTAAAAGCCCAGGCACGGGTTGTGTATGATTGAGGGTGATGATATGTTGTTTGGAAATGGACCTCACATTTAGCATTTCAAGGGTAAAGGCAGATTACTAACCGGAGTAGGAGGGCATCTCTGAATATATCCCTTTACTCCCCACATATTTCACATAGAGGGCTGCTGCAGGAAGGAGAGATTTTAGGTTCACTCTATACCACCAGTCAATATTATCATGTTGGGCATGATTCCTTCCTTTTATATAGGACCCTACCATGAGCTTCCATAGGATGATGATATGATATTTAGATGTGGGCTGTGGTTAGAAGCTCGTCAATGGACAATGTTATGGAGAAATTCCAGGCGAGAGGCAAGGATGATGATATTCAGATACATTTGTTCCATCATTATCGCAGAACCAGCTCTAGAGGTTGGCAGGGCTCTTGGCCATGGACTGGGTTCCATCATTATTGCAGAACCAGCTCTAGAGGTAGGCAGCGCTCTTGGCCATGGACTGGGTTCCATCATTATTGCAGGACCAGCTCTAGAGGTAGGCAGGGCTCTTTGCCATGGACTGGTCAGAAGAACCCCAGGACTGTGTTATGGAGGTCGCAGTCACACCTGGTCATTGTGTCAGTGACTTGGTGGAGGTTCATAGACTACCACAGCAGAACTATATATTTCTGAAACTGGGGGAAATTGCATGACATGGTCATATCAGCAGGTTTTTATCTCATGTCTATGGGCGTCTTTAGAAGGCTTCAACTAAAGATTATTCAGCCACACCTGAGGCTTAGGGGGCACACTACCAATAGAGAGGAGTGCAAAAATGGTTCAAATACAATACTGAACAATCAAAAAGCCAGCTTAGAAAACCGTAATGAGATGCATATCCAATGGATACAAAAGCAATTTTATTAGACATGACAAACAAACGCTTTAGAAATTGTTTACAATGAACAATGTGCCGGTATAGGTGAAACCAGGCACACGCACATAGCCCACCAAGGTCCACAAAAAAAGGACCAAACATGTGCAGTCCGGGATAATTTAAAGTCCAATTCAATGCCAAGAAAAGGAAAAAATTAATGCATACAGTAAATGATTATGTAGCATCAAGAAATATAGAACAATACCTGAACACCTGAGGTTTGTCCAGATCACCCATCAGGTCACCCCATTAAATAGCGTGTAGCCCCCATCCAGAGATGAGCTGCCCACCCACACCATACATACAATGCTCCGTCAGGAAATCTCCTCTCTGGATATCACTAGGAACAGCTTGTCCTGTTCTCCAGGTAAATATTTATTCTCCTCCTTATATCTGCAGCCCCGGCACTTTCCGCAGCTGATTAACGTGTATACACAAACAGAGATGAGGCGCTCGTTGATTAGAAACATATTAGGATGTTGTGGCACTACAAGAAGTCTTCATGTTGCTTTGGCTGCAAGAGAGGACATTCCTAGCGAAAACATGAAAACAGCACCCAAACCCTATTCATGTCGGTGCTACCTCTGATGGGGCCACATTTATAGCCCTGGCGTCTGCTAAGGGTACTTTCACACTTGCTTTGTGAAGATCCGGCAGGCAGTTCCGTCGCCAGAAGTGCCTGCCGGATCCGGAAATCCGTGTGCGAACGGATAGCATTTGTAGACGGATTCGGATGCGAATCCGGCTGACAAATGCATTGAAACACCGGATCTGTCTCTCCGGTCTCATCCGGTATTTTATTTTTATTTTTTGCATTTTTTAAAGGTCTGCGCATGCACAGACTGGAAAACCGGATCCGTTTTTGCCGGAACACTTGGTGCCGGATCCGGCATTAATGCATTTCAATGGCAAGTGTTCCGGAATTTTGGACGGAGAAAATACCGTAAGAGTGACTGAACTGAAGACATCCTGATGCATACTGAACGGATTGCTCTCCATTCAGAATGCATGGGGATAAAACTGATCAGTTTTTTTTTCCAGTATAGAGCCCCTAGGATGGAACTCAATGCCGGAAAAGAAGAACGCTAGTGTGAAAGTACCCTAAAAAACGCTTGTGTATTTTATTGTGGTTTATCCAATCGATCTTGATAAAGATGAAAATTCTTGAAAAGTCATCCACAAATAGGGTAACATAGTGCACCCTGCAAACCGATGTTTTCCCTCCAAACCACAGTGTGCCCAACAAATTTGTAAGGGGTGTTGTGCAAAAACGTAAAAAGGGGGTGTGGGCCTTGGGGGAACGGCTTACCACTGGGCGTTACTTGACACCAATGGTTTGATTGTATCTTAAGTTTTGTGCCTTTTTTCTACATTTTTTTTTCAATAAAACATTTTTTTTCCCTGTCTTTTTTTATTTAAAGTACAGCCAAAAATGCTGCCCCAGCTTTGTGTGAACAGGTGTAATGAAGAAGCTCTTATGGAGAAACATATAAACACAAAACCAAGAAAAGTCCATCTCCTCTACATATTCTAGTGCTGCATCTGAGCAGTGCAGCCCACTGCAGGAGTCCAGTTTGAACTGGATTGTCATACTGGTTTGTTCTGTTAAACTAATTGAAGACAATGGTGTGTAGCCACAATGAGAGAAAATGTATTTTCTGACGGAAACCTTCTCCATAGCTCAGAAATCTATTAGATCTTTCTGTCCAGTAATAGTCCCTATTACTGCATCATGTAATGGGTATCGGTAGAGAAGCTCTCTGCAGGTTTTACACTTAAGATCCAGTATGGACAGGAGGAGACTTCACTGATGTTTGTGTGTTTGGTACCACTAATCTGACTACTTGTAAATGCCTGTGTCATGGCATCAATAAAACTGTCTAATTCAGTGCAGAGGTGATTAGATGGGCAAGCAATTATCTTCTAAAAAAAAAAAAGACCTCCATGTGTTACAATTGGAGAGCGGGTATTAAAGTGGGATGGTTACATGCAGAAGTCCATGTTAGGTTTTGCCCCCATATCTGTGTTGAAGGATCCGTTCGGGGCTTCTGTTGCAGATTCCATCAAAAATATGTAACACAATAGCGCAGCATGCTGTTTTCTTGTCCAGTAAAAATCCAGGTTTTCTAATGGAAACCAGATCCCATTGCAGTAAGTGCGGTCCATCAGGTGGCGTTCAATGCTGTTATTTGATGGATACACTGTTTCCGTAATTTTAATTGTTCTCCTCTATAATGAACAGTTTTGTGACTATTGTAATTTTGTACCATTGATATATAGCCGGGTGAGGTCAAATACTGGACTGGACTTTAAGTGCCGGTCCGGGTTTTGGCATCACCTTGCTGTCCTTAAATAGGCAGCTGGGCTCAGCAGAGATGTCTCTGTTTTTTGGGATCTGAGGCTTTGTGCCGTGCTGGAGGGCCGAGAGCCGCTTGCTGGAGAAACAGGCCCCCTAAACCCTGCTGTGGACTACTGGAGGCAGAACGGCCAGCAAGGTGACTTGTGTTATATGAACTTGACATTGTTTGTGAATTAACACCAAGACTGCAAAGTTACGTGCTGTTTTGTGCAATTGCCTCAAGTGTGAATAAACACTGATGTTTTGAGTTAAGAACTTGTATTTTGCCTCTGTACTGCGCCCGCTTACCCTATCTACCAGAACGAAACCCCACAATATATATATATATAATTATACTTCTATTTTTATCTTCTCAACCATACAATGTCCTGTATATATAGAGACACATTTGTACATACCAGTTTATTATGTATGGGAAAATTGTGTTAAGATTTTTATTCCTCTTATTAATAACAGTGGCCTCTGTGTCTCACTGTTTTGATTTTCTGCCTTCCATACAGAAAGTCCAAGACTGGGCATAAAAGTGAAATATACAGGGGTATTCCCTAGCACTGTGCTTGGGGATACCCCCTTCATCGTCATAGATCTGGCTCCATATATGGAGACAGCTACGTATGGAGTCAGCGAGAGAGCAAGGTCTCCTTTGCAGCTCAAAGTGCTTCAATGTGCTGGTAAAAATAAAATACAAACTCCAGCCTCCTGCCACAAATACTGTTCTGCACAGAAGGATTGTTCCCTATTTCTGAGGATGCTGCTAGTACTTCTTGTGAAGGGTGATGCAGCATGATTGTTACTTGAGAATACAGCACGATTATTGAGGGTGATACTGGTACTTTTAGTGGATTAGAGGGGTGAGCTTTACTGCAGGATTGTTCCCCATTTAGGAGGATGCTGCTGGTGCTTGTCAGTTTGTGTTGTATGGGGGGAGTTAGGGAGTATTGTCTCTCCGGGAAAGTAGTGCAGGTACTTGTCAGGCTGGTACTTTTATTCAGGCTTTTGTTTTCAGCCTCTCTACGGCTTTTTGTGCTCTGTGCATTAGCAGGATTGATATTAAAAGCTATTGTTGCTTTCAGTAGAAGATTTAGTTGCATTCCCCGTGTGACGAGATGGACTGAGCAAAATTCTTATTAACTAGAAATAAACTTTGACCTCTGTACCTTGGTCCTAGAGCTGCCTACTACCGTAATAAGCACAGTATCTATACCTAAATATACACACGATCTGTATCGTAGTAGTAATCACACGAGCTGTCCTGTATTGTAATAATCACATGGGCTGTACTATAATAATGAGCGTTTTTAATAACCGCACAGTCTGTATAATACTGTATTATGAATGTGGTCTGTACTCTGATAATCACATGAGCTGTATCCTTTCATGTAATGACTGCCCTCTGCCATCCTTTAATGACTGCCCTCTGCCATCCTTTAATGACTGCCCTCTGCCATTCTGTAATGACTGCCCTGTGCCATTCTGTAATGACTTCCCTTTGCCATCCTGTAATGACGGCCCACTACCATCATATATGGAGTACACTATGAGACCTGGTTTGTGATCGGCTGAGTTTTCCTTCAATGTGCTTTGTTTGGTATCTACCTGGTTCTTATGATGCTTCTGTCCTTGTGTCTTGCAGTCCCCCCTACAATAGTGGAGATCTCATCAAATATTGTTGTTAATGAAGGAAATAACGTCAGTCTGAGCTGCATTGCCACAGGGAGGCCCGAGCCAGTGGTGAACTGGAGGTACTTGTCACCCAAAGGTAAGTCACCGAGCAGCAGTGTGGCACGGTCACCACACTACGCGTGTATATAGGTTTTGTGCATGTGTGTGTATAAATGTAAATGTCTATAGAAAAGTAGATTAGATAGATTACATTAGATCCCCTGAGGAAGCGATTGCAAAACGCGCGTTGGGGTCAGGACTACATTGGTCGGTATTATTTTCTACTTTATGTACTCTTTGATGAATTTTGTATGTACTATATTGCACTAAGCACTTTATTTGTAACCAGTATGGTAATTTTCCTTTGGCCTGCATTCTTCTATTGAAGGAGGTTGCACTTTGTAGTTTGGGATAAATCCTTTGTCCCCCTTCCCTCCTGGCTTGGATGGTGTTGAAGGAAACTAAGTATAAATACTTCTCATCTACGGGTCTTGTAGTTTGACACATGAAACTTTATCTGTGGTCGTGTTTTTCTTTATTCCTGTGTATGCATGCTGCCATTACCATTTTTTTTATATGTTGGATATTTGATTAATAAAATATTTATTTAATATACTATATGCTGTGTATTTCATTTTTGGGGTGATTAGTTAGATAGCTAGATGAAAATTGGAACAGCACCAGCAAAAGCGCTCTAAGGAAACGGTGTGCCAGCAGTCTAGGATATGACCAACATCCACAAATTATATTTGATTTGTAATCAATTGGTAAATGAATTGCATTTAATCGCTGTGGTCTATATAAACCTGATATTGTGACATGTGTAAGAGAATAGTCCCAGTAAGAGAACTGAAACGTTGTTATTATAGGGCAACCAGTGGCGTAGCTAGAAATGACTGGGCCCTGCAGCAAATTTTTGAATGGGCCCCCCATCCCCCAGTAATTTTTTCACAACCCCTTCCTTTCATGCCGCCCCCATTCCTGTGGCTAGTAAAGATCGCTCTCTCAGACCAGGCCCGGCGGCTGTTCCATCCGTTTTCTACACTGTCTATACTGTCACTGTATATAATTTTATTGTGTAATACTGTTGAGGGGGCCCTGACCAAATCCTTTAGTCCTCCTCCTCCTGGATGGGCCCCTTCTGGGTCAGGGCCCCAAAGCAGCCGCTTCCCCTATAGTTACGCCCCTGAGGACAACCCATATGAACTGCTCCTTATAGTGCTTCGGTATTTTTTCTCTAGATAGATAGATAGAGGATTATGTATGTATATGTATGAACACAGATGTTTGTGTTACGGTATAGATGGTTTATACGGTATACCGTTTGTGTTACGGTATAGATGGTCTATAGGTCTATAGATTTGTGCATATGTATGTATGAAACAAATATTTCCTGAAGTATCTGATAAAACCATTTCTAAGTTATAGGATTTATGATATTGTGTAACTTTATATCATGTAAAGCCTAATAATAACCGGTATAATTTCCCAATTAGCACTGTTTTTTGGAGGGAAATAGTCTATTTCATACCAAATATCACCTTTATTGAAAATTACATAAATCACAATAATATAGTCAATTAAAACCATGATGAGCACACAGAAAAGAGGAGGCAACATCGCTGGACAGCATGATTAAAGTGGTTGTCCGGGTTTAGAGCTTAACCCGGACATATCGTCTTTTTAGCCCAGGCAGCCCCTCTGATATGAGCATTTCATGCTCCTAGGCTCTCTCTTGTCCGAAGCCTCCACCTAGCAGAGATCCGGTACGTCACTGGATCTAATTAAAAAGCCCTTGCCCTGTGCGATTCAGCGCAGGGCAAGGGAGAGCAATGGAGCATGAAATGCTCTGATCATCATCTCAGAGGGGCCGGAGAGGTGAAAAAGAGAATATGTCTGGGTTCAGCTCTGAACCTAGACAACCCCTTTAATGTAAACATTCATCATTCTAATTCTCAAACACTGGCTAGGTAAAACCTTAAAGGGTTTCTACCACCAGAAATACTGTTATGTAGCTGACTGACTTTAGCGATGCGCTAATGTCAGCACTACATAACAGTATGTTTTTTACCTTTTCTCCCTGCAGCCGTTCTGATAAAACAAGTACTTTTATAATATGCTAATGAGCCTCAAGGTGCTATGTGGGCGTAAAATCAGCACCTAGAGGCTCCGCCTACTCACCCTTTATCCCGCCCAGGTCCTCTGTTCTGCCGCCCCGCTCCTCTTGATTGATGTCACGGTTCGCAGAATCGCTGACGAAATCCCGCGCCTGCGCCGTTCACTTCTGTATTCGGCACAGGCGCAGTGAGTGAATGATGCGCTCCTGGTGCTGGATTCCTCACTTCACCTGAGCCGACTACGTCACAGTGAGGAAGCCGTTTCAGAACGGCTGCAGGGAGAAATGTAAAAAACATACTGTTATGTAGTGCTGACATTAGCACATTGCTAATGTCAGTCAGCTACATAACAGTATTTCTGGTGGTAGAAACCCTTTAACCTGTTACGGACACAGGGCGTACAGGTACGCCCAGATGTCCTGGTACTTAAGGACACAGGGCGTACCTGTATGGCCTGTGTATTTGAGCGGCGGTGATCGGAACCCGGTGCCTGCTCAAATCATTGAGCAGGCACCTTGGCTAAATGCGAGGGGGGTCCCGTGTCAGCAATTGCCGCAAACCGCAGGTCAATTCAGACCTGCGGTTTGCGGCTTTTACCTTATGTGGCGATCGGCGGTGCCATCGGGTCCCCATGCAGCTGTAGGGGGGACCCGATGGCATGGAAGGCAGCGCGATGCCTTCCGGTGATGAGCCTGTGAGATCCAGCCCCCTGGATCTCACAGGCCGGAAGCTGCCGGAAACTTAATTTTCCCCAAATAAAGTAAAAAAAAAAATTGGTAAAAAGTAGGGAAAAGAAAAAGTAGACATATTGGGTATCGCTGCGTCCGTATCGACCAGTTCTATAAACATATCACATGACCTAACCCCTCAGATGAACACAATAAAAAAAAAAAAAAATGTTTTAAATAAGCCATTTTTTTTGTCACCTTACATCACAAAAAGTACAACAGTAAGCGATCAAAAAAGTGTATGCCCACCAAAATAGTACCAATCTAACCGTCACCTCATCCCGCAAAAAATGAGACCCTACCTAAGACAATCGCCCAAAAAATAAAAAAAACTATGGCTCAGAATATGGAGACACTAAAACATCATTTTTTTTTGTTTGTTTTAAAAAAGCTGTTATTGTGTAAAGCTTAAGTAACTTAAAAAAAAGTATACATATTAGGTATCGCGTCCGTATCGACCGGCTCTATAAAAATATCATATGACCTATCCCCTAAAAATAGAAGTGTGAATAGTTTATTTATATCAATTAACAAAATGCAAAGAGAATGAACAAAAGAGAAATCTCAGTCCAATCAATATTTGGTGTGACCGCCCTTTGCCTTCAAAACCGCATCAGTATTTCTAGATACACTTGCACACAGTTTTTGAAGGAGCTCGGCAGGAAAGTTGTTGCAGGCATCTGAGAGAACTAACCCCAGATCTTCTGTGGCTGTAGGCTTCCTCCAATCCTTCTGTCTCTTCGTTTAATCCCAGAAAGACTTAATGATGTTGAGTTCAGGGCACTGTGGGGGCCATGTCATCACTTCCAGGACTATGATACTTCTTAATGACACTGGCTGTATGTTTCATGTCATTGTCCTGCTGTACAATAACTTTTTAGCCAATCATACGCCTCCCTGATGGTACTGCATGATGGATAAGTATCTGCCCGTATTGTGTGCATATGTGTATGATGTACTCTATGTATTTCAGATTTGTGAATCTATATATATGACTGGTATGTGGCAGGTCTTTGCACACATATGTATACTGTATGTGTGAATATAGATGTGTGTATGAATGTAGCTGTATTTATGTAGGTCTGTGTATATCTACAAATAGAGATGTGTGTGTGTACAGGTCTGTGCATATGTACATGTGTATTTATGAATATTGATGTATGTGTGTATATATGATTGTAAATGTATGTAGCTCTGTGCATGTATGTGTACATGTATGTTTTAATATGTGTAGATTGTGAGTGTAGATTTTTATGTGTTCATTTATGTATTGACATGATCGTATGATCCATGACTCTTACATTACTGGACATAGGATTTTCTTTGTTCATGTACAGAATGATATTTCTGCTATATTGGCGGCCTGTTCCTGCTGTGCCCCACTTTCCTGGGCTTGCTAGTTCCCTGCAAAGGTGTTCTGAATCCATCTGTCTGCCTGTGTACCAGCCTTGCCTAATTCATGGCTTCTGATCCTCCACTACTTCACCTGACCCATGCCTGACCTCCGTATTGACCCTGTGCTACCTGCCCTGACCTTGGACTGCTTACTGTATTGCATGTTCTCCTGTCTGCCCTGACCTCGGCCCGTCCCTGACTACAATTTTGCCTGTTTCCTCTGTGCTCTACACTGGTGTCTCTGAATCACGTGTATCTGCTGTCAGCCACTTAGAGACTACTCCAGAAGGTAGTGGTCTGATGGATCCCCAGCAGTAAAATCCAGATCCCTGTATACAAGTTAAAGAGTGAATACAGGGTGACTGCCTGGATAATGCCCTTAGTGAAATCTGTTTGCCTCAGTGCCGAAACAGTTTCATGTGTCTGATCTTTTACACCTACTATCCGGACTCTGGTCAGAGCCCTCCTTGTACGATGTGCATGCGGCAGCAGGAAGCATCCTGGTCATAGGGGTTTTTCCCCTTAGAACCAACATTTATTGATGGGTTATACATCAGATCATCGCAATTTCTAAGTTCTGCTTGCCCTTACATTGACAATATATGGGCAGTGTGCGATAATTGTACTGATGGAAATGTTGCTGTGTACCAGTGATGGGCGTACATATGCTGCATATTTCTGTTGCAGGATCACAGATTAATGCGTCTTGTACCCACTTGTTTAATTTTTTTCCGTCTCTGGTTGTCTTTGTTCATGTTGTTTCCACATCTTGGTCTTGTGACTTGTCTCGGAGCTCCCGTCGCCCGCCTGTATTGTGGGGGCGTCACATCCTCACATTTATGTAAAGCAGAACATTGTGCTTTCCTGCTGTGATAATGCTCTGCAAGATGGAACAAAAAGTGTAAACACAAGGTGACGAGGCAGATTCTGCTCCAAACTCCTGTAATTTCATGTTGACACTTTACAGACGTAGCAGCTCTTGAACCGACTCTAGGTATCTGACAGCTCAGGTTGAGATTCTACAGTTTTTTTTTTCTCTGATACATCTGTGACCCTAGTACTACATGCAGACTTCACTTTTCTTCTTATTGTGGGTAATTTTTGTTCTTCGTCTTGTCTCTTTGTGTCACCAGTTTCTTCCTCCCCTTTAGTCCTGGTCTATCAGCATGGATGTGTCCAGACTTCCATGCCACCTCCATGCCATGATTGCTGGTCATAATCAGCCATGTGCCGGATATTTTGGTCCGAATGGCACAATTTTTTAGAGTATTTATGTAGTATTTATGCTGCACCTGTTTCTTTGTGTTGGTATCAGTGGTAGTGTATTTGCGCCTCATCTTCTTTTTTGTCCTTTGTCTCACATGTGGACATCTGCCCTTAGGTATGGAACAGATTTTTGATTGCAGAAATATCTGCAACAAATCTGCCAGGTATGAACAATGGCCTTACGAAATGGTGCACAAGGTTGTTGGCAATTAACATCAATATATTATCCTAGAAAATAGTTCATATTGATATATTTAACACATTTTTCTACTCTTTGCTAGGCCCCCTTTTTTTTTTTTTTACTAGCTTTAAGACACAACACGTTTTTAAATCTTACCAAAGAGTTCTACACATTGGACTATTTCTTAGGTTATTGGAGGTTCTGGAGCGCTAACCACTCGCCATCCAGGTGTCCAGAAAGTTCTGTTGGGTTGAACCCTGTACATGTATGGCTTGAGGACACCTGATATGCTCTAGTCTTAACGGCAATGTGTCATAAGAAAATGTCTTATTGCTTGAATCAAGTTTTTTTATTAAACATATTTTTTTTGCATTTTTGGAGATTTATAAAACAAAAAAATCCTAATGCCAATATTTATATTTAAAAAAATATCCTAAAATCCTGCAGTTTTTGTAATGGTCACTAAGCCTAATAATTGGCTCCACTTCTTGGTATGTACAGACCACTTTTCAGCAGTCATCTCATCATAACCACAGACAGGGTTACAATGATAGATAACAATTATGTATAGATAACACAGGATCCACCATTCACAATAGGTGATTGGTCACAAAACACCTTCTTCCTCCGCCCTTCACATTGACCTCTGGACAAGTCAGAGAACATATCTAGAAGACTCTCCCATAGAAGTCAGCAATGTATTTTCCAGTCTATGTTGTGTCTATGGTCCATGGTGGCTGCTGTAAAGCATTTTTCTAAATATAATCATACACACAAAAAAATGGCAATCAGAAAATAAAAATGGATTAGAAAAAAGACTACTTGCCACTGTCTGGTCTTAATGGTCAGAACATTATAGGTGAGATGTTCCTTGTCATTTCCTCTCATCTGGGCACCGTGGAGATGGAGGTGAAGGATTTACTCATGTCTCATCCATACGCAGCCTCCACTGTGGGAGACGGAAAGATCGCTATTCCTAGAGAAGGCTGGTCCTGATGACAGCATGTGGTGGACTCTGCCCCTCGGTGGCTTCACTCACACAACATCATCGATTTAGATCCTGAATAATGCCTTAAAATTCATTACACTTTGTCTGTGATCTCGCAGCAAGGGACAGAGTGGCGGTGGTGTGCTCATTCATCATCCGGGCTCTGAGCTCTCAATTATTCATAATCTTCTATCTAAAGTCATTTTCTAAACAAATATCATTAAACGTTTGCTTCCTACATCACAGTTTTCCTCCTTGCCCTCTTCTGTATTCAGCTGGGGAACGCGTCAGTGCAGTCAGTACAGCACGTTGTAGGTCACGTATTGGAGATAATGTGAAAATGCTCCAATACAGGATAATACACGCCGTGCACCAAACTTATTGTCTTTATATGCTTTTTCTCCAACTTCAGCAGCTTGCAAAGATTTCTACAAGGCAGCATGGCTGCTTAAAGGGACACTGACAGGCTAAAACAGCATATATAGTTAGATATATCACATTACAGGTCTTATACAGTCTTTTAAAAGCATATAAGTATCCCCCCTGTCCACCTTATAAAGAGCGAAATATAAAGTTTTATAACCTGCTTCTTCGGTCAGCAATCTGCCCAAGGGGCGGCGTTTCATGTGAAAATGCGCCCAGCCAGCCTTCCCAACTGCCGTTCTTAAGCCCCGCCCAGCTCATCATTATTCACTTCGCTGGGCGGCGGCTAGAACTCTCCCCAGTCCCGATCCTGCGCCTGCGCAATTCAATCCTCCGGGCATCGTTCATGCCCAAACTTCTGCGCCTGCGCCCCGCCGTGCCGTTAGATCGCGCCTGCGTACACGCAGCTGCAGTTGCCTCGAAGACGCAGGCTGGTGTGTGTACGCAGGCGCGATCTAACGGCACGGCGGGGCGCAGGCGCAGAAGTTTGGGCATGAACGATGCCCGAAGGATTGAATTGCGCAGGATCGGGACTGGGGAGAGTTCTAGCCGCCGCCCAGCGAAGTGAATAATGATGAGCTGGGCGGGGCTTAAGAACGGCAGTTGGGAAGGCTGGCTGGGCGCATTTTCACCTGAAACGCCGCCCCTTGGGCAGATTGCTGACCGAAGAAGCAGGTTATAAAACTTTATATTTCGCTCTTTATAAGGTGGACAGGGGAGATACTTATATGCTTTTAAAAGACTGTATAAGACCTGTAATGTGATATATCTAAGTATATATGCTGTTTTGGCCTGTCAGTGTCCCTTTAATGGTTAGCACTGTTGCCTTACAGCACTGGGGTCCTGTGTCTGAGGTATGGAGTAGGTACAGTGTGTTCTCCCTATGTGTGTGGGGGTTTCCTTCCATGCTTTAAAAACATAGGTTTATTTGAAATTTAGCTTGTAAGTCGCTATGGGAACAGGTACCAATGTGATGACAATCTCTGTACAGCACTGCGGTATCTGTTGGTGCTATATAAATGAATAAAATAATAGATGGGTGTGATAAGAGGAAGCTTAAAAGGGTATCAAATGTATTAAAGACATGCTCCAAATTTTATTGCAAATTATTATTGTATATATATACAGGAGCTGCAAATTGGAGTAAGGACAAAAGTAGCTTGCATGCCTAATGAGCGGCACCAAGTGCATTATGCGTGATGTGCCATTTTGATAAATTTGATCTTCATAATAAATCTCCCCATTGTCATCACTTTACTGGACAGTCAGACCTTAAAGGGAACCCGTCATGCTGAACCTGATGTCTCAGCTGCAGGCAGTAGGTTATAGAGCAGGAGGAGCTGAGCAGATTGATATATAGTTTTATGGGGAAAGATTCATTAAATCTTATATTTCATTCCTTTAACCCCTTATGGACTCAGCCCTATTTCACCTTAAGGACTTGGCCATTTTTTGCAAATCTGACCAGTGTCACTTTAAGTGCTGATAACTTTAAAACGCTTTGACTTACCCAGGCCGTTCTGAGATTGTTTTTTCGTCACTTATTGTACTTCATGACACTGCTAAAATTGGGTCAAAAAAGTAAATTTTTTTGCATAAAAAAATACCATATTTACCAAAAATTGTGAAAAATTTCAAAGTTTCAGTTTCTCTACTTCTGAAATACATAGTAATACCCTCAAAAATTGTGATGACTTTACATTCCCCATATGTCTACTTCATGTTTGTAGCATTTTGGGAATGATATTTTATTTTTTGGTGATGTTACTAGGCTTAGAAGTTTAGAAGCAAATCTTGAAATTTTTCAGAAATTTACAAAAACCCAATTTTTAGGGACCACTACAGGTCTGAAGTCACTTTGCGAGGCTTACATAATAGAAACCGCCCCAAAATGACCCCATTCTATAAACTACACCCCTCAAGGTATTTAAAACTGATTTTACAAACTTTGTTAACCCTTTAGGTGTTGCACAAGGTTTAATGGAAAATAGAGATACAATTTCAAAATTTCACTTTTTTTGGCAGATTTTCCATTTTAATAAATTTTTTTCCAGTTACAAAGCAAGGGTTAACAGCCAAACAAAACTCATTATTTATGGCCCTGGTTCTGTAGTTTACAGAAACACCCCATATGTGGTCTTAAACTGCTGTACGGGCACACGGCAGGGCGCAGAAGGAAAGGAATGCCATACGGTTTTTGGAAGGCAGATTTTGCTGGACTGTTTTTTTTTGACACCATGTCCCATTTTAAGCCCCCCTGATGCACCCCTAGAGTAGAAACTCCAAAAAAGTGACCCCATTTTAGAAACTACGGGATAGGGTGGCAGATTTGTTGGTACTAGTTTAGGGTACATATGATTTTTGGTTGCTCTATATTACACTTTTTTGTGCGGCAAGGTAACAAGGAATAGATTTTTTGGCACGTTTTTTATTTACAACATTCAT
Source organism: Bufo bufo (assembly GCF_905171765.1). Taxonomy (NCBI): domain Eukaryota; kingdom Metazoa; phylum Chordata; class Amphibia; order Anura; family Bufonidae; genus Bufo; species Bufo bufo. Next base: position 173,872,986 of record NC_053389.1, read on the forward strand.
CTGACAGGTTAGATCATGTGGTAATTTTATAGAGCAGGTTGTCACGGACGCGGCGATACCTAATATGTATACAATTATTTTTATTTATGTAAGTTTTACACAATGATTTCATTTTTAAAACAAAAAAAATGTTTGTGTCTCCATAGTCTGAGAGCCATAGTTTTTTCAGTTTTTGGGGATTATCTTAAGTAGGGTCTCATTTTTTGCGGGATGAGATGATGGTTTGATTGGCACTATTTCGGGGTGCATATGACTTTTTGATCGCTTGCTATTACACTTTTTGTGACATAAGATGACAAAAAATTGCTTTTTTTTTTACACCGTTTTTATTTTTATTTTTTTACGTTAGTCATCTGAGGGGTTAGGTCTTGTGATATTTTCATAGAGCCGGTAGATACGGACGCGGCGATACCTAATATGTATACTTTTTATTTTATTTATTTAAGTTTTACACAATGATTTCATTTTTGAAACAAAACAAATCATGTTTTAGTGTTTCCATAGTCTAAGAGCCATAGTTTTTTCAGTTTTTGGGCGATTATCTTGGGTAGGGTTTGATTTTTGCGGGATGAGATGACGGTTTGATTGGTACTATTTTGGCGTACATGCGACTTTTTTGATCAGTTTTATTACCTTTTTTGGGAAGTATGGTGGGCAAAATTTCAATTTCCTAATAGATTTTATTTTTTTATTTTTATGGCGTTCACCGTGCGGGGAAAGTAACATGACCGTTTTATAGATCAGGTTGTTATGGACGCGGCGATACCAAACGTGTAGGGAATTTTATTTTTTTCATTTTTAATCAGTGATAAATGTGTTTTTTTATTTTTACTTTTTTTTCACATTTTTTTGACCCAGACCCACTTGGTTCTTGAAGATCCAGTGGGTCTGATGTCTGTATAATACAGTACAGTACACTATATAGTGTTTTATACTGTATTTTACTTACACTTTGTCTGAACAGATCTATGCCTTTAGCACAGATCTGTTCAGCACCATGGACAGCAGGATGCCTGAGACGGCGTCCTGTTGCCATGGGAACCTAACCCGTCTGCTCAGTAGTGGTCAGAACTTTGCAGACGGGGAAGGGTAAGGAGGGGAGCTGTCTGGGGGCTTCTCTCCCTCTCCATCGGGGGGCTGAAAAGGCACAGCAGCCCCCCGATGGGAGAGGGAGGGAGCTCCCTCTTACTGTTAACTTTTTCCATACAGCGGTATGGAAAGGGTTACTGTACGGACCGCGGTAGGGAAAGGGTTAAACGGCTGACATCTGCACAGATGTCAGCCGTTTATACCAGGGTGTCAGCAATGTGCTGACACCCTGGTATACCCAATGAACACCAACGAATTTTCAAGAGGAGGCGTGCGGGAGGCGGCCGCCTGCCGCACCGCCCGCCTCCCCCACCGCCCACAACTCCCCCCCCTTGCACCACCCGCCGGCAAAAAAATCATGCAGGGGTGCAGGGGGGGGGGGGGGTGCAAAATCTTTGTTTTAGGGACACTAAAGTTTCTGAACCCCGTGGCCAGGGACCGCGGGGATCAGAAACTGCAGAAAGCGCAGCAAACCGCAGGTCTGAATTGACCTGCGGTTTGCGGCGATCGCCGATTCGGGGGGGGGGGGGACATGACCCCCCCTGGCGTTGTGACAGGATGCCGGCTGAATGATTTCAGCCGGCATCCCGTTCCGATTAACCCCCGGGGCGCCGGAATAACGATTTAAAGTTAGGACTCGGGAAATAGGGCGTACCGGTACGCCCTGCGTCCTTAAGGGGTTAAATTCCTGCTCATTCTGGGCTTTGAAGTCCAGGAGGCTGTACTATCAGTGATTGCCAGCCATCTCTGTATACACAGTCATAGGGGGAAGGCTGTCAATCACTGATAGGACCGCCTCCTGGACTTCAAAGCCTAGAATGAGCAGGAATGTAAATGAAAGAAATACTAAGTTAGCTTTTCCTATAAAACTATCAATCTGCTCAGCTCCTCCTACTCTATAACATGCTGCCTGTAGATTACACTGCATTTTCCTGGTGACGGGTTCTCTTTAAGATTCTGGAGTGGTCAAGGTGTAATAACTAGAACATCTTACCATCAGTGCCGTAATCCATGTTTCTGTGGCAGCTAGAGCTTGACTCACCATCAGCGCTTTGAAGGATATAAGTCTTGCTTTATCTGCCACTATTACAGTAAAAAGAGACTTCCATCAGCTCACCATCTGCCATGATGTAGAGTCCTCTTGGAGACTAGGACGCCAGGCCAGTAACCAGGTGACGTAGTGTTCAAACAGATCTTGTGAAGGGTTGCCTCAGCATGCAAATAGATTTAAAGCAGATGATATTATTTCAAACATGTTAAAACACAGGAGTGTGCATGACCCAACTGCATACGCGTTTCAAACCATGGATGACTCTTAACCATAGTTTATAGGTAACTGAAACCATTGAGTAAAATGTAAAGGTATAAGGCTACTCTCCTTGCAGAACATCACGGTGGGTTGAACTTCCATGGGCAGAAGTAATTTACCCACCTACATGTCATGTCCTGTTAGGTTAGATTATAGGGAATGTAAATACATATATGCTTTCTGACACATGTGGATATAAAACAGGCAAAAGGCATGTTAATTGCAAATACCTCAAATTGGTTGTCACGTTGAGACTCTGAAAACCTATCCCACAAGAAATGGAAAAATTGAGGGGGGGGGGGCTCCTAATCCCTTCAGACCTATTCACAGAAGAAAATTATACCAATGGATTTTAGCATATACAAAGTGTCAGATACTTTGTATAGCAATACATTTTTAATGGAGTGGAATCAAATATCGGCGTAACCTATGAGGAAATCCTGAATCAAATCCTGATCAAAACCTGCGCTGCAAATAGGCACTGTGTATACATGGTGTAGAAACAGGACAAACCAAGATCTATTAAGAAAAATGCAACTGGAGGTACAATTCCCTTGTCTTCGGTTTGTCAGACATGGATTCCTCTGATGTCAATACGATTTAACTCCTAATGTTGTCTTTGGTCACCTACAACACCTAGAGATTTTTAAAATAATCCATGATATTATTTCTCTAGAAAAATAATTTTGTGGTGCCAATTTCCTCTAAATTCTGATGATCCTTCCGATCTTGACATGTAGGAGAATGTTATTAAAGGGAACCTGTCATCAACTTTATGCTGCCCATACTAACGGCAGAATAAAGTAGAGACATGTGAGTTGATTTCAGCGGTCTGTCATTTATAAGTTAAAAATAAGTCAAAATCATTGCAGACTGGGCCTGGAAAAGAGTCATGGCCACCTGAGAAGAGTCATGGTTCTTCATGAATTCCTGCTCTCTCATCCATCTGCTGATGACTCACAGTCTTCTACCTAGTTTTCTCCCTTTCTCTCTAGGAGAGAACTGCCAATTATTAGCAGATGGGAAGGAGAGAATAACCATGACTCTTCTCAGGTAGAGTTGACTCTTTTCAAGGCCTGTGCTTCAATGATTATGATGCTGGTTCTCGGCAACTACTTACTTTTAGCATTTGTCACTAAATTATGCTGCCCTCAATGAGGTCATAAATCACTGCGAAAGGTGAACCCCAATGATATGCAACTGACAACACTGGCTAATCCCTCAAGCTGATAAGAACTGAGACTTTAGCCAATATATTCCTGTCAGGAACACATCGGAGCCCTTTTGCACCACCGTCAAGGTATCTCAGTGTGGCATGGGTTCCTACCACTAGACTACCTACGGTGTGTGAACATGGTCTGAGAGGTGCTAAGACACAACTTACAGCCAAGCTCCCACATACCTCCATAGTGAAATCACTCAGGTAGTGGGAGAGATCACTCAGTGAGGTCAGCATAAAGTTGACGACAGGTTCCCTTTAATGAATGCAGTTTTAACGTGATTACATTAATTTTTAATAGAAGAATGAGGAAACAAAATAAATCAAGATATTAATGATGTTAAGAGGCAAGTTATAATCTTTCAAAAAAATTAGAGGATTACGTTATCACAAAAATGTCAAAAAGACAAAATCTGAAGATTTAGGGGATTATGAGGAAAGCTAAACAGGTTTATACATGGAGACATAAGAAGAATGATATTAATATCTGTCCGGAAACAAATGGAGAGATAGAAAAGGAAGTGTATGTTTTGTTTGTTGAAGGAAATTCAAACAGACAAGAAGCCCAAGCAAGAGGCAGAAATTACAATAGTAATGGGAGGTATTTTATGCCATGTAGAAATCACTCTAATAAATAGATAACCAAAGAAAGATATTATAGAAATTTGTGGCAACCAAAAAAAATTACAGACAAAGGCACAACAAATAGTCACTCCAGACCCAACTACTGTTTTATTTCTAATAATCAAAAATATCAGGGGTACATGACTTTTATTAATATTATTTTCCAGTATGTAATTGATTTGTTAGCATTTTAACAAAGGCAAATTATCCATATCTCCATATCAGACCTCAGATCCCCATATCAAACCTCAGATGATATCAACATATCAGACCTCAGGTCAGATCCCCATAACATACCGCAGAGAAGACCCCATTATCAGATCTCAGATTCCCATATCAGACATCAGATCCCCATATCCTGCCACAGAGAAGACCCCAATATCGGACCACAGATCCCCATATCAGACCTCAGATCAGACCCCCATATAAGACCTCAAATCGCATCCCCATAACAGACCTCAGATCGGACCCTCATATCAAATTCTCCAATAAGACCTGAAGGAGGACCAGGGAGCAGTGAGTATAGCCAGCACTAGCAGAGCTACAGTCACCGCTCCCCACTCCTACTGCATACTAGTGAGCGCTTCTGTAATGGAAGCGCTCACTAGTATTTATTGTGAAAGATTTACTGACACACAACCCCCCCCCACACACACACACACACACACACTTTTTTGGGAAAAAGTGCATCTTATAAAGAAAAATAGTACTTAAGGACACAGGGCGTATCGGTACGTCCTATGTGTTTTCCGATCCCCGCTGCTCGGCAGGCTGTGATCGGAAACCGATGCCTGCTCAAATCATTGAGCAGTCACCTTAGCCCATGCGCGGGGGGGGGGGGGAGCGATCGCCGCAAACCGCAGGTCAGTTCAGACTTGCGGTTTGCGGCTTTTACAGGCAGGCGGCGGTGCCATCCGATCCCCGTGGGGCTGTAGGGGGAAACCCGATGGCATGGAAGGCAGCGCGATGCCTTCCTTAGGCATCGGCGCTGCCTTCCGGTGAAGAGCCTTTGAGATCCAGCCCACTGGATCTCACAGGCCGGAAGCTGTATGAGTAATACACACTGTATTACTCATACAGCCAATGCATTCCAATACAGAAGTATTGGAATGCATTGTAAAGGATTAGACCCCCAAAAGTTGAAGTCCCAAAGTGGGACAAAAAAAAAAGTTAAAAAAAATTTGAAAAAATAAAGTTTTCCCCCCAAACAATTTAAAGTTTCAAGTAAAAATAAACAAAAACGTCATTTTTCCCAAATAAAGTAAAAAAAAATAAAAAATTGGTAAAAATTAGGGGAAAAAAATAAAGTTGACATATTAGGTATCGCCGTGTGCGTATCGATCGGCTCTATAAAAATATCACATGACCTAACCCCTCAGATGAACACCGTAAAAAATTAAAAATGAAAACTGTTCTGAATAAACAATTTTTTGGTCACCTTACACCACAAAAAGTACAACAGGAAGCGATCAAAAAGGCGTATGCCCACCAAAATAGTACCAATCTAACCATCACCTCATCCCGCAAAAAATTTGCCCCTACCTAAGACAATCGCCAAAAAAATAAAAAAAACTATGGCTCAGAATATGGAGACACTAAAACATCATTTTTTTTGTTTTAAAAAAGCTGTTATTGTGTAAAACTTACATAAATAAAAAAAAGTATACATATTAGGTATCGGCGCGTCCATAATAACCTGCTCTATAAAAATATCACATGAACTAACCCCTCAGGTGAATACCGGAAAAAAAAGTGTAAAAAAAGCAATTTTTTGTCACCTTACATCACAAAAAGTGTAATAGCAAGCGATCAAAAAGTCATACGCACCCCAAAATAGGCCCAATCAAACCGTCCTGTCATCCCGCAAAAAATGAGACCCTACCTAAGATAATCGCCCAAAAACTGAAAAACTATGGCGCTCAGACTATGGAGACACTAAAACCAGATTTTTTATTTTTATTTAAATAATGTAATCATTGTGTAAAACTTACATAAAAAAAAAAAAAATTGTATACATATTAGGTATCGCCGCGTCCGTGACAACCTGGTCTATAAAAATATCACATGATCTAACTTGTCAGATGAATGTTGTAAATAACAAAAAATAAAAACTGTGCCAAAACCGCTATTTCTTGTTACCTTGCCTCGCAAAAAGTGTAATATAGAGCAACCAAAAATCATATGTAAATACCCTAAACGAGTACCAACAAAACTGCCACCCTATCCCGTAGTTTCTAAAATGTGGTCACTTTTTTGGAGTTTCTACTCTAGGGGTGCATCAGGGGGGCTTCAAATGGGACATGGTGTCAAAAAACCAGTCCAGCAAAATCTGCCTTCCAAAAACCGTATGCCGTTCCTTTCGTTCTGCGCTCTGCTGTGTGCCCGTACAGTGGTTTACGACCACATGTGGGGTGTTTCTGTAAACTACAGAATCAGGGCCATAAATATTGAGTTTTGTTTGGCTGTTAACCCTTGCTTTGTAACTGGAAAAAAAATATATTAAAATGGAAAATCTGCCAAAAAAGTGAAATTTTGAAATTGTATCTCTATTTTCCATTAATTCTTGTGGAACACCTAAAGGGTTAACAAAGTTTGTAAAATCTGTTTTGAATACCTTGAGGGGTGTAGTTTCTAAAATGGGGTCACTTGTTTGGAGTTTCTACTCTAGGGATGCATCAGGGGGCTTCAAATGGGACATGGTGTCAAAAAACCAGTCCAGCAAAATCTGCCTTCCAAAAACCATATGGCATTCCTTTCCTTCTGCGCCCTGCCGTGTGCCCGTACAGCAGTTTACGACATTCATTCATTCAGACTTGTACAAGAGGGTGTAGCTCTCAACCCAAAACAGGCCGACTTCCTGAACATTACGGTAATTTTCCAATATGTCCAGTATTCCATGCACTACCGATATGACACCAAAATGCTTTAGCTCCATAATGCCCGGCATAGGGTCTCTCATCAAGAGACTTTGTACATAGACCAACAGCCTCTTGCAACCAATGGTTTTCTGCATTCCTGGTTTTATTAAAGATTCAAAGGAATTGTTAAAAACAATGGACAGTACAGTTTGGAATCCTAACTCTTGGTGACTTACTTGTGACTTAATTGTCTTTTAGGCTGCCTGCATACATTAAGGATTATGCACAGTTATGATCAACAACATCATAATACAGTACCGGCCAAGTGAATGAGATTAGACAAATATCATGTTCACTTTGCTTTTTTTCTGTGCGGAAATTGACCTGTAGTGTGGTTTTAGAAATCTGCAACGTGTCAAATTGTTTATGCATTTTTTTGTGTGCGGATTTTACCCTTTGCAATACAAGGGTAAGGTCGGGGGCAAATCTGAAACAAAAAACACAAGTAACACAGTATCCGCATAATTTCTGTTATCAAACCCACACCCATGTGCCAGTACCCTTTTACTTCCATTCCTCATCAGGGTATAGTCAGGCGCTAACACATCACTTAACTAAATCAAGTAACTATTCAGAACAACTCATAGAGTGGTCATAGATTTCCTACTGTCCCATCATTTCTTCTCTTTCAGTAAGGAATATTATCTTGTATCCTAGGCTGTCCGATAAGCTTCTCCATCTTTGGCTAACCTATTTATTGCCTTTTGGGAGGAGAGATGGCTATATCCATCTGAAAATGCATACAATAATTATATCAGGTAGTAAAGTAGATATATAGATGACTACCTAATTAACGGTAAAATGATGCTCATGTGATACTGGAATTTGAGAATTATCTAAATAGCAACATGGAAGACCTGCTTAAAGGGGTTCTGCACTTTCATTTAACTGATGATCTATCCTCTGGATAGATCATCAGCTTCTTATTGGCGGGGGTCCGACAGCTGGGAGCCCCGCCGATCAGCTGTTTTAGAAGGAAGCGACGCTCCAACAGCGCCGCGGCCTTCTCACTGTTTACCGCCGGCCCACTGACGTCACGACTAGTATCACTAGTGTCAGCGGGGCTAACCCCATTCAAGTGAACAGCTTAGCCCCGCCCACGCTAGTTGAAACTAGTTGTGACGTCAGTCGGCCAGCGGTAAACAGTGAGAAGGCCACGGCGCTGCTGGAGCGCCGCTGCCTTCCCAAACAGCTGATCGGCGGGGGTCCCGGGTGTCAGACCCCTGCCGATCAGAAGCTGATGATCTATCCAGAGGATAGATCATCAGTTAAATGAAAGTGCAGAACCCCTTTAAGGTCTCAGTTTGAGAACCGATTTCATGTATTTGTTAAAATACTATTTGCCTGTTTTACTATATGTCAGAATACATACATGTAGTTACAGTGAGGAACAGAAGTATTTGAACACCCTGCGGTTTTGCAAGTTCTCCCACTTAGAAATCATGGAGGGGTCTGAAATTCACATTGTAGGTGCATTTCCACTCTGAGAGACAGAATAATAAAAAAAAAAAATTCAGGAAGTCACATTATATGATTTTTAAAGAATTTATTTGTCTTGCACTGCTGAAGAGAAGTATTTGAACACCTGAGAAACTGCAAGAATTCTGGCTCTCAAAGACCTGTTAATGTGCCCACAAAAAGTTCACCTCTACTCCACTCATTAATCTGACTTAATAGCACCTGTCTGAGCTCTTTAAAGACACCTGTCGACCCCACAGTCAGTCAGACGCCAACTACTATCATGGGCAAAACCAAAGTGCTGTCAAAAGACACCGAGACAAAATTGTGAACCTCCACAAGGCTGGAAAGGGCTACGGGGCAATTGCCAAGCAGCTTGGTGAAAATAGTTGGAGCAATTGTTAGAAAATGGAAGAGGCTAAAGACAGACTGTAAGTCTCCCTCGGACTGGGGCTCCATGCAAGATCTCACCTGGTGGGGTATCACTGATGATAAGAAAGGTGAGGAATCAGCCTAGAACTACAAAGGAGGAGCTGGTCAATGACATGAATAGAGCTGGGACCACAAATTTCAAAGATCACTGTTGGTAGAAAACTACGCCGTCATGGTTTCAAATCATGCATTGCACGGAAGGTTCCCCTGCTCAAGTCATCCCATGTCCAGGCCCGTCTGAAGTTTGCTAATGACCATCTGGATGATCCAGAGGAGGCATGGGAGAAAGTCATGTGGTCAGATGAGACCAAAGTAAAACTTTTTGGTTTAAACTTCACTTGTCGTGTTTGGATGAAAAAGAAGGATGAGTTGCATCCCAAGATCACCATCCCTACTGTAAAGCATGGGGGTGGTAACATCATGCTTTGGGGGTGCTTTTCTGCGAAGGGGACAGGACGACTGCACTGTAATAAGGAAGAGGATGAATGGGGCCATTTATTGTGAGATATTGAGCAACAACCTCCTTCCCTCAGTCAGAGCATTGAAGATGGGTTGTGGCTGGGTCTTCCAACATGACAACGACCCGAAGCACACAGCCAGGATAACCAAGGAGTGGCTCCGTAAGAAGCATATCAAGGTTCTGGAATGGCCTACCCAGTCTCCAGACCTAAATCCAATCGAACTTCTTTGGAGGGAGCTAAAACTCAGTGTTGCTCAGCGATAGCCCTGAAACCTGACAGATCTAGAGGAGATCTGTGTGGAGGAGTGGGCCAAGATCCCTGTTGCAGTGTGTGCAAACCTGGTCAAGAACTACAGGAAATTTTTCACCTCTGTAATTGCAAACAAAGGCTTCTGTACCAAATATTAACACAGATTTTCTAAGGTGTTCAAATACTTCTGTTCAACAGTGCAGGACAAATAAATTCTTTAAAAATCATCCAATGTGATTTCCTGAATTTCTTTTTCTCAGAGTGGGAATGCACATACAATGTAAATTTCAGACCCCTCCATGATTTCTAAGTGGGAGAACTTGCAAAATCGCAGGGTGTTCAAATACTTCTGTTCCTCACTGTATGTTCCCTATACTCCACAGGCTCATAGGCCATGACATAGGAAGTAGGCATGGACTCTGGTAAATTATGCCTCATGTAGCCCCGACCCACTGTAATATCATGTGCGTATTATACCTATAATCCTGTGGGTGCGGTCAGGTAATAAGTCAGGCTAGGTGGCAAAGTTAGTACAGTAAAGAGGTGCAGGTCAGGCACAGGAACTCAGAGCAATACAATAGCAGGCCTTCACAGAACTAGACAAGTTAACAGCTTTTGCTGAAGCACCTTCCAATAGGGGAAGCCGAATTGTATTCACCTGGGAACTCTGCCGTTGGCTGGGAACAGATTAACCCATGTGCACTGTCCCTTTAAGAGTTGGGAAGAACATGTCCTGAGGGAAAATGCACCAAGAAGCAGGCAGGGAATGTCGCACGCAGCCTGAGTACCCCATCAGACATAACCACCAGGAGAGAGGAGATGTCGGAACTGTCCGTGCTTCAAAAACGTAAGCGGCTGGGTTGTGCACACTCATGTGGTCTTAACATGTTTGAAATAAGATAACCTGTTTTTGATGATGGTTTGTGATGGTGGCAGAATGTAATATGACATCGGCACAGGACTATTTATTCTCATAATCAATAAAGTGTTATTCCCACTTTCAGGATGTCCCCGCGGTAGGGTTTATTTTCTATCTTGGATACATCTCACAATTTACAGTCACTAGGGGTAATTCTGATTGTGGTCTTAGATTTCCCCTTGCTCTCCCATTAGATTTGGCTAAATTATGACGAGACGTACGCTTAGGCCTCTTTCACACAGGCGAGATTTCTGCGAGGGTGCAATACGTGAGGTGAACGCATTGCACCCGCACTGAATTCGGACCCATTCATTTCTGTGGGGCTGTGCACAGGAGCGGTGATTTTCACGCATCACTTGTGCGTTGCGTGAAAATCACAGCATGCTCTATATTGTGTCTTTCACGCAACGCAGGCCCCATAGAAGTGATGGGGGTTGCGAGAAAATCGCAAGCTTCCGCAAGCAAGTGCGGATGCGGTGCGATTTTCGCGCATGGTTGCTAGGAGACGATCGGGATGGGGACCCGATCATTATTTACCCTTATAACATGGTTATAAGGGAAAATAATAGCATTCTTAATACAAAATGCTTAGTAAAATAGGGATGGAGGGGTTAAAAAATAAAATAAAATAATAATTTAACTCACCTCATCCACTTGTTCGCGCAGCCCGGCTTCTCTTCTGTCTTCTTGTTTGATGTCCAGGAGGAAAAGGACCTGTGGTGACATCACTGCACTCATCACATGGTCCGTCACATGATCCATCACCATCCATCCATGAAAGAAGAAGACAGAAGAGAAGCCGGGCTGCGTGAACAAGTGGATGAGGTGAGTTAAATTATATTTTTATTTTTTAACCTCTCCATCCCTATTTTACTAAGCATTCTGTATTAAGAATGCTATTATTTTCCCTTATAACCATGTTATAAGGGAAAATAATAAAATTCACACTACACCTAACCCAAACCCGAACTTCTGTGAAGAAGTCTGGGTTCGGGTCTGGGTACCAAACATGCCGATTTTTCTCACGTGCGTGCAAAACGCATTAAAACGTTTTGCACTCGTGGGGAAAAATTGCGCATTTCCCCGCAATGCACCCACATCTTTTCCCGCATGTCACCTGCAATGTCCGTGTGAACCCAGCCTTAGTCCTAAATCCTGGAAAGAAAAAAATACTCCAGCATCTGTCTGGAGTAGTTTTTTTGGCAACATCTACGCCTGTTTCCATTTGCCAGGGCCGAAGTCCCCCGATGCGGAACAGCCCCCTTTGCCGTCCCTCTCCCGCCAAACTACCAAGCAAGGTGTACATCAAGCTATATGACAATATTTAAAAAAGGGACCTGCAACTATTATTTTTTTTAATTTTTTTTACTAAAATAGGACTACAGTAAGGACTGGTTCTTACACAAGCAGAGGAGATGAACCCCTCATAACAGTGCAGATTCACCCTCTATATAAAGCAGACTACTTTGTTGGGCAGTGTAATGTTGTCCATAGGCGCGCGTGTGTATGTATGTATGTATGTATTTATGTATATATATATATATATATATATATATATGTATTAAGGCATTTGCCTGGATTTGTGGGAGGGGCTGAGGTCCGCCTCCAGCCTATTTAGGACACCCCCCTTACCTGGCTCCTGCACCGTCTGAGGTCTGAGCTTTGTGAGAGGAAGTCGCTTGTTGGAGTTCTGAGGAATTTACCTACGAGCCGCTGATTTTCTGAGAGCCTTTTTTCGTCGCCGTCTGGTTCTGGTTTTGGAGCATTGCTGTTCTTTTCCCAGCTTCACTCGGTTCACTGTGGGTCGCGTTTGCCCGTCAAACTGTGAGTTATTTCGTACGGGTCAGCAGGGCCTCACGGTTGCCCCAGTACCGGTTTATCTCATTTCATCAAGGCGCACTAATGTCATGGTTCATACAAGTCACCATCATTCATTTCTGTCACACCTGTTCATACGTTCTCATCCACGATTTGCACCATCATTCTGGTCACACTCTGGCAGCATGCGGCAATGGTTCCTGGTTTAAAACCCCCTCTTTTTTCTGATGTTCTTTCACACGCTGCATTCATGTCACGGCTGCCCAGTCACCAGCAGCTCATTTCTCAGGCCCTCTGTCATCTCCCCACAGGACCGTTACGCCGGCCAGCAACCTGCTAATCTCAGCCCACTACCCGGTCTGGTTCACCCCAAACATCATGTACATCACAAGGGCAGCTGCGGTGCACCCCCCCCCCCCATTCACTTCACTTTCTCTAGCGATCGTCCCCTCCCCGTCGCCTCCTGCCTGTTGCCGCTCCGCCTGCCGCGCGGCCGATGGCGCCCGACCGCGTCCTGGGGCCTGGTCTGCGCATGCGCGGCCGGGGTTCTGCGCATGCGCGGCGATTTCGTCGGCGCATGCGCAGTGTCCCGACGACTCCGGACACATATGTTCAAATACATGGATTTCCCTGGCTCCATGTCACCCCCCCCCCCCGGTCAATCACGGGCGCAGTCGCGGGGGCCAGAGGCGGTGATACCGCACACCCCCCACCCCCCCCCCCCCTCTCCTCCCATTTATTTACCATGCACTGGGCTCACCGCGGCCGAAACATCCCCTCACCACCTCCTGGCTGGTACCGCTCCCCCTGCCGGCCGCATCCTTGGTGCGTGGTCTGCGCGTGCGCGGCCGGGGTTCTGCGCATGCGCGGCTATTCCGTCGGCGCATGCGCGGTGTCCCGGCGGCCGTGCGCGCGGCGCTTGTGTTCGGGGGGCCGCCGTCGGGCAGCACTGATTCTTCCCAGCCCCCACATGTCACTCCTCAGTCACACCCCCCCCCGGTCATTCATGTGCGCAGTCGTGGGGGCCAGCAGCAGTACAACCACACAATCTCCCCCCCCCCCCCCTCTTCCATTCATTACCTGCACTGGGCTCACCATGGCCGTAACGTCCCCTCACCACCTGCTGCCTGGTTGCCGCTCCCCCTGCCGCGCGGCCGCCCGCGTCCTGGGGCCTGTTCTGCGCGTGCGCGGCCGGGGTTCTGCGCATGCGCGACGGCATGTCGGCGCATGCGCGGTGTCCCGGCGGCCGTGCGCGCGGCATCTGTGTCCGGGGGGGCCGCCGCCGGGCGGCAGGGGAGGCCACAGCATGCCCCCCTTGTTACACATTCCCCAGGAGCCCCAATAAAGACAGGGAAACACATCACACCCATGAAATAAACAAACAGGGAATCATGAGCAGGCCCCTCTTGGCCAAAATCGTACATGATCTCACCATGCTGATCGCCGGAGGGGCATAGACTTCCCATCCGCATTCAGCTACAAGTGACTGTCTCCAACGGGGTCGTCACCTTTTTCACAACCATGTTCAAAAAAAAAAAAAAAATAATAATATATATTTTGCTTCATATTCAATAAACATGTGGGAATTGCGGGGGCACGGTCCAGAATGTTCCAAAAAAAAAAAAAAAAAAAAGAGAAAAATATTTTGCAGGCGCACACTTTCCGCCAGCCCATGGCCACGGCACGCACTGGTCTCGTTCACATCAGGCGCAAGCTATCATTTCATGTGTAACCGCCATGATCCTCCCGGTCATACATATGTACCACATGCATTTACGCTTTTCATCACGCTATGTCATGTTTACCCTCCCCCTTATTTTTTAGGCTGTCAACCTATACTGTTTTACACTACCGTGTATCCGGAGAATTTTTCTTGGTACCAGGTACGTTCACCTGCTCATTTACCAAAATCTTCCTTACATTTCGGATGGTCCCGTTAGGGTCAGCGTGCTGGCTTTAGGGGCACGATCATCCCACTAGGTAACCCCCCCCCCTTTCTTGGCTTCGCCGACAGTTAGTGGTCCCGCGAGGCCGACACCCCGCCTCAAACGTACGGAGGCACCTGCCCAACGCGCCACCTCGTTAGTAAGCCGCCTCGCATGTTGCATAGAGAGGGCCTCACCTGTCACTCCCTTCCCCTAGTCCTGTCTTACAGTCACCGAGAGGCCAACGCTCCTGCCACTACCACGAGTGGCCTCATTACCCCCTCGCGCCAAATCATAGGTAGAGCCTCTCAAAGCCGCTTGGCAATTAGCAGGGCCTCATCTGTCACCATGCAAGTGTAATTTTTTCGCCATTTGGCCTAGCTAGCCAGCACGATCCTGCATGGCCTCAAATTAATCAACTTTTTTTTATTATAGTATGTCGCTGGATGGGTTGGGAAACTTCTCCCTACCTGGCACCCCTGCTAGATCTGTCACTGCCACTTCGGGAGACGATCTAGCCAGTCCAGCGTCCATCCGGTCCTGGACAATTCCTCGCATCACGGCGGAGTTGAGGAAACGGCATGTTCCCTTCCCCGCCACGGCTAGGAAAGCGGAGCTGTTCCGGCTGTTACGCGCTTCAACCGATACTAGCGATGCGGGGCAAGGACCCAGCCAGTCCGGCACCGGGGACATCCATGCCATGCTGGCCTCTCTGATGACATCCATGTCAACAATCAACGCCAGGCTGGAGAGGCTGGAAGCGGTCACCACGACCCTCTCCTTGGCGGGTCCGCCACCGGCGGCATCACCGGCACCGGTCGGTTTGCCGGTGGTCACACCATCCACTAACGTGGAGGACCGGGAAGTCAACCCGGCGCATATGATTCCTGAGCACTTGAAACGGGATATCCTGTAAGGTAAGGATATAAACCTGGCCTCCCTTCTGATTGCCTCCCAGGACGTGGTCGAAAACACGACGTACGCCTATGACGAGGTGTCAGTTGTGGTCAAGTCCAGGGATGCCCGGCTCAACAGGAAATTGACCATTCCCGAATTCGTGCTGGCCTTCGGAATCTACAGAGAGGTCATCTGTGCGGTCTACCCCAACAGAAGGGAGGAATTCGACCTCTACTTACACAAACTGGTGGATTTGGGCAACAAATACGGAGGGTCAGCGTTTTATGACTATCACAGGTCTTTTTCGGCAAAGGTGGCAGGGGCTTTCTCCCAGTACGGAGTCCGCTCCAACTGGGCGAGGATCGACACGGTCATTTTTTGTCGCCACTTCGCAGGCCTTAGGACCCCAGCCTGTGCGCACTGCTCCTCCACGGCCCACACCACCAATTTCTGCCCGAACACGTCAGTCAGACAGGGCCCCTCCCAGGCAGCTGGTCCCTCCGGGGTCCCGGAGAGACTGGCCCGGGACAAACTGGGTCGGCCGATCAAATTTCTAGGCAAATCGATGATTTGCAATAATTTCAATGAGGGGTCCTGTAATTATAACGGATGTAAATTGTTACACATATGCACCAAATGTTTCCGGGCACATGCCAAGTCCATGTGTCCAAATAAAATGTTTACCAAACCGTATCTAACGACCATCAACATGCCAGTTTTTACCGCGCTCATGTCGCAACACCCCTCCAGGCATCTGTCAGATTTCCTCGTTTCAGGATTGACAGAAGGATTTCACACGGGCATCCTGTATATGCCAACAGGCACCCTGGAATGTCCCAATCTTTTATCCGCTCTACACAACCCCACCGCCATTGACGCCCTCATAGCCCAAGAGGTAACAGAGGGTTTTGTGCTAGGTCCTTTCAAAACTCCCCCATTCGCCACATGGCGCACCAACCCCATTGGCGTCGTCACTGGGAAATCTTCCCAGAAACAGAGGCTCATCATTGACCTATCGGCACCTCACGGGACGGGCAACCCCAGTCTCAACTCCCTCATTCCCTCGGAGGAATTCTCTCTGCAGTATACCACCATAGATCACGCCATCACGGCCATCAGTCAAGCAGGGGTGGGGGCATGGCTCAGCAAAACCGACATCGCCAACGCCTTCAAATTACTTCCGATTCACCCTACACTGTGGCACCTGCATGGCATCAAGTGGTCTGGGGATTATTATTTTTTCTCCCGATTGACCTTCGGGTCCAAAAGCAGCCCGGCCATCTTCGACGTGTTTGCGGAAGCATTATGCTGGTTGCTATTGAATATAGCAAGGTGCCCGCTGGTTTTACATTACCTTGATGACTTCCTATTGGTGGAAGAAAACACTTCCCCTCCTTCCAGCCTCAGAGCCACCATCAAGCTGTTCAAGGAACTGGGGGTCCCCCTCTCCACCAAGAAGACAGAGGGGCCGGACACGATCATCACCTTCCTGGGTATCCAGTTGGATTCAGCTTCGATGCAAGCCAGTTTGCCGTCCGGGAAGATCCAGGACATCCTCACCCACATAGACGGCTATCTTCAACTCGGCACCTGCAACCGCAGAGAACTACAGTCCCTGCTGGGCTCCCTGAACTTTGCCATGCGCATCATACCCCAGGGTCGCTCGTTTATTTCACGGCTTCTGCACCTCTTCCCCTTGTTCCTACACGACTCGCACAGATTGTCCCTGGATGCCCACGCTGCGGCGGATCTGGGTATGTGGAGGAGATTTCTGTCCACCTGGAATGGTAGGAGCTTGTTTCTCCCTCAGCTGTCGGACTCTTCCCCCTCTATCTGGTCAGATGCGGCATCTACCACAGGCTTTGCGGCCATATTTGGGGACGATTGGCTGTGGGGCAGCTGGCCTCCTGAGGTCCAGGGTCTGGAAGGATTCTCCACTACCTCAGCGCTTTTTGAGATCTATCCCATCGTAGCGGCTGCCGTGGCGTGGGGTCATTTATGGGCAAATCTGGCGGTCCGCTGCTACTCGGACAACCAAGCAACCTGCCAGATTATAAATAAAGGTCGTTCCAAATCCCTCACAATCATGAGGTTCATGCGAAGACTTACTTGGCTGGCCGCCTGCAACAATTTTTTCCTGCATTGTTTCCATGTCCCAGGGGTGTGCAATTCGGCTGCTGACAATTTATCTCGCTTCAAATTTCAGGCTTTTCATCAGGATCTCCCATCAGCATCACCCACTGCCTCCAGCACCCCGTCATTTCAGCAACTCATTCTGGACTAGAGGCCATCATGCGGCATAGCCAGTCTTTGTCCCACTTTTCACTATCAGTCAATACACATAGAGCATACAACAGAGCATTCACGCTGTTCAACAGATTCCTGGTAGAACACAACATCACGCACCCTTTCATCATGACGTCTGTTTTGGGATTTGCTTCCTTTTGCCACCTCAAACTAAAAATGTCATACAACACCATCAAACTGTATCTTACTGGCATTCAACATCATATGCTAATCTTGCACCCTAACTACACCAGCTTCATGGCCTCCCACCAAATCAAAACAATACTCAGAGGCATTCAGAAGACGGAACCCGCACGTCCAGCCCAAAGGCTGCCCATCAACAGTCATGTTTTCAAGGCATTATCCGACCTGCTGGACGCCACGCCTTTTGATACGAATACCAACGCGGTCATCAAAGCTGCTATTTACTTGGCCTTCTACGGGTTCCTGAGGCCCGGGGAATTCACTACCACCTCCGCATCCCAAACCTCATCTTGTCTTCTTGTCTCCCACTTATCTAAACACCTGGATCACTACGTCCTGACCTTACCTCACTCCAAGAGTAGTCAGCGTTCACCTGTCAACATCTCATATTACCCCACGCACAACAAATGGTGTCCGGTGAGGGTGCTGGACACATACAGTCAGCTTCACAGGTTCCTACCCTCTCAACCGCTACTTCAACTTCATGGATCGGTGCTCACCACGACCACCTTCATGATCCATGTCAGATCATTTCTCACCCAACTGGGCCTGGACGCGGCCAACTACTCGGGGCACTCCTTTCGCATCGGAGCTGCATCCACGGCCTCCAGTGCCAACATCCCTGCCCATGTTATCAAGAAATTGGGACGCTGGAAGTCGTCCGCTTACGCACGATACATTCCCAATCCAGCGCAAGAGTTAAGGGTGGCTTTCCAAAGCATGTCGGGTTGAGCTGTTTACATGTTTTATTGGTTACAAATAAACTGGTTTATTTCCATTTTTGCCCTCTTCTTTCTTAGGCCTACCTCGTCCTCGGTTTCGGCACACCACAACCGACTGCATTTCTTTCCCTGCTTCCCAGGGCTCTTCTCTGTACTACCGTAAGCACCTAACACAAGTATTAAGGCATTTGCCTGGATTTGTGGGAGGGGCTGAGGTCCGCCTCCAGCCTATTTAGGACACCCCCCTTACCTGGCTCCTGCACCGTCTGAGGTCTGAGCTTTGTCCCTCCCACCACTCCACTCATTTACAACTCATTTCTTTTATGTCTTTTCCTTGGGTGGGCCCTCTTCTTTCTTAGGCCTACCTCGTCCTCGGTTTCGGCACACCACAACCGACTGCATTTCTTTCCCTGCTTCCCAGGGCTCTTCTCTGTACTACCGTAAGCACCTAACACAAATATATATATATATATATATATATATATATATATACACAAATACACTAAGGGGTATCAGGGTACATTATTATACAGGGGTAATATAACCAAGGGGTATCATGGTAAATTATACAGGGATAATATATTACCCCTGGATAATGTCCCTGATAGCCCTCCTCAGTTATATTACCCCTGTATAATAATGTACCTCGATACCACTTAGTTTTACCCCCTGTATAATTTACCCTGATCTCTGTTATATTACCCCCTGTATAATGTCCCCGATAGCCCTCCTCAGATTACCCCCTGTAATTTACCCTGATACCCCTCAGTTATACGGTATCATATAACTGAGGGGTATCAGGGTACATTATAGAGGGGTATAAATAAAGAGTGGTAGCAAGCAGCAGGGAACATACTTTATGCGTTAACTTAACGTTATATAACTAACTTATATGGGGGTGACTCTCAGCAAGGGCAGAGTTCCAGTGGCGTAGCGTGGGTTGCCAGCACCCGGGGCAAGCCAAGTATTGCCCCCCCAACTTGTGGACACGGCCCTTTTTACAAATAACTAGTACAGATTGTGGAGTAGATGTCACCTACAGTCCTATGTAACACCACTGATAACACAGTGATAACTCTCTGAGTACAGATAATGTAGGATCTATTACCTGCAGTCCTATGTAACACCACAGATAACAGTGATAACTGAGTACAGATAATGTAGTAGATGTCACCTGCAGTCCTATGTAACACCACAGATAACAGTGATAACTGAGTACAGATAATGTAGTAGATGGGTGTGATGCCCCAGAATTCAGAACACGTACAGTGTGACCTGAAGTCTGGGGCCAGGCTTTGGCAGTGTGGGCCAAAACCTATAGCGCCCCCCCCCCCCCCCCCCCCCCCAAACAGATATGTGGATGGACATTACATATAATGGTACACACTATATTGTTGAATACAGCAGCACATACCTGTTACATCCAGTGACGTCTCCTGTGTAGACTTTCCTCAACGTCTTCATTCGGAGATAAGATCGCCATGATACCTTCTTTCAGCCGCGTCTCTGCAGAGTTTCACAGAATTATTTTTTCGATTTCTCACTTTACTATCATCCTCAGATAACAGACCTCCCCTCCACCCGTAGTGCCCATAAGTATAATGCCCTCTGTATAATTATAATATATACTGGCCCCTCTGTGTTATTATTATTCTTAATATTATAATGGCCCCCTCTTTATTAGGCTCCATTCACACGTCCGCAGAATGTGTCCGCATCCATTCTACAATTGTGCGGAACGGGTGTGGACCCATGCATTCTCTATGGGGATGGAATGGATGCGGAAAGTACACAGTGTGCTGTTCGCATCCGCATTTCAGGAGCGCGCCACCGATCTTCTGGGCAGCCCTTCCAGCATTACAGTCCCTTGTAAATAATATCACCCTTCCTCTCTTCGCCGCCTTCTTCAGCCCCTTCAGCATACAGTCCCATGAAAATACATCACTTCCCGCCTTCAGTCCCTCCAGCATACAGTCCCCATGTAAATAATATCACTTCACCCCCCCTCCCTCTTCAGACCCCTTTAACATACAGTCTCCAGTAAAAGGATTATTCCTCCTTCCTTCAGCCCCTGCAAAAGGCCCCCCAAGTAGACATAACAGTCATTCTTCTTCTCAACATACTGACCTGCAGCTTCTGCTCCTCTCTCCAACAATCTCCTGCACATCTTGAGGCCCCTCCCCCTGTATGACGAGACTCTGCCTTTTCCTCCGACATCATACCTCTCTGGAGTAACTCCATTCTAGCGCTCTACTGTCTCATAGGCTTCAGACCGCTAGCCTGAAGCATATATGAAGAATCGGATCAGGAGTTGGCAGATGGCAGTGCAGTACGGAGGTGATGATTAGGGTGTGCCCAGGCACACCTGGCACACCCCGTGCGCATGCCTATGATGTTGTCCTTTAGTCATGGTCATTCATGTACTACCAAGATTAGATTATAGGACTCCACACAGGAGGACAACTCTGGGCCTGAGATTCCTGAGGAGTGTATTTTCAGGAGGTGTAAGATACTTCATGCCTTATATTACACAGGGCTCCGGTATATACTCACCCGTGTAGTTTGGTCATCCGGCTTATGTTATCCCCCATCTGAACTAGCGCAGAATGGCGGATGTTTTTCTGCATGGTCAGCTGGGCTCTTGGCATCATTTCTTCTCTATGCTTGGTTGTACAAACATGTCAGCAGATGGGAGCTTGGTGGTCCCGGTGCCCTCAACTTATTTGGAAAGTTGTCACCGGAAAATGTTGCCAGCCATAAGAATTGGCAATTGCTGTGGAAAACAAAATGACAAGGGAGTCGAGCTCGACCCGGAGGTGTTTACATGTGCCATTGTTGCACGGTTTTAATTGGGAATTGCACATGTGATTAACCTTGTGTAACTCTTTCTGGAAAACACATTTGCATTGGGTTGAATTGTATGTATTATTCTCTTCATACAAGAATGGAGAGAAATTTAGAGTGTTCGTGCAGCTGCTCTTCAGTAATAAATGTGTAGAAGACGAAGATAAAATACAGAAGTCCGTGAAAAGGTCCTCGTTAACTCTCTGCATAGCATTAAGTCTCTGAATCCTTGGCTGCAAATACCTGTTGATTAATCTCAGATGAATTCCATGTTGTCGCGGGTTCGTGTAGGGGTGGGGTCGGCAATGACAGACTCTCAGACTTCGGGAGTTGAAAGTCCGAACTATGTTTATTTTTCATCCAGCATAACACAATGTAGGGCATCCAAGTTAACCATCACTTGTAGTGAAGCCACAGCACATGAAGTATAACACAAAACATCAAATAAACACCTGCCCTTCTGGGCGCTAACTATACAGAGAACCTCTCTCTCTCACCTATACCTTCAGTGTGTCAAGGCTTTTGGCTTTGTCCAGCCACATGGTCATGCTCTGACAGGCCCTAGCTGAGGCTTTGAGGCCTCTATTTATTCCCCAGTAATTATCACAGCAGACATACCTGGGATTGCCTCAGGCTGGGAAAAGTGATGTACCGGACTGTGGGAGCAAGTGTAATATCTGTGGCAATGTGAACATTGAGGTGTTGTTTCCCCAGGTTCCAGTCCGGGACTTAGGGCATGCTCATGTCCAGGGATCCTATTTAATCCTGCTACTGGATCTTGGGTGGGTCTCACTCTGAAGAGTCTGTGTGCAGCAGAGGCCTGGGAAGGCTCTGTATAAGTGGGCTCAGCCAAGCTGGCTGAGGGGCCACGGGGCTAGGTGTTAGCCTGAACTTTGGGGGACTCCGCAAGGTCTTGGAATCGACGGTCGCTAGGCCAGAGTCAGGAGGACTTCTGGGCCACAATCCCCCAAAAGGTACTGGACTTTGTTACAGCCTGGAAGTGCTGGATTGTTGGGCTGGGAAAAGCCGCATGTTCTTCCTGTGTGTGAACAGGGCAACGGAGTCCAGATATTAAAGGACTATCCACAGGCTAAGGGAATGAGCTTAGATACAGTAACCCACCACAGCCACTAAACTGATTTTGGGAGGCTTGTCTGCTTCTTTTCTGTTTCCAGTGTTAGTTCTGACGCCAGCAACTGCAAACAGCTGATTGGTGGAGGTGTCAGGTGTAGGGTTGTTTCGGGTATCGAATTTTCGATACCCAATCAATACTTTTGCCTGGTATCGACCTCGATACCAAGATTTCCCTTTTTTCAATACTATGCTTCGCTATTGCGCAGTCTAGTATCAGCGAACAAGGAGTGCGCTGCTCTCAGCGTGCTCCGTGTTCTCCTCAGCAGCACAGCGGAGAAGGAAGCAGCCTCTCCTCCCCCTGTGCTGCTGCTGCCGCCGCCACCAATGTGGAGAGAGGGGCGGGCGCACTGTGCCACCAATGAAAGTAAATGTTTAATACAAATCCCGGAGGCGGGGGCTGGCGGGGAGCTGCGATTAGCGGCAGTTAACCCCTCAGGTGCCGCACCCGCCTCCTGTATTAAATGTTAATTATATCCTCATTGGTGGCGCAGTGCGCCCTCCTCCCCAGTATTAAAATCATTGGTGGCGAAGTGCGCCCCCTCCCCTCAACCCCCTCTAATATTAAAATAATTGTTGGCAGTGGCCACAGGGTCCCCTCCCCTTCTCCTCATTGGTGGCAGTGACTGTTCCGATCAGAGCCCAAGCAGTGTAATCCTGGGGCTCCAATCGGTTATCATGGCAGCCAGCACACTACTGAAGCCCTGGCTGCCATAGTCAGCTCCCTGCTGCTGTGTACACAAAGCACAGGGCAGCAGGGAGAGTGTGATGTTCTATTAACCCTAAAAGAGCTCTATCAGGGTGAATAGGACAAGGGATTAAAAGATCCCAGGTTCTAGCCCCTAAGGGTGGAAATAGTTATTAAATAAACCGTAAAAAAAACATATTAGTATAAATCACCCTCTTTCCCAATTTTACATATAAAATATATAAACAATAAATAAATATATATATCACATATCGCCACGTCTGAAAAGTCCAAACTATTAAAATATAAAAAAAAGTCCTATGTGGTAAGCGCCGTAACAGAATAATTTTTTTATAAAAACTGCGTGATTCGCCATTTTTTTTTGTCACTTTGTCCCCCCAAAAAATAGGATCGGACTGTTCTATTATGGGCCGGACGATCCATAAAATGCGGAATGCACGTGGCTTTTTTTTTGCGTTTTATTTTTTTCGCATGGTATCGAGTATCGCAATACTTTTTTATGGTATCGAAACCTAATCAAAATTATGGTATCCTTGAGGAGAAACCTCAAGGATAGAGTTAAGCAGGTTACAGAGATTGTAATTTACAGCTCACAGTAAATGCTGTTATTTATATCAGCATACTGTGCTACAGACATAAAATATTTATATTTAATTTTAGTTTTATAATTTGTCCATGAAAACCAATGTTGAATTTTTGGATGTTGTAAAAAAAAGAAAAATAATTGACTTGGCAACACCTGCATTTGATCAAAGGGGTGAGAAGAATGAAGCTGGGTTAGTATTTTCTCCCATATGTCTCCTTCATTACCAGTCCTTTGAGGGACATCAGACGGTTACTCTTGGGTTAACCAGATAGACCATCAATATCTGATTGGTGGGGGTCCTACACCCTGCACTGTTGAAGTGAATGGGAGCAGTGCTGCAGGAACCAGCTCTGTCCACTACACAATTGATGGAGCTGTGTAGTTCCAGTGGCTACATCTATTGCTGAAGCTACTTGGGAACAGCTGATTGGCGAGGCGTTAGGGATTAGGGTGTTGGACCGCTGCCATTTAGATACTGATGGCCTGTCTAGAGGCCATCAATATCAAAATCCTGCACAACCCCTCTTAGACTTTTTACCCTTTTTAAGACATCTCACCCTCCTTAACCACCTCCGGACCGCCTAACGCAGGATCGCGTTCCGGAGGTGGCAGCGCTGCGCACAGTCACGCATATACGCGTCATCTCGCGATGGCCGAGATTTCCTGTGAACGCGCGCACTCAGGCGCGCGCGCTCACAGGAACGGAAGGTAAGAGAGTTGATCTCCAGCCTGCCAGCGGCGATCGTTCGCTGGCAGGCTGGAGATGTGTTTTTTTTAACCCCTAACAGGTATATTAGACGCTGTTTTGATAACAGCGTCTAATATACCTGCTACCTGGTCCTCTGGTGGTCCCCTTTGTTTGGATCGACCACCAGAGGACACAGGTAGCTCAGTAAAGTACCACCAAGCACCACTACACTACACTACACCCCCCCCCGTCACTTATTAACCCCTTATTAGCCCCTGATCACCCCTGATCACCCCATATAGACTCCCTGATCACCCCCCTGTCATTGATTACCCCCCTGTCATTGATCACCCCCCTGTAAAGCTCCATTCAGATGTCCGCATGATTTTTACGGATCCACTGATAGATGGATCGGATCCGCAAAACGCATCCGGACGTCTGAATGAAGCCTTACAGGGGCGTGATGAATGACTGTGGTGATCACCCCATATAGACTCCCTGATCACCCCCCTGTCATTGATTACCCCCCTGTCATTGATTACCCCCCTGTAAAGCTCCATTCAGACGTCCGCATGATTTTTACGGATCCACTGATAGATGGATCGGATCCGCAAAACGCATCCGGACGTCTGAATGAAGCCTTACAGGGGCATGATCAATGACTGTGGTGATCACCCCATATAGACTCCCTGATCACCCCCCTGTAAAGCTCCATTCAGATGTCCGCATGATTTTTACGGATGCACTGATAGATGGATCCGATCCGCAAAACGCATCCGGGACGTCTGAATGAAGCCTTACAGGGGCATGATCAATGACTGTGGTGATCACCCCATATAGACTCCCTGATCACCCCCCTGTAAAGCTCCATTCAGATGTCCGCATGATTTTTACGGATGCACTGATAGATGGATCCGATCCGCAAAACGCATCCGGACGTCTGAATGAAGCCTTACAGGGGCATGATCAATGACTGTGGTGATCACCCCATATAGACTCCCTGATCACCCCCCTGTAAAGCTCCATTCAGATGTCCGCATGATTTTTACGGATGCACTGATAGATGGATCGGATCCGCAAAACGCATCCGGACGTCTGAATGAAGCCTTACAGGGGCGTGATCAATGACTGTGGTGATCAACCCATATAGACTCCCTGATCACCCCCCTGTCATTGATTACCCCCCTGTCATTGATTACCCCCCTGTAAAGCTCCATTCAGATGTCCGCATGATTTTTACGGATGCACTGATAGATGGATCAGATCCGCAAAACGCATACGGACGTCTGAATGAAGCCTTACAGGGGCATGATCAATGACTGTGGTGATCACCGCATGTAGACTCCCTGATCACCCCCCTGTCATTGATTACCCCCCTGTCATTGATTACCCCCCTGTAAAGCTCCATTCAGACGTCCGCATGATTTTTACGGATCCACTGATAGATGGATCGGATCCGCAAAACGCATACGGACGTCTGAATGAAGCCTTACACGGGCGTGATCAATGACTGTGGTTATCACCCCATATAGACTCCCTGATCACCCCCCCTGTCATTGATCACCCCCCTGTCATTGATCACCCCCCTGTCATTGATCACCCCCCCTGTCATTGATCACCCCCCCTGTCATTGATCACCCTCTGTAAGGCTCCATTCAGACATTTTTTTGGCCCAAGTTAGCGGAATTTTTTTATTTTTTTCTTACAAAGTCTCATATTCCACTAACTTGTGTCAAAAAATAAAATCTCACATGAACTCACCATACCCCTCACGGAAACCAAATGCGTAAAATTTTTTAGACATTTATATTCCAGACTTCTTCTCACGCTTTAGGGCCCCTAGAATGCCAGGGCAGTATAAATACCCCACATGTGACCCCATTTCGGAAAGAAGACACCCCCAGGTATTCCGTGAGGGGCATATTGAGTCCATGAAAGATTGAAATTTTTGTCCCAAGTTAGCGGAACGGGAGACTTTGTGAGAAAAAAATTAAAAATATCAATTTCCGCTAACTTGTGCCAAAAAAAAAAAATTTCTATGAACTCGCCATGCCCCTCATTGAATACCTTGGGGTGTCTTCTTTCCAAAATGGGGTCACATGTGGGGTATTTATACTGCCCTGGCATTCTAGGGGCCCCAAAGCGTGAGAAGAAGTCTGGTATCCAAATGTCTAAAAATGCCCTCCTAAAAGGAATTTGGGCACCTTTGCGCATCTAGGCTGCAAAAAAGTGTCACACATCTGGTATCGCCGTACTCAGGAGAAGGTGGGGAATGTGTTTTGGGGTGTCATTTTACATATACCCATGCTGGGTGAGAGAAATATCTTGGTCAAATGCCAACTTTGTATAAAAAAATGGGAAAAGTTGTCTTTTGCCAAGATATTTCTCTCACCCAGCAAGGGTATATGTAAAATGACACCCCAAAACACATTCCCCACCTTCTCCTGAGTACGGCGATACCAGATGTGTGACACTTTTTTGCAGCCTAGGTGGGCAAAGGGGCCCATATTCCAAAGAGTACCTTTAGGATTTCACAGGTCATTTACCTACTTACCACACATTAGGGCCCCTGGAAAATGCCAGGGCAGTATAACTACCCCACAAGTGACCCCATTTTGGAAAGAAGACACCCCAAGGTATTCCGTGAGGGGCATGGCAAGTTCCTAGAATTTTTTATTTTTTGTCACAAGTTAGTGGAAAATGATGATTTTTTAATTTTTTATTTTTTTCATACAAAGTCTCATATTCCACTAACTTGTGACAAAAAATAAAAATTTTCATGAACTCACTATGCCCATCAGCGAATACCTTGGGGTCTCTTCTTTCCAAAATGGGGTCACTTGTGGGGTAGTTATACTGCCCTGGCATTCTAGGGGCCCAAATGTGTGGTAAGGAGTTTGAAATCAAATTCTGTAAAAAATGACGAGTGAAATCCGAAAGGTGCTCTTTGGAATATGGGCCCCTTTGCCCACCTAGGCTGCAAAAAAGTGTCACACATCTGGTATCTCTGTAATCGGGAGAAGTTGGGGAATGTGTTTTGGGGTGTCATTTTACATATACCCATGCTGGGTGAGAGAAATATCTTGGCAAAAGACAACTTTTCCCATTTTTTTATACAAAGTTGTCATTTGACCAAGATATTTATCTCACCCAGCATGGGTATATGTAAAAAGACACCCCAAAACACATTCCTCAACTTCTCCTGAGTACGGGGATACCAGATGTGTGACACTTTTTTGCAGCCTAGGTGGGCAAAGGGGCCCACATTCCAAAGAGCACCTTTTGGATTTCATAGGTCATTTTTTACTGAATTTGATTTCAAACTCCTTACCACACATTTGGGCCCCTAGAATGCCAGGGCAGTATAACTACCCCACAAGTGACCCCATTTTGGAAAGAAGAGACCCCAAGGTATTCGCTGATGGGCATAGTGAGTTCATGGAAGTTTTTATTTTTTGTCACAAGTTAGTGGAATATGAGACTTTGTATGAAAAAAAAAAAAAAAAAAAAAAATCATCATTTTCCACTAACTTGTGACAAAAAATAAAAAATTCTAGGAACTCGCCATGCCCCTCACGGAATACCTTTGGGTCTCTTCTTTCCAAAATGGGGTCACTTGTGGGGTAGTTATACTGCCCTGGCATTCTAGGGGCCCAAATGTGTGGTAAGGAGTTTGAAATCAAATTCTGAAAAAAATGACCTGTCAAATCCGAAAGGTGCTCTTTGGAATATGGGCCCCTTTGCCCACCTAGGCTGCAAAAAAGTGTCACACATCTGGTATCTCCGTACTCAGGAGAAGGTGGGGAATGTGTTTTGGGGTGTCATTTTATATATACCCATGCTGGGTGAGATAAATATCTTGGTCAAATGCCAACTTTGTATAAAAAAATGGGAAAAGTTGTCTTTTGCCAAGATATTTCTCTCACCCAGCAAGGGTATATATAAAATGACACCCCAAAACACATTCCCCACCTTCTCCTGAGTACGGAGATACCAGATGTGTGACACTTTTTTGCAGCCTAGGTGGGCAAAGGGGCCCATATTCCAAAGAGCACCTTTCGGATTTGACAGGTCATTTTTTTCAGAATTTGATTTCAAACTCCTTACCACACATTTGGGCCCCTAGAATGCCAGGGCAGTATAACTACCCCACAAGTGACCCCATTTTGGAAAGAAGAGACCCAAAGGTATTTCGTGATGGGCATAGTGAGTTCATAGAAGTTTTTATTTTTTGTCACAAGTTAGTGGAATATGAGACTTTGTAAAAAAAAAAAAAAAAAAAAAAAAAATCATCATTTTCCGCTAACTTGTGACAAAAAATAAAAAGTTCTATGAACTCACTATGCCCATCAGCGAATACCTTAGGGTGTGTACTTTCCGAAATGGGGTCATTTGTGGGGTGTTTGTACTGTCTGGCCATTGTAGAACCTCAGGAAACATGACAGGTGCTCAGAAAGTCAGAGCTGCTTCAAAAAGCGGAAATTCACATTTTTGTACCATAGTTTGTAAACGCTATAACTTTTACCCAAACCATTTTTTTTTTACCCAAACATTTTTTTTTTATCAAAGACATGTAGAACTATAAATTTAGAGCAAAATTTCTATATGGATCTCGTTTTTTTTTGCAAAATTTTACAACTGAAAGTGAAAAATGTCATTTTTTTGCAAAAAAATCGTTAAATTTCGATTAATAACAAAAAAAGTAAAAATGTCAGCAGCAATGAAATACCACCAAATGAAAGCTCTATTAGTGAGAAGAAAAGGAGGTAAAATTCATTTGGGTGGTAAGTTGCATGACCGAGCAATAAACGGTGAAAGTAGTGTAGGTCAGAAGTGTAAAAAGTGGCCTGGTCTTTCAGGGTGTTTAAGCACTGGGGGCTGAGGTGGTTAAAGAGGACCTTTCACTAGATTAAAAAAATCTAAACTAACTATACAGACATGTAGAGCGACGCCCAGGGATCCCCCTGCACTTACTGTTATACCTGGGCGCCGCTCCGTTCGCCCGGTATAGCCTCCGGTATCTTCACATGTTAGGCTCCACCCAGGGGAACCTGCCGGCGTCTCTTTCTCCCATGCTGTAGCGCTGGCCAATCGCAGCGCTCAGCTCATAGCCTGAGAGAAAAAAAAAAACTCTCAGGCTATGAGCTGAGCGCTGCGAATGGCCAGCGCTACAGCATGGGAGAAAGAGACGCCGGCAGGTTCCCCTGGGTGGAGCCTAACATGTGAAGATACCGGAGGCTATACCGGGCGAACGGAGCGGCGCCCAGGTATAACAGTAAGTGCAGTGGGATCCAGGGCCGACGCTACCCATAAGCAGAGTAGGCCACCGCGTAGAGCAGACTCTGCTCTGCTACATCCATACACCGTGTAGTGGGGCAGCTGTCATGTGTATGGATGTACACTATCAAAGTTATCTACAGTAGAAGTCTTATATATATTTTTTTAAGCAACTGTCTATACAGCTATCATAGCTGTGTGGGTAAATGCCTTGCCTCTGATGTGAAAGGTTGTGAGTTCGAATCCCAGTAGAAACTTTTCTGAAAGTGTTTTTTTTTTTTTTTTTTTTAAATACCGGACTGTTACTTTACTGCAGAAATGGACATGAATCATGAGGGGCAGAAATGTGAAATGATGGGGGGGGGGGGGGCGCCAAAATGTAGATTTGCTTGTGTTGACAAAAATCCTTGCACTGGTCCTGGGGGGATCCCTGGGCGCCGCTGTACATGTCTGTATAGTTAGCTTAGATTTTTTAATCTAGTGAAAGGTCCTCTTTAAGACATCTCAACCTTCTGTCACATTTTCAAGACGTTATATGCCACTGTTGTGAAGGTCGTGCTGCATCTCTTGGGCCCATCTCAACGTAATCCTAAAAAAAAAAAACTCAGATTGTCATCTATTCATGGGAGCCAGGCTGTGTCCATGTCTTGGTGTGACACACTGTATGTACACAGAGCTTCTGTACATCACTAATGGCTGACTCTGCATTCATCTCGGTTTATAAGGATGTAATATACATAGACATTCGTGGTTTGGAGCCAGTCTTCCCTAAGTCACTCGGTCTCAGGTGTTTCTCTGTGCATTTTTGTAGCAGCGGATTTGCAGCTTCGAATTAAAGTGACCGGTCAGCAAAAATAAACAGAAAGTAGCAGCGTTATCTGAAGACATGGCTAATCTTTATGCACAGTGCAGAGCCGGAGGGGGCTGAAGAGAATGGACGGAGTCGTCTTCCAGCCTCATTACCGGATTACTTTCTAGCTAAAAGTGTCTCTCCGGGGAGAGTACATTAACAGCTCGAGTGCATGCGGTGGAATGTCTCTGTGGCAGCCTGTCCTATATCTGTCCCACATTTCTTGGAGGTGTTAGAGCTGCTTCTATATTTTCAGGCTTGCCAACCGTCTGTGCTACAAAAAGAGATCTTTCCGCAGGCAGTTCTTAAGGGTGTGAATCCAGCAAGGAAAGCATAGCTGCTCCCTTGGGCTTGCCACCCAGGGAAATGTGAAGACATGAATATTTAAATAGTCAGAACTGCCTGGTTAACCCATTCTGCAGGGCAAAGATAAGTCAGCGCGTCTCCCACTTTCCTGCGGCTTAATTGTCCAAGGATAGTGATAAAAGTTGTACTGAAGATATGAGAATAAGGCTACTTTCACACTAGCATTGAAATTTTCCGTTATTGCGTTCCGTCAAAGGGGCGCAATACCGGAAAAAATGCTTCAGTTTTGTCCCCATTTATTGTCAATGGGGACAAAACTGAACAGAACGGAATGCTCCAAAATGAATTCCGTTCTGTTTAGTTGCGTTCCCAGGCCGGAGAGCAAACCACAACAGGCTGCAATTTGCTTTCCGTTCTGGGATGCGGAGCAAGATGGATCCAGCATGACCCCCAATGCAAGTCAATGGGGACAGATCAATTTTCTCTGTAACAATCTGACACAATAGAAACCGGATCCGTCCTCCATTGACTTTCAATGGAGTTCATGATGGATCCGCCTTAGCAATGTTAAAGCTAATACAACCGAATCCGTTCATAACGGACGCAGACGGTTGTATTATCAGTATCGGAAGCGTTTTTGCTGAACCATGCCGGATCCAGTAAAAATGCTAGTGTGAAAGTAGCCTTAAACAACCTTCATTTGCTGCGCAATAAACTGAAACCTTTCATGCAGGTTATGATGAGCATCCAAGTGTGGGGACTTCAGAGAGCAGCCGCTTCCTGGTATGGTATAGACCTGGCCAGCTGGTGATGGTGCAGCCACCTGCAGTGTGGTAGAAACCTGGCATCGTGGTTATGGTCCAGCCAGCAGTTGGGGTATTGATGTGTCAGCCTGGTGATGGATCAGCCACCACCGAAGTGCTGTAAACCTGGCAGCCACCGATGGGGTGCTAAAGGCATGGCAGCCTGGTGATGGTGGAGCCACGTGTGGTATACTATAGATGTGGCTTCCTGGTGATGGTGCAGCCACCTGTTTGCTGTAGACATGTCAGCCTGGTGTGCAGCCACCTGTAGTGAGCCATAAATATGGCAGCCTGATGATGATACAGCCATCTGAGGTTTGCTATAGATGTGTCAGTCTAATGATGGTGCGGCCAACTGTTGCGTGATATAGCTGGGGCAGTCTGGTGATGGTGCAGTCACCTGTGGTGAGCTATAGACAAAGCAGAATAGTGATGGCTTGGCCACCTTTGGCGTGCAGTAGAGGTAGCTGCCTATTGATGGTACATCTGTCTGTAATTTTATGTCCATAAGAAGGGGGAGGGTGGTGGTATGATGATCTGTGATTCACATGATGGATGGTATGGAGTAGCCTCTATTGTTTAGTAAAGTCTCTGCCATCATCTAGACCTTAGTGTTGCATCCTGACAATAGATGCAGTTCTCCTTGTGACGGGCAGCACGTGATGCTTTTAAAATTCCTCTCCAATCGTGCGAGTGGCTCCCGATACAAGCTCACATTTACCCACATCAGAGTCAAGGCTGATGTTTCACAGTCGATGATTAAATCCTGTTCTTTATGTTCTCACTGTGGATTTATTATAATGTCTCAATGTGAAGCCTTTGTCTGGGATCTTATCCATCCGACTGTGCATTGTGGAGAAACTCTGTTTCCTCTCTGGGGTGCTCAGTGGTCGTTCCTTGTCTTACACATCTACATGGAGGTTCTCTGCATGTTAGCAGGGTTTATCCTACGCTTATGATCCCCTGCCATGTATATAGAGGGGGTGATTGTGAGAACATATGGGCGCACAGCCCCCTGCCCTGTATATAGAGGAGTAACTCTGGGAATACACAGGTCATCAGCTGCAGCTCTCATGGATTCACGTCTCACTCACACGGCTGCAGGAGTCAGTTTGGATTATCCGGCATGCGTCCTGTGAATCCAGCACTTCATCTTTGTGGTTTACAGCTCATTATTGCTGCACACACTGTGTCTCCAAAAGATTGCAGCAGTTTATTATTAGTGATTGAGGCAATAAATAAATGTATCATGCACATCCCTCCATTTTCATCTCTTGCATTTAATCTATTGATCTGAGATTATGATGGGGTCCATTATGATATTTCATAGGCTGTCATCTGCTCATTATTATTTTAAGCCTTTATATTTTCTCTGTGTGCTTCCTGGCGACTCACAATAAAGTTAAAAAAAATATATATATAAAAGCTTTAAAAAAGGCAGAATAGCAGCTGCAGTGACCTGTTGCTTGTCATGGCGCAGCACCTGTCTCCTCTATGACTTGCCACCCTCTGTGCCCTTATGCACACAGACATCGATGCCTCTGTGTCTATTGATTACCTGGTTTTAGAATAGACAGGCTATAGGGATTTTGTGTTTTTGTGTGGTAGGGTGTTCTCAGCCTCTGATTCCAGCTACCTAGCTATTGCTGACTGCTCGAAAACTCCTCTCCCACAGGATTTTCCTCCTTGAATAGAATGAAATCTCATTGGAATCTACAGATCTGCGAGCATCTCCAACTTTTAATGGTTTTATCTTTAGACTTATAACAGAGGTGGGATGAGGTCATGTGAAATGTAGCATCGTGGGGACCTGAGATGTGTCTTGCTGGGCTCGTCTTCAGACTTGTGAAGTGTGAGTCAGCTGTCGCTTCCCTTTCTCGCAGGTTAAGTAACGTAAGGTGGGCACATGTTAAACCCCCAAGACACCAACCCCCATTTGTGCAATTTATTTAAAGGACCCTTGTCACATTGATTGAAAATGGTGTCTGTGCTGCAGATAGCATGTTATGCAGCAGGAGGAGCTGAGCAGATTGATGTATAGTTTGGTGGAAAAGGATTCATCAAAAGTTACAGTAATACCGTCTTGATTTTATCTGTTCCCTCATGTCCTCCAATCTACCCTGGGCCTGGCCAAGCCTTTCAAGGCTTTCCGCACTACTAGTGTAAGGCTACTTTCTCACTTGCGGTAGTCTTTTCCGGCAGGCTGTTCCGGCGGGGGGAGAACAGCCTGCGGGATCCGTGGCCACGCCCCGAATTGATAACGCTCACATAAGTGAAACCACGCCCCCACCTCAATGAAGCCATGCCTCCATCGCCGGCCGGGGAAGAAACGGGGGAAGGTGAGCTGGGGGCAGCCCGGGGTGCTTCTCTCTACCTCATTCAGCCACAGGGAGCCATATCTGCGGCTCTAGTGACTGACTGGGGGTGAGAGAAGCGTCAGTCAGTTGCTGCAGCTCACGCTCAGACAGCGCAGTGCTGCTGTCTGAGCTTGAGCTACTGAAAGGGTGGACATCCCTGGGTCCGTCCAGGCCCTGCGCCGGACCGAGGACAGGGAACCAGAAAACCGGACTGTCCGGCCTAAAACCGGACGTCTGGCAACTCTACCGCAAGCCCACCGTGGTGCCGGAAGTCCGCTCCGGCCCTATTCACTATAATGCCGAAAGGCGGCCGGAATAAAACTAAAGCACACTGCTGTTTTTTTTCCAGCCGCCTCTCGGCTTGTTTCCGGCGGCACGGTGGGCTTGTGGTATCGGGCATGCTGGAAAAGGCTACCTTAAGTGTGAAAGTAGCCTAATACAGGTGTCCTTGATGCATCTTTTTTTTTTAAGAAAAAAGATGCTGTTGACAATTTAGTGGTGACCACATTACCTTTTTATGCACGTCTTTCCTTTCTATACTAAATAACCCCTGTAGTGCTTTTACCAGTTGGTTCAATTTATGTCTTCTGAAATTTTCCATTTGCAGCAGCACCTTTTGTAGGCAGCTCCAGTAGCCTTTGATGAGTTTACCTAATTGCTGTTTTCTATGCCAATCCTTCCCCAATTCCTACTTGTACATTTAGGTTCCATGATGCTTCTGTTGCCAGCCACTTCTGATGCAGAGGATGGGAGTGGTAATGGCCCTGATGAAATGTTGTGCCACAGTGTACTCCCTCAGACTCCTACCAAGAGGGGAGGAACAGGGTGGTTAGCCCTATTCCTGCCAACCTTTGCCATCCACTCCTCTCTGCTGGAATGCACAGCCAATACATAAAATACATAACATTATAACATAATATTATTGTATACACAACTATATACAATACATTTTCAGATGCCCCCAGGTCTGGGGTACTTTACAAGCTCTTCAGAACTAAGTCCAAGCTCAGAGAATCTTCATCTCTGAGACTCCTACAGCCAAGGAAGCTACTTTATCACTAAAAGTGCAGGAGGATTAGAAGGTCCAGAATCTACAAAGACATGCATTGGAGTCAGTCAGCAAGATATTGCGTATGTCTATGGCAGAGAGACCTTACCGCTGTGAAAGAGAGAGCATTGCTAGTGCACCTTTCCACACTTGGAGACGGTTTGGCTAATTGTATCTTAAACCCTTGCATTCCTCAGCCTGGCAATTTTCAAAAGCATTTAAACCACATTGCATTCCTAAGGTTCTGCAGAGATACTTTAGAGAGAGAGACAAATAGAAAGAGTACTACAACTTCCATAATTTCTGCTGTCCATACATTGCTACTGGGAGGGTTGCATTGTGATATACTTGGAACTGTGCTTTGGTACTGTAGGATGTACTACTACTCCTATTCTGCACTTGAATAAAAAGCAACTTATATACACCAACTGGTGGGGTAACTGACTCCACGACTCGCTGGCCACTCCAGCTGCTCTCCCGTCTTGTACCCAGACCAGCACCAAGGGCACCTCAACTACCACCAAGCAGTAGCACCAACACCAGGGTGTGCCTTGAGGGAAGAAAAGGTGCGCCCTCCTGCCCTGCATGGCCGTAGGGAGCTCCAGAGAGAGAGAGAGAACACCACTGGAACTTTGAGTAAAACTATTTACCCCCCAAGGCCACAATTACCCCTGCTATCCACCTTGCTTCCCTTCCCAGGCTTACTGCACATCTCCTCTGTCAGCCTCATTAAAATTAACAGTAAGCTGTGCTCAAGTACTGCATTAATTCCGGCTGCCATCCTTGTTTCACTACCAGAGGGTGCTCAAGCTAGAAGTCTTCTGACTGTAACACCCATGGATGGACCAAAAGAAAAATGAAGAGAGATCAAGCATTTCTGGGACAGAATCCCATGCTAGAGTATTTGCTGGAACCTAATAGATCCCACCCTACTCTAAGAGTACGCTTACCCAGCTCAGTTCTAGTTTCTCCATAGCAAATCTTCTCAATGCTGACCAGGAAAGTCATTTCCAGAAGGAAAATGTTCTTACTTGCATTACAAATCCCCTCTGAACCTGACAACTTGTCATGTAAAACTGTTTCAGTTGTCTCCACAGCATGGTCTGGTGGAATCCAGAGACTCAGGCGTCATGTACCGTCTGTGTAGTGCTAGGCATTTATCTAGAAATTCTAGCTTTCTATCAATGCCTGTGGAAGTTCTTGTTATCTGGCCACTAAACATTTGTGTCTGGCAGAGATCTGACCGTCTAGGCCGGGTAATTGACCAGTAGTGGCTGCTGGAAAGATTTTCTCCAGATAGACAATCATTATTGGAGCATTCATGTGGACTGCGGAGGAGCAAATTGATTAGAGATCCATAGAATTCCTACATTCAGTCACAGACTGAAGAGTGCGGTCATTCCATGTGTCTGATAATTAACCGTGAGTGATGCATAATCAGAACTCTTATTGGTTTGATCTTATTATTGTTAGTTTGACCAGTATAAGCAGATGCTCTGTGATGATTGGTTTGTGGGATGAGAATGATGGGGCCTGGATGCTCTGCAACCAGCGATGTCCTCAGATTCATCCATAATGAACAGATAATGATTAATTATGTCCCTGCAACGCGTACCTCTGAGCTGCTGATTGAATTTATGAGGCGGCTTAACCAGGTCACATTCTTGTCTTCTCCTTGGCCTCAGAACCGTGATCAATTTTGTTTATCAGAAATCGTTTTTTGGAGGCAGAAACTCAAGACACACCAATAGAAAAGTTAATGTAAAAAGCTGCTCTTGTTTTCATGTTTTGTCACGAATTACACGTCGTCATTCGAAATTCAGATATGAAAGAACCTCCCACACATTAATAGGCCATGTATTTCACTTCAACGTCATGACTTAAAATAGGAAGAATATTACCTTAGCCGCGTGACCCTTGATTTATGATGAAGGTGTTAGGCCACTTTCACACAGTCAGTTTTTGGTCAATGATTTTGTTAGCCAAAACCAGAAGTGGGTCAAAACCACAGAACAGGAGAAAATGTTTCCCTGGTACCTGATCTCTGTGTAGCCTCCACTCCTGGGTTTGGCTCACAATCACTGATGGAAAACACTGACCACACACTGACTGTGCGATAGCGGCCTTGCTCATGATATTGTTGACCGATCTTACCTTAATACCAGGTCACTTTATGTCACCTGTACCACCTGATGCGTTGTGCACGGACGTGCATTACTTGTATGCGTCTCGAAGGAACACGTGTCATGAGATTCTGCCGCCGCCGCTGACATTATCCGTAAGAGCCTGAATCTGTTCTGCGTCTGACATATACCTTCTATTGTAAGATGTAATCAATGTCAGGCAATTAATAAAACAATAGAGGCCATCAGCTGTGTCCCAGAGCGCTATCCTGCGTTGCGACTGCTCCATGAGATATTGAATGTGCACATTGTGACCTTCCCTTAATCTTCTGGAGCCGTGCCACAGATGCCATTCTCCTGGAAGGGTTAAAAGAGCTTACTGCTCAATTGTCATGGTTATTCGAGGCCGATAGCTGGTCAGTAGCGTTGCCATGGTTACTTGTCTCCTGGTACTGCAT
Organism: Bufo bufo; assembly: GCF_905171765.1. Taxonomy (NCBI): domain Eukaryota; kingdom Metazoa; phylum Chordata; class Amphibia; order Anura; family Bufonidae; genus Bufo; species Bufo bufo. The sequence goes on from NC_053389.1 coordinate 173,910,696, forward strand.
TTTTAGTCTCAAAGTGTTGTCATAGTTACCATTGGCCAATGTGACAAAGTAACAGGTAATTACTTCACAGGGTAAGTCATATTTGAAAAAAAGAGAATATATGGGAATGTATTATTTGAACCAAGATGATTTTGGCGCACACAGGATATAACCATGGATCAGTAATACATCTAAATGCATGAGTTACTGTGGATGAGGCAAGGAGATGCCTACCTCTTGACCTCCATGAGTGTATGCACTCCTCATAACAGCTTGCAGAAAGTTTATGTCCCTTTATTCAGCTGACAAGGGAGATGATCAGTGATCGTCGTGGATTAGTTGGAGAGACAGGGTCAATACAGGGGTAATGAATTGTCCAGCTCAGTCCCAGCATCCACCAGGCCTTAGATTAGATTAGTGATGGCCAGTTCGCATTGTTCGCCCGCGAACATATGCGGGCTGCCATCTTTTTTCATAAGTCCGGCGAGGCACAGGTAAGCCCTTACCTGTGCCTGTGCCGTGAGCCGGTCTGAAAACAAGTGCGGTCACCGGAAGCAGGCAGTTCCGAGAACAGCCCGATGAAGGCCCCCGGTGGCTGTTCTCGGAACTGCCTGCTCCCGCTGACCGCACTTGTTTTCAGACCGGCTCGCGCACAGGCACAGGTAAGGGCTTACCTGTGCCTCGCCGGACTTGTGAAAAAAGATGGCAGCCCGCATATGTTCGCGGGTGAACAATGCGAACTGGCCATCACTGCCTAGATGACACTCAGCAATGGACAATTGTTATCCGAGTGGACAGTAGTACTGGTTTTGAAGGTGTTACCTGTTCATTGGTGCTCCCCAGACCTACAGAGCTATAGCTCTGTAAAAAATTAAGAGACCACTGAAAATGTATCAGTTTCTCTAGTTTTGCAATTTATGGGTATGTTTTTGACTAAAAAGAACAGTTTTATTTTATTTTATAAACTACTGACATTTCTTCTTAATTCCAGACAGAGATTGGCCCTGATTTTCCATGCCTTCATGCCAGAATTCTGGCTTTAAAAAGTTGCAAAATGGGGCTTTTGCTACATTTTGGACTTTGCACAAAAATGTTTAAACTTTTTGCATTTTTACACCACTTACTCAAGTTTTGAATATGGGTGGGAAAGTAGATATGGTTATTAATGTTAATGAATTTCACTCCAGAATTATCATTCAGACTTTTTAAAAAGATCACAAAAAAAGTCACAATCTCACTCCAGTAGGAGGGCGAAGTAGGAAACTGGAGTAGATTTTCTAGACAAAAGTGTTAGGTTTAAGGATAAGACAAATATAAATGACTCAAGCAAAACTGACTTCAAATATTCCCTCCATTAGAGCATTTTTTTTTTTTAGAAACTGACAACTGATCAAAACTGATCAAAAAGTAATATCAGACCTCAAATAATGCTTAGAAAACAAGTTAATAATTTTTAAACAATGTAGTACTAATGATTCAACCTAGGTGAAGTCCAGAAATCAATATTTCATGGAATAATGCCGATATTTAATCACAGCTTTCATTTATCTTGGCATGCTTTCCACCAGTCTTTCACATTGCTTTTGGCTATCTTTATGGCACTCCAAAGCAGAAATTTAAGAGCTCAGCTTTGTTGATGGCTTGTAAACATCTGTCTTCCTCTTGACCACGTTCCAGAGGTTTTCAATGGGGTTCAGGTCTGGAGATTGGGCTGGCCATGACAGGTTCTTGATCTGGTGGTCCTTCATATACACCTTGATTGACATGGCTATGTGACATAGGGCATTGTCCTGCTGACAAAAATACAGTTGTCAGAGTATGGGAACATTTTCAGAGCAGAAGAAAGCTTAAAGTTAACTTTGTACATGGGTTGAGCCATGTTTCCTTCACAAAGACAAATCTGCCGTATTCCAGTCTTGCTGAAACACTCCCAGATCATCGCTAATGCTGCAGAAAATTTCACAGTGGGTGCAAGGCGTGGTGGCTTGTATGCCTCTCCAGGTCTCTTTTAACCATTATAAAATCTGGTGTTGGGCATAGCTGAAAAATTGTACTCATCAGAGAAGACGACCTTGCTACAGTCTTCTATGATCCAATCCTTATGGGCTTTTGCATATTTTAGCCTTGCTGTTCTATACTTCTCATTGATGAAGGCCTTTTTTGAGCTTTGCACTACTTCACCCCTGCCTCTACAAACTTTTTTCGAACCGTCCTTGCTGTGCATTTCACACCAGCTCCCGTTTGCCATTCTTTTTGTAGGTCACTTGATATCATTATATGGTTGTTTAGTGAGCTTCAAATGAGATTGCAGTTATCACGGTCAGTAGAGAGCAGTTTCTGCCCTCTGCTATTCTGTAGCTTTGTTGTCCCCAATGTTTGCTCCTTGACCTTGTGATTATGAACAGCTGTCTTTAAAATTTTAAGGATAGAAGCGGCCTGGCGCTCACTGTATCCCTCTGCCAGTAAAGCTAGAAGTGAACCCTTTTTCTCTTCACTCAGAACTTTTCTTTTCAACTCTTTTGACATGGTCTGTAGTAGGGGTGGGCGATATGGCCTAAAATTTATATTGCGATATAATTTTAAGCATGTGCGATATGCGATATATATTGCGATATATTGTTTTCTATATTGGGGGGGTGTTTAAACTTTTTTTTTTTTTTACTTTTTATTTAATAACTATTAGCCTCCTTAAGGGCTAGAACCCTTGTCATATTCACCCTAATAGAGCTCTATTAGGGTGAATAGGACTTCGCACTCTCCCTGCTGCCCTGTGCTTTGTGCACACAACAGCAGGGAGCTGACCATGGCAGCCAGCCTCTCATGTGCCCCCCAGCCTCTCATGTGCCCCCCCAGCCTCTCATGTGTCCCCCCCCAGCCTCTCATGTGTCCCCCCCAGCCTCTCATGTGCCCCCCCCAGCCTCTCATGTGCCCCCCCAGCCTCTCATGTGCCCCCCCCAGCCTCTCATGTGCCCCCCCAGCCTCTCATGTGCCCCCCCAGCCTCTTATCTGCTCCCCCCCAGCCTCTTATCTGCTCCCCCCCAGCCTCTTATCTGCTCCCCCCCAGCCTCTTATCTGCTCCCCCCCAGCCTCTTATCTGCTCCCCCCCAGCCTCTCATGTGCCCCCCCAGCCTCTTATCTGCTCCCCCCCAGCCTCTTATCTGCTCCCCCACAGCCTCTTATCTGCTCCCCCACAGCCTCTTATCTGCTCCCCCACAGCCTCTTATCTGCCCCCCCAGCCTCTTATCTGCCCCCCTATGGTAACTCAAACCCACCCCCCCTCACTCCCTCCCCTCCCTCCCAGTATTAATCATTGGTGGCAGTGGCCACAGGGTCCCCCTCCTCCCCCCCTAGTTCATTGATGGCAGTGGGCAGTTCCGATCGGAGTCCCAGCAGTGTAATGCTGGGGCTCCGATCGGTTACCATGGCAGCCAGGAGTCACGCTACTGAAGTCCTGGCTGCGATGGTATGTTAGTGAGCAGCATTATACTCACGTGCGCCGTGGCCGCCGGGCGCTCCTTCTTCTCATAGGTCTATGCGGCGCATTGCTAATGCTATAAGCATTAGCAATGCGCCGCACAGACAGAAGAAGGAGCGCCCGGCGGCCACGGCGCACGTGAGTATAATGCTGCTCACTAACATACCATCGCAGCCAGGACTTCAGTAGCGTGACTCCTGGCTGCCATGGTAACCGATCGGAGCCCCAGCATTACACTGCTGGGACTCCGATCGGAACTGCCCACTGCCATCAATGAACTAGGGGGGAGGAGGGGGACCCTGTGGGATATGGCCGGCCACAGTCCGTCCCCTCCTCCTACTCTGTCCTCTCCTCATTGGTGTTCAGCGGCAGCCGCGCACAGTGGGGAGGGAGGGACTCCCTCCTTCTCACTCCACTGTGCCGGCCGGCAGGCTCAGGAGTAAATGGTGCGCGCAGGGAGCGCAATCATATCGCGGTCCGGCGATATAGGCGATATGGCGAAAATCCATATCGTGGCCCAAATTTATATCGCATATCGCCTATATCGCCTATACCGCCCACCCCTAGTCTGTAGTTATTTTTTTTATTACACTTACTTTTCAGGTACTACTAGCACTGTTTTTGCCATCAAGCTGGTTTTATAACAAGAGAATCGTGATGACCCCAGTAGTAGTTTATATACTATTGCTCGATGAATAAGATTTGGTTTAGGTGATCACCTAATCAGCACCTCCGTACGTAAAATGAGTTGTGCAAGTAACCGCTATGGCTGTGGATACACCATGAGGGTTTATCCTCTTCATTCCCAGAGTGTAATCCTGCTGTCCGGTCTGGACATCCATGATCTCATCTATGATCTCCAGGCTGCTCTTACAAGGCCCTCATGATTTGTTTCTGTTATGTCATGTTCACACTTGTGACCCTGGTGTAGGAAGTATTACTGTCCACTTGGATGGAGATATATATATATATATATATATATATATATACCTTTGAAAGACGAGGATGCAGCACACTATAAACGCAAGGGGTGCACGTCCGGCCAGTGAGGACCAGCACCTAGGTCCAATGAACTAGAAGTGGAAAAATAGCCAGCAGCACTCCAGTTTAGCAAAGAAAACGTGTGGTTTATTGACCCAAAGTCAAGCTTGACTTTGGGTCAATAAACCACACGTTTTCTTTGCTAAACTGGAGTGCTGCTGGCTATTTTTCCACTTCTATATATATATATGTATATATATATATATATATATATATATATATATATATATATATGCGCACACCTAAAGAATTATTAGGAACACCTGTTCTATTTCTCATTAATGCAATTGTCTAGTCAACCAATCACATGGCAGTTGCTTCAATGCATTTAGGGGTGTGGTCCTGGTCAAGACAATCTCCTGAACTCCAAACTGAATGTCAGAATGGGTAAGAAAGTTGATTTAAGCAATTTTGAGCGTGGCATGGTTGTTGGTGCCAGACGGGCCGGTCTGAGTATTTCACAATCTGCTCAGTTACTGGGATTTTCACGCACAACCATTTCTAGGGTTTACAAAGAATGGTGTGAAAAGGGAAAAACATCCAGTATGCGGCAGTCCTGTGGGCAAAAATGCCTTGTGGATGCTAGAGGTCAGAGGAGAATGGGCCAAATGATTCAAGCTGATAGAAGAGCAACGTTGACTGAAATAACCACTCGTTACAACCGAGGTATGCAGCAAAGCATTTGTGAAGCCACAACGCGCACAACCTTGAGGCGGATGGGCTACAACAGCAGAAGACCCCACTGGGTACCACTCATCTCTACTACAAATAGGAAAAAAAGGCTACAATTTGCACGAGCTCACCAAAATTGGACTGTTGAAGACTGTAAATATGTTGCCTGGTCTGATGAGTCTCGATTTCTGTTGAGACATTCAAATGGTAGAGTCTGAATTTGGCGTAAACAGAATGAGAACATGTATCCATCCTCTGATGGCTACTTCCAGCAGAATAATGCACCATGTCACAAAGCTCAAATAATTTCAAATTGGTTTCTTGACAATGGTTTCTTGACAATGAGTTCACTGTACTAAAGTGGCCCCCACAGTCACCAGATCTCAACCCAATAGAGCATCTTTGGGATGTGGTGGAATGGGAGCTTCGTGCCCTGGATGTGCATCCCTCAAATCTCCATCAACTGCAAGATGCTATCCTATCAATATGGGCCAACATTTCTAAAGAATGCTATCAGCACCTTGTTGAATCAATGCCACGTAGAATTAAGGCAGTTCTGAAGGCAAAAGGCGGTTCAACACCGTATTAGTATGGTGTTCCTAATAATTCTTTAGGTGAGTGTGTGTGTGTATATATATATATATATATATATATATATATATATATATATACATACAGTGGATATAAAAAGTCTACACACCCCTGTTAAAATGTCAGGTTTCTGTGATGTACAAAAATGAGATAAAGATAAATAATTTCAGAACTTTTTCCACCTTCAATGTGATTTATAAACTGTACCACTTAATTGAAAAGCAAACGGAAATCTTTTAGATAGAGGGAAGAGAAAATATAAAAATAAAATAATATGTTTGCATAAGTGTGCAAACCCTTAAACTATGTTGAAGCACCTTTTGATTTTATTACAGCACTCAGTCTTTTTGGGTATGAGTCTATCAGCATGTCATATTTTGACTTGGCAAGATTTGCCCACTCTTCTTTGCAAAAACACTCCAAATCTGTCAGATTGTGAGGGCATCTCCTGTGCACAGCCCTCTTCAGATCACCCCACAGATTTTCAATCGGATTCAGCTCTGGGCTCTGGCTGGGCCATTCCAAAACTTTAATCTTCTTCTGGTGAAGCCATTCTTTTGTTGATTTGGATGTATGCTTTGGGTCGTTGTCATGCTGAAAAGATGAAGTTCCTCTTCATGTTCAGCTTTCTAGCAGAAGCCTGAAGGTTTTGTGCCAATATTGACTGATATTTGGAACTGTTCATAATTCCCTCTAGCTTAACTAAGGCCCCAGTTCCAGCTGAAGAAAACAGCCCGGAAGCATGATGCTGCCACCACCATGCTTCACTGTGGGTATGGTGCTCTTTTGGTGATGTGCAGTGTGGTTTTTGCACCAAACATATCTTTTGGAATTATGGCCAAAATGTTCAACCTTGGTTTCATCAGACCATAACACCTTTTCCCACATGCTTTTGGGAGACTTCAGATGTGTTTTTGCAAAATGCAGCCTGGCTTGGATGTTTTTCTTTGTAAGAAAAGGAAATTATTACAACACAACCAATTGTAGTCGGTCAGACTATAATAGCTAGGTAATGGATGGGCTAAACCCTTGAATCAAGAATAAACTTCACAATGGAATGGGTAGCTTATTAAGTTTAAAACATAACATTTATTAATGTATAAAGATAAAATAATGGGCCCTTCTATACTAAAAACTTCTTTATAATTACCACTAGTTACACTAATCTCCTATAAAAAATGGACGGAGATGGGAAAGGACCATGTATAGGGATAGCAACGGTGTAAAGAAACAGGGTGAAGGGTAGCCAAGTACCAAGGCAGAAAGACACAGCGCTGGGTCTAGACCCTAGGTAGCCCTGTCCCTATATATCCTCCCTCCTATCTACTTCAATATCCCTATTGTCACCCTCCCTAATTGTGGACTGCCCAGCTTTGCCCGATAGCCAGAATACGGTCCTATGGATGGTATCCCTATCAAAGAGGGCAAAGAAAGGAAAAGCTGGCGATAAAAATGTGATGGACAAGATCAGGTGTATTCACAGCTGGCAATAAGTCACCTGTAATGCCTGAACAAGTTCATACACACAATGATGTGTATTATCAGATGATCATGATGTCCCAAGAATGTAAATATTCAAGTGGTCATGGAGTTCCTACGCGTTCCCTCAGTAATACCTGATTCGTCAGGGGACAAAATTGTATCCAAAAAGCCCCTAAATTGGGGTCACTTATCCAGCAAAATAGAGGGGTCACAGGGAGCACATTAATGTACCATACCTAGAAAGCTAATACAGTCCCTCATGTAATGGACAACTGTGCAGCAGTTAAAATGCATAGGTAGGTTGTAATGTGGGCTCCAACCAGCCAAACGTTATAGTAATAAAGGCCGAGTTGCCCTCTATTTCACATGGCCTGTGGTAGTTCCTGGTATTTAATCACTGATCGTATAGAGAAAAAGATAGTGTAGTCAGTGTTTGATATACACTATTATCCAGGTATGGGTGCCAAAACCTGGGAAATAAACCAGGAATAACCAGAGGTCACCAGTCTCAACTGCACAAGATTGTACTTGTCAGTGAGGCTTCAATCCAAGCCTAATGAACCAATGGTGGTCAGTTCATAAATGCATCACATTAGTTAGAAGTATCTACTTAGTACACCTCCCAACCAATTGTAAATGCATCACATCAGTTGATAGTGTCTATTTGGTATACATTGTAGCCGATCTCCCACCAGTAATATCACTAGCAGAAGTTAGAGACCAGTGCAATGTTCTTTGCTTATCAAATGCTATAACAATCTGATATGAAAGCATGTAAGCATAAACGGCTTATCTGTCCAGTCGTCGATGGTAACTGTTCCCAGATAGGAATGGGTGGAGGGTGCTCCCTGGCGTCCCGCGTGTAGCAGTGGCAATGAAGCCATGTTCGCGGGTTATTTAAAAAGCCGATACGTTTAAAGCACAGGCTGACGATCTTAGAAGTCAATTTCGGGAAAGGGGATACCCAGATGCGGTCCTAAAAAGCGCCTTTAAAAGAGCATGTGGGAGCAAGAGAGATGACCTTCTTTATCCTAAACCTAAAAAACCGGAGACTGGTTTGATACGCCTTATAGGCACATTTGATGACTCCTCGGAAGAGGTTAAACAGATACTAAGGAAACATTGGGAGGTCCTCCTCATTGATCCAGACATTAAAAAGGTTATCCCCGAAACAGCACAGGTCACTTATCATAGGGGCCTTAGTCTTAGGGATTGCCTGGTACACAGCCACTACAGTGATGCAGGTGATTCTAAAGAGACATGGCTCCAACGTCCCATCGGTTGTTTTCACTGTAGTGGCTGTGTGGCGTGTGGACACATTTTAAAGGGACGGTCGTTTTATGCCAATGTCACCGGCAAGCGTCACCAAATTAGACATTTTATAAATTGTCGCACCAGGGGAGTGATCTACAGGGCCAATTGTATATGTGGTCTTGAGTACATTGGGAAAACTACCCGTGAATTGCGACGACGGATAGGTGAACATTTGGGTGACATTAGGAATAGAAACATAAACATAGAAACATAGAATGTGTCGGCAGATAAGAACCATTTGGCCCATCTAGTCTGCCCAATATACTAAATACTATGGATAGCCCCTGGCTTTATCTTATATGAAGGATAGCCTTATGCCTATCCCATGCATGCTTAAACTCCTCCACTGTATTTGCAGCTGTCACTTCTGCAGGAAGGCTATTCCATGCATCCACTACTCTCTCAGTAAAGTAATACTTCCTGATATTGCTTTTAAACCTTTGCCCCTCTAATTTAAAACTATGTCCTCTTGTAGCAATTTTTCTTCTTTTAAATATTCTTTCCTCTTTTACCTTGTTGATTCCCTTTATGTATTTAAAAGTTTCTATCATATCCCCTCTGTCTCGTCTTTCTTCCAAGCTATACATGTTAAGGTCCTTTAATCTTTCCTGGTAAGTTTTATCCTGCAATCCATGTACCAGTTTAGTAGCTCTTCTCTGAACTCTCTCCAAAGTATCAATATCCTTCTGGAGATATGGTCTCCAGTACTGAGCACAATACTCCAAATGAGGTCTCACTAGTGCTCTGTAGAGCGGCATGAGCACCTCCCTCTTTCTACTGGTAATTCCTCTTGCTATACACCCAAGCATTCTGCTGGCATTTCCTGCTGCTCTGTGACATTGTCTGCCTACCTTTAAGTCTTCTGAAATAATGATCCCTAAATCCCTTTCCTCAGATTCTGAGGTTAGGACTGTATCACTGATTTTATATTCTGCTCTTGGGTTTTTACGTCCCAGGTGCATTATCTTGCACTTATCAACATTAAATTTTAGTTGCCAGATTTTTGACCATTCCTCTAGTTTTCCTAAGTCCTTTTCCATTTGGTGTATTCCTCCAGGAACATCAACCCTGAATGATAGAGACACACCTATTGCCAAACATATCAACATGATACATGGTGGTGATGCATCGGAATTGAGATTTATGGGCATTGAAGTAGTCACGAGACCAAAAAGGGGAGGGGATTGGGATCGGAGGATATTGCAGAGAGAGACTTGGTGGATATTTCATCTTCAAACTGTGGCCCCTAAGGGTCTAAATGAGCAACTGTCATTTGATTGCTATATTGAACCTTAGTACACTGCTCAAAAAAATAAAGGGAACACTTAAACAACACAATGTAATTCCAAGTCAATCACACTTCTGTGAAATCAAACTGTCCACTTAGGAAGCAACACTGAGTGACAATCAATTTCACATGCTGTTGTGCAAATGGGATAGACAACAAGTGGAAATTATAGGCAATTAGCAAGACACCCCCAATAAAGGAGTGGTTCTGCAGGTGGTGACCACAGATCACTTCTCAGTTCCTATGCTTCCTGGCTGATGTTTTGGTCACTTTTGAATGCTGGCGGTGCTTTCACTCTAGTGGTAGCATGAGACGGAGTCTACAACCCACACAAGTGGCTCTGGTAGTGCAGCTTATCCAGGATGGCACATCAATGCGAGCTGTGGCAAGAAGGTTTGCTGTGTCTGTGAACGTAGTGTCCAGAGCATGGAGGCGCTACCAGGAGACAGGCCAGTACATCAGGAGACGTGGAGAAGGCCGTAGGAGGGCAACAACCCAGCAGCAGGACCGCTACCTCCGCCTTTGTGCAAGGAGGAACAGGAGGAGCACTGCCAGAGCCCTGCAAAATGACCTCCAGCAGGCCACAAATGTGCATGTGTCTGCTCAAACGGTCAGAAACAGACTCCATGAGGGTGATATGAGGGCCCGACGTCCACAGGTGGGGGTTGTGCTTACAGCCCAACACCGTGCAGGACGTTTGGCATTTTCCAGAGAACACCAAGATTGGCAAATTCGCCACTGGCGCCCTGTGCTCTTCACAGATGAAAGCAGGTTCACACTGAGCACATGTGACAGACGTGACAGAGTCTTGAGACGCCATGGAGAACGTTCTGCTGCCTGCAACATCCTCCAGCATGACCGGTTTGGCATTGGGTCAGTAATGGTGTGGGGTGGCATTTCTTTGGAGGGCCGCACAGCCCTCCATGTGCTCGCCAGAGGTAGCCTGCCTGCCATTAGGTACCGAGATGAGATCCTCAGACCCCTTGTGAGACCATATGCTGGTGCGGTTGGCCCTGGGTTCCTCCTAATGCAAGACAATGCTAGACCTCATGTGGCTGGAGTGTGTCAGCAGTTCCTGCAAGACGAAGGCATTGATGCTATGGACTGGCCCGCCCGTTCCCCAGACCTGAATCCAATTGAGCACATCTGGGACATCATGTCTCGCTCTATCCACCAACGTCACGTTGCACCACAGACTGTCCAGGAGTTGGCAGATGCTTTAGTCCAGGTCTCGGAAGAGATCCCTCAGGAGACCGTCCGCCACCTCATCAGGAGCATGCACAGGCGTTGTAGGGAGGCCATACGGGCACGTGGAGGCCACACACACTACTGAGCCTCATTTTGACTTGTTTTAAGGACATTACATCAAAGTTGGATCAGCCTGTAGTGTGTTTTTCCACTTTAATTTTGAGGGTGACTCCAAATCCAGACCTCCATTGGTTGAAAAATTCGATTCCCATTTTTTAATTTTTGTGTGATTTTGTTGTCAGCACATTCAACTATGTAAAGAACAAAGTATTTCAGAAGAATATTTAATTAATTCAGATCTAGGATGTGTTATTTTTGTGTTCCCTTTATTTTTTTGAGCAGTGTACATACTCTGCATTTCAGTGATATGGTCCGGTCCCTCCCTCCACTACCCTTGGAACGTGTTAAATGTTGGTAGAGCTGTAATAATAAATGATTTTGTTGGAGTGGTATACCGAGTTATTTTTATACCTTTTGTTGGGATACGAATAGAAGATGAACTTTGAAATATGGTTGCGCTGAAGCGACTAATTGGCAACGACATTTATCTGAGGAGTTACCTTAAAAACTCTGACATTCCATTAGGTGATCTGCAGACCAGGCAGACCAATGGAAAATACTTCAGATCTTAGTGGGAGCGGATGTTGAGCTTACTTGCCCTCTGACTTCATCTCTGCACCTCACTAAAAACCCACCTCATGCATGCGTAGTGGAAAGTGTATGCCGTCTAAAACTTAACAAGTGAAGGCGGCGTTTTGCTTGGTCACCTTAAATGTATGGACATCGATTTCACTATGAAGGTTGAGCTCCGTCCTGGTTACTTGGCAGCAGGAACCCGCCTCCACGCTAAGCGTCATAGGAAGGAATAGGGTCACGTGATTATAGGCGGAACAGCTGATGTACCACGTGACTATGACGCTGCCTGACAATAAGAACCAGTCCAGATTGCCTTTACAGCCACATTAAGTAAAACCGTGTCAGCGAGCACTAGCTGCCGCTGAGACACAAAATTACCGGTTCTTATCTCACCGAGGCCAGGAACCTCGGTGACACATACCTTCCGTCAATGACGCACCCTTGCGCCTTCCTACTATATATATATGTGTGTGTATATACAGTACAGACCAAAAGTTTGGACACACCTTCTCATTCAAAGAGTTTTCTTTATTTTCATGACTATGAAGGCATCAAAACTATGAATAAACACGTGGAATTATATACATAACAAACAAGTGTGAAACAACTGAAAATATTTCATATTCTAGGTTCTTCAAAGTAGCCACCTTTTGCTTTGATTACTGCTTTGCACACTCTTGGCATTCTCTTCATGAGCTTCAAGAGAAGCTGTGTAATTGGGACCATAATTGTAGTAATTCAGCTATCCCAGACTAATGATTAGGAAATGTGCCTCATTGTACAGCTGTAGGAGATTTCACAGTTTTTAATGGGATGCTCTTTAAAGAATCGGTGTCCAGTCATCTGTAAATAAGGGTTAATGATTGTATATTGAAAGGTCACCATTGGATTAGCAGTCCAAATCTCTGCTATCTTGATCATGCAGCTCATTATAAGAAAGTGAATCCTGACACACTGTAACGATTTGTGGACCTGTATGATATACTTGAATGTATGTTTTGGATTTGCTGAACCTTTAAGCTTCGTGTACAGGAGTGTGCATCTTCTCTTTTAAGAAGCACTCCAGCATTTTTGTCCATATAGTATGGCATTGGCTTTTATAATGCACCATGTATGGGTTCTCTGCCATACTGGCTCCTTATTCCCCTCTGATATGGTTCCTCGAAAGCTGACAATATATTTGAGACAATGGGGGTCATTTATTAAGACACTTTTTTTTGTCATAAGTTCACACATCTTTGATAGTCCTTGCGCCTGGCAGAAAATCTACGCCAGCCAGGGGTTTTTCTGGCATAAAATTAGTAAATTTGCTGGGGCGGAGTCCTGGACCAGTCCCTACTTTGCCCCAACATTCCCTCAACACCCCTTTATTTTAAACACAACGTAAAAATGCCTGCGTGACAAATATTGCATCACCGGCGTTTAAATATTTTAAAAAAAGAGTTTGTAGAAAGTTTTATGCCAAACTGCTCGGAAATTACCCCCAATGACCTGACATGTTGTGGCAGCAACATGCCAGAATAAACTGAACGACCAGGAGGTCAGTTTTTGCAAAATCTGACTTCCTGGTCCTTAAGCACAATAGCAAATGATTGCCTGAAATTGGTCAGTCAGCTGTGATCCTGGGTCTTTTGTCCACGTCAATTGTCCACACATGATCATACCTTGAACACCGTTGGACCAACTGTTGGATGAAAATTTTAAAAATGGCGATTGTTTTGGTTGAACTGCTTCTTGCTGTCGATGATGATAAGAAAGTTTTCTGCATTTTTATCAACTTTAGACTAATCTGTATGGGTAAGTTAAGGGAAGGAAGTGATAGAACAGTGACATAAACTGAGGCCCCCTAACTCACACTGCAAGGTCTCCGTGTATCCTACTTGACGCAGCTTCATCCCGTCTCCTATGCCACCTGCTTGTGATATGTGATATGTTTCTCCATGTCAGCTTGTGAAGCATAGGATATGCTGGAGATTCTGCACACAGTACTCACAGATAGTATAAACCATTAGTGTGAGAACTCTGCAGCTTAAACAGGACATACAGAGAATCAAGCTGGATATGGAGAGGAAGTGTCTGAAAGCTGCCAGGAGGAATTTGATAGATGGTGATGTAACCCTGAAGTTCACAAGAAGTCAGTGACACAGGGAAGTCCGACCTTGTGTTGTGCACAGAAGAGCAAGCTGTGGACTGGTGGTCAGACGGGATTACATGGCACATCTGCCCCTTGTGACATGGTTCACAATGTATGGATGCAGCTTAGTTGGGATGAAAGAAATAAAACTACTAGAATACTGGTTGTGAGTTAGCTTTTCTTTTTGTAAAATAAAAAAACTGTAATAAGTTGCCTTTGTCCCCGTTCCTCCCTGTAGATGGTCCAACGGCAGTAATGCAGAGTTTCAAAGCTGCTTCTTGCTGTCGCTAATAAGAAAGTTTTCTGCGTTTCGTCTGTGCGGTAATTACAGCTGCAGGAGCCCTCGCTGCTCCTTATTACTTCACAAACAGCGCACAGAACAGAAGCGCTGAGAAAATTCTCTTGTTGGTTATTAATGTTCTGTAAAGGCCAATACAAAATCTACATTTACACAGGAGCCAGATAAGAATGTACATTACCCAAGGAGAGAGGCGATTAGGAGGAACGCGCAAATCTGGAGTCCGGCACAAATGTATCACATCAGCGAGATGCAGAACAATGAGAACGCTCCATCTGGCTGAACTCCTCTCTTCGTCACACGAATGGTTACAACTAATCGCCTGGAAATGGCACGTTCCTAATGTGCTTGAGAAGATATTTTTAGGACAGCACCATGGGGACTGGTATTAATAGCACATTGTTATAGGTAGGGATCTTGTCAATCATTTAAAGCAATATTACCAAGACCATTACGGGAATGTTCAGCGTTTAATAGACATGAGGTTCCTGAATTTTAGCAGAGCAGCTGCACCAATGTGTGTTTGTGAGGTGGGCACTTGATTCTAATTTAATTGAAAAGATTATCCTCTGCCATACGCAAATTCACCATCATTGGGGTTGATGGAGTCTCCGATCCAGGCTGATGCGCGCCCTGCTTTCAAAGGTAGTGGCACTGAGGCGTCTCTGAGAGTTTACCTGCTGGGTGTCTATGGTTTGGGGAGCAGATCATGTTCTAGCTACTACTAAGCGTGAACAGAGGTTCAGGAAGGTTTCCTGTGTATAGAGTCCACAAATGGGTAAAGTCGTTGGATGAAGATACATACAGTAGTCAATGTATTTATGAATACATGTAGGTCATACAGGTTAGGCATGAGTCATCAATCTATGTGCTGATCATGTCCTCACAGATCAAGTATAGCTAATCATTCTATAAATAACTGATGGCTTGGGCCCCAAGAATAATTTCCTCTGGTAAGCTTAAGGAACCCCAGTTTTGACACTGTCCATGAGCGTAGACTGCCCATACCGAGTAGTCACGACCTATCAATCAATCCATGCGCATATAAATCATGCGTGTTGTCCAATCAAACCATGAAGGTATACTGTGTATACAAAGCATATGTTGTCCAATCAATCGATGCACATATATGTCTATACAGAGCAGTCATAACCAATAAATCAATCCATAAACATATACTATGCACACCAATCCATGAACATATACTATCAAGACATGACTCATGGATCTAGATACAGATCGAGTTCATACAGAGCAGACCTGATCGATCAACCTTGTAGGGAGTGCACGTAAATAATTTTCTCTGTCGCCCCCAACATCTAGGCTTAACGACTGACTGTGAAGGACCGTATAATACCATGCATAGAAACCTGGTGATTACTATATGATTCCTGGAGTGTGTGTTGGAGCCCTCTGGCATCCATGGAAGCAGAAAGCACTTAAGCAGTTAAACAGCGAGACGGACTTCTGTACACCTTATTTACTGGTTGTTTAATTACTCTCCGCTCTAGATTATGTGTGAGCTGTGACTGCATGGCGGTTATCACTAGGATATTATCCATCTAGTATGTCCTGTGGGATGGAGAAGGCGATGATACACGTGAGCCGCTTAATGAAGTAAACGACACTTCAGGCCGCAATAAGCCATCTCCCTGCACCCCCCCTAAATCAGCCATGCCCTTTCCAGCTGTCCCTGTTGTGAGATCTCCACTTCATCAGAGGACTGTGGGGAACACTCAGACAACAAGTAGAAAGCTTCCGACCCTCGCTCAAAGCAATCACATCCAGATGAATTATGCGCAGCCTCCAGAAGCATTGCCTGCCGAGGTCGTTACTCTGTAGAGGAGCTCTGGGCCACACCAGGGGGGCGCTTATCTGTTTGACTCATTTACTTGAAAGAACATTAGAATAAATGAGCAGTTGAGGCACCCGCCGTGTCAAATAATTATTATTGCCTAATCATGTTTAACACGCCCACAACAATATGGCTCCCCAGACCGCCTGGCCGCTGTCGAGGAAAGTGCTGACATCCAGCGCAGTGACATTAATGGAGAAGCCTTTGATATTCTCTATTTCATTGTCAGCAATTAGTCCGATCCCGGCGCTTTACTAAGAATTATAATGCAGGATATGTAATAGGAAATGTATGGCCAGATCCTGTCGTGAGCTGACAACAGTGTCAGGGGGGAACTTACATACACGGTGAGCCTGTAGAGATGAGGAGCCTGTGAGAGCAGCATTGTGTCACGCACCAGACCCTGCTGTAAGTGGCGGTATATGAGTTTCACAGGTGGAGGGGTGCGGAGAGCTGTCCACAGGAGGAAGGGTGCAGAGAGAGATTTCCACAGGAGGAAGGGTGCAGAGAGAGCTGTCCACGGGAGGAGGGGTGCAGAGAGAGCTGTCCACGGGAGGAGGGGTGCAGAGAGAGCTGTCCACGGGAGGAGGGGTGCAGAGAGAGCTGTCCACGGGAGGAGGGGGTGCAGAGAGAGCTGTCCACGGGAGGAGGGGGTGCAGAGAGAGCTGTCCACGGGAGGAGGGGTGCAGAGAGAGCTGTCCACGGGAGGAGGGGTGCAGAGAGAGCTGTCCACGGGAGGAGGGGTGCAGAGAGAGCTGTCCACGGGAGGAGGGGTGCAGAGAGAGCTGTCCACGGGAGGAGGGGTGCAGAGAGAGCTGTCCACGGGAGGAGGGGTGCAGAGAGAGCTGTCCACGGGAGGAGGGGTGCAGAGAGAGCTGTCCACGGGAGGAGGGGGGTGCAGAGAGCTGTCCACGGGAGGAGGGGGTGCAGAGAGCTGTCCACGGGAGGAGGGGGTGCAGAGAGAGCTGTCCACGGGAGGAGGAGTGCAGAGAGAGCTGTCCACGGGAGGAGGGGGTGCAGAGAGCTGTCCACGGGAGGAGGGGGTGCAGAGAGAGCTGTCCACGGGAGGAGGGGTGCAGAGACAGATGTCCACGGGAGGAGGGGTGCAGAGAGAAATGTCCACAGGAGGAGGGGTGCAGTGAATATTGTTCACAAGAGTAGGGGTGCAGTGAATATTGTTCACAAGAGGAGGGGTGCAGTGAATATTGTTCACAAGAGGAGGGGTGCAGTGAATATTGTTCACAAGAGGAGGGGTGCAGTGAATATTGTTCACAAGAGGAGGGGTGCAGTGAATATTGTTCACAGGAGGAGGGGTGCAGTGAATATTGTTCACAGGAGGAGGGGTGCTGTGAATATTGCTCACAAGAGGAGGGATGCTGTGAGTGTTATCCACAGGAGAGATGTGGTGATTTTTCCCTGCTAGACGAAGGATACAGTGAGTATTGCTCACAAGAGGAGGGGGTGCAGTAAATATAGTCTGCAGGAGGTTAAGGAGAGAACAGTACATAGGAGGAGTGGGTATGAAGTGTCCAGTAAAGTGAGGTGCAGTGATCACTGCCCATAAAGTTCATAAAGCAGTTAAAAGGGTTTTCCGAGATTTTGATACTGATGACCTATCCTCAGGATAGGTCATCAGTATTTGGTTGGTGGGTGTCTGACACCTGGGACCCCTTGCGATGAGCTGTTTTAGAAGGCGCCAGCGCTCCTGTGAGTGCAGCGGCCTTCTCAGTTGGCAACAAGCACAGCACCGTACTTTTATGGGACTGAGCTGTTCCTAGCCTACATGATAGATGAATGTGTCATCACTGGCCTAGAAAAAGCTGGAGAAGGCCACGGTGCTCACAGGAGCGCTTTGTGTCTTTTCAAACAGCTGATCGGCGGGGGTCCTGGGTGTCGGACCCCCACCCATCAGATACTAATGACCCATTCTGAGGATAAGGCATCAGTATTAAAGTCTCGGAAAACCCCTTTCAATTTCTCTGCTGCACCTGTACCCCAGGGAGCAATTGCCTGAGACGATCATTACTGTATGAATTCTTTGAGACTGGACATGATGCAATTTTGGGGGATTGTTTTATTCTTTTTACTGTATATTGGTCTAGGTAGAAGACACTTGGAGCAGACGCTCTGTGGTTGAGCAGTAGAAGTTTTTCATGTCTCTTGAGAGGAGACAAATGTTCTGGCGCATTTCTCACATTTAATGCTTTCTCAATTCTGACCAAATGTCTGGAGCTTGTTTTCCCTTCAGTGTCTACAGTAACTTATAAGAGCATTAAAAATGAATGAGACTCGGAGCTGGTGACTTTACTGTGATCACAGGCGGCAGTCGGGCCTTGAGCCGCAGCCCACACTTCTGTACAGAAGATTTCTCTGTATTTGTGACCTGTGGTGATATGATTAAAAAGAAACGCTGGTTTCCCATCAGTTTCACCCCTTACCATTTACTAGCAGGTGGTCCTTCTGCATTCTGCACCCAAGAGGATAAAATAAAGATGATTATCTTTATTTTACAATGGTCCAGCTATCTTCCATTAAAACTAGAAGAAAACTATAATGCCAAAGTAATGGTAGGAGACCATAGCCTCATATCGAGTGACAAAATATGGTGACAAAATAAGGCTCATCCTTATGTAGAGTGCTAGCTGCACTCATGGTCTCCATCATCTGTCACGGTCCTTCGGGTGACTGATGTCAGGAAATCAAGGCGATTGGCTGAGCGTGGAGGAATCTAACAGCCTCCTTGATTTCTCTTGATTCAGTGTTGACAGGGTTAATGACCACTTCCCTTTTCTCAGCTGTTGCTCAGTGGTCATCACTTCTACCCTTTATAGTCTCACCCCACCATTCTGACTATGCGATAGATAGCTTTATTTGGGCTAAGCTGGTGAGAGTTTGTCTCTGGTATTCCTGCTAGTCCGTCTCTACAGAAGTTAAGTGTCGCGTTTGTTTGTGTTTGTTATATTCCCTGTTGTTTGTATCTGGGCCTGAGACAGAGACTTCCATTCATCCATCTGGGGAGGAATGGATTGTATCTGGTCCTAACCTTTATCCAGGGTCTTATAGGGATATAAAAGGCCTAGGTATCCTGCATATGAATATTCCTACCTTCAAGGTCTATTCATATTGATAGATAGTTAGGGCCGGGATTAGGGTTGTCTAGGAGGTGACCTGTTTCTTTCCTAGTTTCCAGGCCCAGTTACTGTTCCCCTTTTCCCTCCTGTGTTCAGTGTGGAGTTTCTCCCCACACTGATCGTGACATTATCTACCGCCCTATAAACCGCCATTTCGTTCAGGTCAGTGCAGCTATGGATCCTATGTCTGTACTGTTCGAACAGCTGCAGGGACTCTCTTTAGAGGTAGCTGACCTCCGCATGACAGTCTTATGGATTCAGAGACCACAGTTGGCTGGTTCTGATGGTGAGTACCAGGCCTGCCCTGAACCTAAGGGCTGTTTCACACGAGTGAGTCTATTGCAGGAATCTCGCTCCGTGTGTGAGTGTGATCCTGGGCTCTGGACTTGCAGGAGCGCACGGCATTATCATGATTTATTATGCTATGTGCCTCTGCTTGACCTTATTTCTACTTCTATCTGAGAGGCTGCAGGACGCGTTGGCCTTTCATGAAAAACCTGAGTCATTGGAAACAGCTATGTCTTTTGCTGTACGTCTGGATAGATGCTTGAGGGGGAGATCTAAGGGTCCTCACCCTCAGAACGTACTGTCAAATAAGGTGGCGGCTTGCTTTGATACTTATGGTAAAGAGACACCTGTGGTTACGCCTTTGAGGAGCCTATGCAGTTGGGGGGAGCTACTCCTGGGACTCCTGGTAAGAGCTCTGGTCATATGAAGGGAGTCTTTTTTTGTTGTGGAAAGAAGGGACATTTCGTGAATATTTGTCCGTACATTCAGCGTCAAGGTGTAAACAAAAAAAAAAAAAAAAGCTTAATCCCCAAATTACTATTGGTGGTGTGGGTGGGGAGCAAAAAAACTTACTTTTGTCATTTACTGGTAGTATCCGATTTCTCCTATCTGCCAAGGTGGTGCTAGAGTCCAAAACTGTGGAAATTGAGTTATTTATCGACAGTGGGGCTGGGGTAACCTGATTGATAGACAGTTTGTTCGTATTTATGGGTTGACTACTAGTGCACAAGAGAGAAGCATTTCTGTCTTTGCAATTGATTCTGCACCTCTTACCCAAAAATGCCTGTCGCAGGTGGTAAATAACATCCATTTAAGAGTGAGTGTTTTCCAGGAATCTGTCTCGTGTTATCTGTTGGAGGGTCTGCCTGCTCCAATGATTTTGGACTTACCATGGTTAAGCAAATTCAACCCTACCATCAATTGGCAAGCGAGACAGATTCTCGATTGAAGTGATTTTTGCAAGGACAACTGTCTTAATGCGTCTTTCTATGTGGTCACCACTAAAACTGTACCCTCGTTCATTTCCGAATTTTCTGATGTGTTTTCAGAGAGTGGTAACCAGGAGTTACCCCCGCATCGGGAGTATGATTGTCCCGTCAATCTTATTCCTGGAGCTAATCTGCCCAAATCTCGGTTGTATAATCTTTCGGAGCCCGAAAGAAAGGCTTTGCGAGAGTATATCACCGAGAGCTTGGCGAAGGGTCATATCAGACCATCCAAATCCCCAGTGGCTGCTGGGTTGTTCTTTGTAAAAGAAAAAGATGGTACCCTTACACCATGTCTGGACTTCCGTGAGCTCAACTGTATTTCCGTCTGTGATCCTTACCCCCTACCTTTGATTCCGGATTTGTTTATTCAGCTTCTCGGTGCCAAGGTGTTCTCTAAATTGGATCTGAGTGGGGCATATAATCTGGTAAGGATCAGGGAGGGGGATGAGTGGAAGACTGCATTTAATACCCATAGGGTCATTTTGAAAAACTGGTCATGCCCTTTGGGTTAAACAACGCTCCAGCGGTTTTTCAACACTTTATCAATGACATCTTTCATCATCTGGTGGGGAGATTTGTTGTTGTATATCTGGATGACATACTAATTTATTCTCCAGACATGGAGACTCATAGGGATCATGTGAGACAGGTGTTACAGATCCTAAAAGAGAATAAATTGTATGCGAAGATGGAAAAATGTGTTTGCTGTTCAGGAAGTGCAATTCCTGGGTTACCTGCTCTCACCCTCAGGTTTTCGTATGGATCCCAGGAAAGTCTGTGCGGTGTTGGACTAGGATCGACCTGAAAATCTGAAAGCGCTTATGTGGTTTTTGGGATTCACCAACTACTACCATAAATTCATCTTGAACTATTCAACTGTGCTTAAACCTTTAACAGGCATGACTAGGAAGGGGGTCGATTTCTCTGTTTGGTCGGAGGCGGCTTTACAAGCCTTTTCTGCTGTGAAGGATTGTTTTGCTTCAGCCCCTATTCTCAGCCATTTATTGTAGAGGTTGACGCATCCGAGGTAGGGGTGGGAGCAGTTTGTCGCAGGGTCCTTCACCTAGTAAATGGCGCCCATGTGCTTTTTTCTCTAAATAACTCTCGAGTGCTGAAAGAAATTATGACGTGAGTAATAGGGAATTGCTGGCCATTAAGTTGGCTTTTGAAAAATGGTGCCATGGGTTGGAAGGAAAAATTCATCCTATTACGGTAATTACTGATCACAAAAACCTTGCTTACCTTGAGTCGGCTAAACGACTGAATCCAAGGCAGACCAGATGGTCGCGTTTTTTCACCAGATTTAACTTCATTGTCACCTACCGCCGTGGGGTTAAGAACGTCAAGGCGGATGCTTTGTCGCGCAGCTTTCCTGGGGGGGGGGGGTGATTCTAAAGATCCTAGTCCTATTTTGTCTGAAGGGGTAGTCATATCTGCCCTATATCCTGATCTTGAGGCTAAGGTGTTGGAGCCCCAAGAGGATGCATCGGACTCTTGTCCTCCAGGGAAATTGTTTGTTCCTTCAGACTTATGGTACTTTCACACTTGCGGCAGAGTGATCCAGCAAGCCGTTCCGTCGCCGGAACTGCCTGCCGGATCCATCAGAACGTATGCAACTGATGGCATTTGTAAGACGGATCATGCATGGAAATGCCGGACCCATCTTTCCGGTGTCATCCGGAAAAAACGGACCCGACATTTATTTTTTTCACATTTTTTCCAGCATTCCGGTATTTTGAATGCCGGATCTGGCACGAATACATTCGTATGGAAAAAAATGCCGGCATTCAGGCAAGTGTTCAGTTTTTTTGGCCGGAGATAAAACCGTAGCATGCTGCAGTTTTACCCCTGTCCTGATCAGTCAAAAAGTCTGAACTGAAGACATCCTGAGTTATTTGAGGAACATCACTGTACTGTCTTAGCTGGACACCCTGGGAGTAGATCCACTGTCGATCTCCTCTCACGCAGATTTTGGTATCCGGGTCTGCGTAAGTCTGTTGAGGAATATGTGTCAGCCTGTCGTACCTGTGCTCGTGCTAACGTGACAAGTACTCTGCCTTCTGCATCTCTTCTCCCGTTACCCATCCCGTCCAGACCTTGGACGCATTTGTCCAGGGACTTTATCACGAATTTACCGAATTCTTTGGGAAAAAAACGTGATCCTGGTGGTAGTTGATCGGTTTAGCAAAATAGCGCAAGACTCTTGCACAGGTGTTTGTCGATAACATCGGAAAACTACATGGCATTCCCTCTAATGTGGTGTCTGATCGGGGGACTCTGTTTCCAGATTCTGGAAAGCGTTCTGTACTCGACTGGGTGTACAATTGTCCTTTTCTTCGGCTTTTCATCTTCAGACGAACGGACAGACGGAGCGCACCAATCAGAATCTGGAGATTTAGGCTACTTTCACACCTGCGTTCGGTGCGGATCCGTCTTGTATCTGCACAGACGGATCCGCACCGATAATGCAAACGCTTGTATCCGTTCAGAACGGATCCGTTTGCATTATTCTTTAAAAAAAAATTCTAAGTCAAAACGAATCCGTCCTGACTTACATTGAAAGTCAATGGAGGACGGATCCGGTTTCAATTGCACCATATTGTGTGAGTGAAAACGGATCCGTCCCCATTGACTTACATTGTAAGTCAGGACGGATCCGTTTGGCTCTGCATCGTCAGGCGGACACCAAAACGCTGCAAGCTGCGTTTTGGTGTACGCCTCCAGAGCGGAATGGAGGCGGAACGGACCCAAACTGATGCATTCTGAACAGATCCTTATCCATTCAGAATGCATTGGGGCTGAACTGATCAGTTTTGGGCCGCTTGTGAGAGCCCTGAAACAGATCTCACAAGCAGACCCAGAAAGCCAGTGTGAAAGTAGCCTTACTTGAGATGTTTTACCAGGCGGAGTGGTCTTCTTTCTTGTCGTTAGCTTTTTAAGTTTGCCATTAATAACCATAAATAGGAGCGCACTGATAAGTCGCCGTTTTTTGGGGCATATGGATTCCATCCGCAGTTTGGCATATTTTCTGGTTCTAAAACTTCCAGTATTCCTGAGGAGGAAAGATTTTCCTCTTCTTTGTCTTCGATTCGGCGGAAAATTCTAAATAACCTGAAAAAGATGGGCAACAGCGTGTGGCTGACAGGAGACTTATGAATGTTCCGGAACTGAGAGTGGGTAATTCTGTGTGGCTGTCCGCAAGAAACATTAAGCTTAAGGTACCTGCTTGGATGTTGGGCCCAAGATTTTTTGGTCCATATAAGATCACTGCCATTTTTAGCCCTGTAGACTTCCGTCTTGAACTTCCTCAGGCTTTGAAAATTCAGAACGTATTTCATAAGTCGTTGAAGAAATGTGTCAAACCTTTTGAGCCGTCCTCCTTGCCTCCCGATCCTGTCATGGTGGACGGTAATTTAGAATTTCAAATCAGCAGGATTGTGGACTCCCGAGTTCTTCGTAGATACCTCCAGTATCTCGTCCACTGGAAGGGTTACGGACCAGAGGATAGAATGTGGGTTCCAGCAGCCGATGTTAATGCGAATCGTCTGGTAAAGGCCTTTCACAGAGCCCATCCTGATAAGGTCGGTCCTAGGTGCCCGGAGTTCACCCGTAGAAGGAAGGGGGGGGGGGGGGGTACTGTCTCGGTCCCTCAGGTGACTGATGTCAGGAAATCAAGGAGATTGGCTGAGCGTGGAGGAATCTAACAGGCTCCTTGATTTCTCTTGATTCAGTGTTGACAGGGTTAATGACCACTTCCCTTTTCTCAGCTGTTGCTCAGTGGTCATAATTTCTACGCTTTATAGTCAGACCCTACCTTTCTGACTATGCGGTAGATAGCTTCATTTGGGTTTGGCTGAGCTGGTGTGAGTTTGTCTCTGGTGTTCCTGCTCGTCCGTCTCTACAGAAGTTAAGTGTCGCGTTTGTTTGTGTTTGTTATATTCCCTGTTGTTTGTATCTGGGCCTGAGACAGAGACTTTCATTCATCCATCTGGGGAGGAATCGATTGTATCTGGTCCTAACCTTTATCCAGGGCCTTATAGGGATATAAAAGGCCTAGGTATCCTGCATATGAATATTCCTACCTTCAAGGTCTATTCATATTGATAGATAGTTAGGGCCCGCATTAGGGTTGTCTAGGAGGTGACCTGTTTCTTCCCTAGTTTTCCAGTCCCAGTTACTTTTCCCCTTCCCTCCTGTGTTCAGTGTGGAGTTTCCCCCCACCACACTGATTCGGTCATCATCTCAGTCTACTTTCCTGATATGGGTGATTAAAGAAGACCTAGTTCTTGTTCTGTATATAACTCCCCAATACTAGAGGGAAATTGTGTCCAGTTTGAAGAAAATTGGTAATATGCCACTCACAACCAAATATCAGACAGTGTGATAGGAAATACAATCTCTGGTCTCCAGAAGTATTTTGTACAAAGGTATACAGTAAAAATATAATTATCATGTGTGGTGGTTACCTGTGCCAATGTTACTGTCAAACACAGGGTGAAGTCCCCTACTGGCTGTTTCTGTCATCTCCATCTTGGGACAGAGGTTTCTGGAGCAAGTTGCAGCAGTTATTCAGAAGAGGAGTCGTGCACAGGTCATCCTGTTGTTATGAGCCCCATAGACACCGTATGACCGCCCCCTTGGTGCCATTATAAACATTCCTCCATTAGCAGTGCAGCTTGTTGCTTTTTTCTCCCTGTTGAGTTGACATCTTTCTGCAGCTCTCGGGCCCATTTTCCTCTATTATGCTGTTTATCAAGTTTGTCCTGGATCTGAGGCATTTTTATTTATGAAACAGCTCGGAGATCGGGGATATGATAAAGGGATTGTGGGATGAAGCTATTTGCAGTAATCATATTTTTTGTCAATAAAAGTCCTTCTAATTGGTGAAAAAGATGTTGGTATGAAGTGTGAGCTATAAAAAGTGAAATCCAGGCGTAAGACTATCTTTGTGGCTAGCACAACTTCTTCCCAGGAGAGTCATGGAGCCATCAAAGCAGCTGTCTATGGAATTATATACAGCATTGATATAACGTCTATAATACTTCATTGTGTCCGCTGCGACTATCCAGATCTGATCCATTTGTCATGGAAACGTGGACTAGGTGAGTAGGCCCTCTGTGAGGTGCATAGCAGAGGGCTTTATACTGTATGAGGGGGTATTATACTGGAGGAGGGGAACATGCATGGGTCTTTATACGGTATGTGGTTCACAGCAGGGGGCACGTACTGTGAGGGGCACATATAGGTTGCATAATGTATTGGGGACACGTAGAGAGATATCATACTGTGTTGGACACGCATAAAGCAGATTTATGCTGTGTGGGAGGGCACAATAGTGATGGGATGGAGCAGAGATTAACTGTGCTACAGGTTGGAGCTTAGCTGTTTGAGAAGGACCCCTAGATATAACTTTGCTTGGGGCTTCAGCAATGCCAAATCTGCCCTGTCTCCTGGTTCTATGGTGGTCACACAGGATCAGCGGGTAAAGACCATAATATAATTGGGTCTGTGACGTATCCTCTTGACTGTTCCTTGTTATGAGACCTGCAGTTTGTTGGAAATCTCTAATCCTGGGTTCTCCAGAGTGGAGACAGTGTCCCATTGCTGGTCATCTTCTGTGCACTTGAGGTAGAGGTGGCTGCACCATGAATACCGAGGAGTGGAAGACTTTAGTCATGAATTGTCATTATAGGAACACATTTTTCACATCAAACAAGCAGACGGTAGCAGCGTTGGAGCCAGGGAGAGGACCGTGAGGTCTCTGAGACGTTACCCCGGCTGCGCTCTCACCACTGCTTCTTCTGATGTGCAGTGTTGTGCTTTTAACTATTTATGAAACAAATATGTATTTTTAATGAGAGCGTTTGATTCCATCCCTTCAGTGGATGTGAGATGGATGACTCCATTCAGTAGGCAGCTCTCTAAATACCATCATTAATTCTGTGTTCAGAGACACATCTGACTCCTCTGTACTGTGCACATCTCACAGGGACGCGATGAATGCGTCTCAATCTAAAATGTTATTGAATTGTGACAGCGTATCTGGAGTGCCTGTTGTATAAGTTATAATGCAGTTTCAGAAATGCAACTCTAACTGCGGATGTTATTGGAGTGTAAGGCACAATGCAACAGCAGAATTGTGAGTGCAGCTCTGGAGTATAAATTATAATGCAGTGGCAGAATTGTGACTCCAACAGCAGATGTTATTGGAGTATAATACAAGATGCAACAGCAGAATTGTGAGTGCAGCTCTGAAGTGACTGGAGTATAAGTTATAATGCAGTGACAGAATTGCAACTGTAAATGTGGATGTTATTGGAGTGTAAGGCATGATGCAACAGCAGAATTGTGAGTGCAGCTGTGGAGTATAAGTTATAATGCAGTGGCAGAATTGCGACTCCCAACTGCGGATGTTATTAGAGTATAATACACGATGCAACAGCAGAATTGTGAGCGAAGCTCTGGAGGGGAGAGACAATTTAAAAGATTTCATAATTGATGACCTAGCCTCAGTTTCTGATTGGTGGGGTCCGACACTTGGGACCAATGCCGATCAGCTGTTTGAGAAGGCAACAGCCCTCCTGTGTGTCTTCTCCGTGCTCACCAAGCACAGCGCCGTACATTGTATAGCGGCTGTGCTTGGTATCGCACTCAGCCCCATTCACTTCTATGGGGCTGAGCTGCTCCTAGGCCATGTGACCGATGAACGTTTCTTCACTGGCCTAGGCAAAGCTGAGAGAAGGCAGCAAGGCTACTACGAGCACTGCTGCCTTCTCAAATAGCTGATCAACGGGGGTCTGGGGTGTCGGACCCCCACCTATCAGATACTGATGACCTATCCTGAGGATAGCATAAATTTAAAGAGACAGGGGGCACACCAAGTACTGCAGGGAGTGCAAAGGGTGGCAAAACAACATATGACAAATAATCTGACCCAAGAAAGAGTCAAGAGAGCCACCCCATGAATGCACATCCGACCATAAAAGAATATAAAAATATATAAATTTTTATTGGACACAACAACACACACGCATTAAAAAATTGTATACAATGTAGAACAAAGTGCGGTATGCAATAAAATATATGTAACCGACACACACAGGTCCACTGTATTATAACATATAAATATATGCGTTATCAACCAGCATATAAAGCAAAACAATAAATCACATAAAGCCTAGTCTAGTGGCCTCATCTCACCTTATATTTGCTTTATGTGATTTATTGTTTTGCTTTATATGCTGGTTGATAACGCATATATTTATATGTTATAATACAGTGGACCTGTGTGTGTCGGTTACATATATTTTATTGCATACCGCACTTTGTTCTACATTGTATACAATTTTTTAATGCGTGTGTGTTGTTGTGTCCAATAAAAATTTATATATTTTTATATTCTTTTATGGTCGGATGTGCATTCATGGGGTGGCTCTCTTGACTCTTTCTTGGGTCAGATTATTTGTCCTATCCTGAGGATAGGTCATCAGTTATAAAGTCTCAGAAATCTCCTTTAAGTATCAGTACAAGAGAAGTTAAAACTTTACATGGTAAAACGTTGTTTTGGGCAGATTTATCTTGTAATATGGTGTTCAGTGCAGATGTCACACAGTGTAAGACTAGAATCGGCTTATACTGAGGTCCATCCCAATGGAGAATTTTTGTGGAACCATGATTACCCCTTGCTGGTGGAACTTACGACTGCAGACTAAGCGCGTCCGGCATCGTTACCATCTGTCAGTGTCGCAGTCAGGGGACCACGCTGGGAGGGATGGATTACCTGAGATCCATCATCCTCTGCCCTGAGCAGTGGAGTTCCCATAATGCTAGATCTGTGAAGGGGAACAAGTTCCAGCATTATAGCAGACATCTCATGAGTCTACAGTAAAATGGTGTCTGTATATGACATTAGAGGGCTTGTTACGTGAAGGATCAGCTGCTGCTCTCCCACTCCATGAATCATTAATTGCCGCAGCTTTAGTATCGTAATCACTGTGTTTCCTGACAACAGCAGGTTCTTTCCAGTGCAGCATCAGCGTTCTATGTGAATTCTAATCTCCCACATGACATATCTGAGTTGTGTGTTTATGTCTGTTTACCGGTCCTCTCTGCATTTATCTGTAATGTATTTCTGTGACTGATGCTACTCGCTGCACATAATATATTATTTAGGTTGAATTCTAGTCTGTGTTGGAGCCTCTGTTACCATTTCTATCACATTAAACGGAAAAGGTAGAGCAGCATGCAATGCTGTTTTTTGTTTTTTTTCTTCGTTAAAGCAATGGACACCATCATGGAACCTGACAGACCTCATTATCAAACAGCGGTGTCCTTTAGTTGGCGTTAGTGTTCGCCATATGACAGATTTGTCACACCATTGTAGCTTCTATTATATACAGAATCTAAGGCTTACAAACTAGCTGCACTAGCAGATATGACACAGTCTCAGATGTTATAATTCCCCTCATCATTTTATAAAAGTTTAGTGCCTAGCTTACACAATGTACACATCCCACTAGGACATGCCCAAGCCCACTCAGTTGTCTGTGACTGGTACTTCTATATTGTCCCTGGGAAATCTAACAGCTCATGACCAGTCCTGTTCATTCTTCAAGCTCAGTATCTCCCAGTCCATGCCCAGTATTTATAGACCATGTGGGCCACTGACATCTGCATAATACACTGCTCAAAAAAATAAAGGGAACACTTAAACAACACAATGTAACTCCAAGTCAATCACACTTCTGTGAAATCAAACTGTCCACTTAGGAAGCAACACTGAGTGACAATCAATTTCACATGCTGTTGTGCAAATGGGATAGACAACAGGTGGAAATTATAGGCAATTAGCAAGACACCCCCAATAAAGGAGTGGTTCTGCAGGTGGTGACCACAGACCACTTCTCAGTTCCTATGCTTCCTGGCTGATGTTTTGGTCACTTTTGAATGCTGGCGGTGCTTTCACTCTAGTGGTAGCATGAGACGAGGTCTACAACCCACACAAGTGGCTCAGGTAGTGCAGCTTATCCAGGATGGCACATCAATGTGAGCTGTGGCAAGAAGGTTTGCTGTGTCTGTCAGAGTAGTGTCCAGAGCATGGAGGTGCTACCAGGAGACAGGCCAGTACATCAGGAGACGTGGAGGAGGCCGTAGGAGGGCAACAACTCAGCAGCAGGACCGCTACCTCCGCCTTTGTGCCAGGAGGAACAGGAGGAGCACTGCCAGAGCCCTGCAAAATGACCTCCAGCAGGCCACAAATGTGCATGTGTCTGCTCAAACGGTCAGAAACAGACTCCATGAGGGTGATATGAAGGCCCGACGTCCACAGGTGGGGATTGTGCTTATAGCCCAACACCGTGCAGGACGTTTGGCATTTGCCAGAGAACACCAAGATTGGCAAATTCGCCACTGGCGCCCTGTGCTTTTCACAGATGAAAGCAGGTTCACACTGAGCACATGTGACAGACGTGACAGAGTCTGGAGATGCCGTGGAGAACGTTCTGCTGCCTGCAACATCCTCCAGCATGACCGGTTTGGCATTGGGTCAGAAATGGTGTGGGGTGGCATTTCTTTGGAGGGCCGCACAGCCCTTCATGTGCTCGCCAGAGGTAGCCTGACTGCCATTAGGTACCGAGATGAGATCCTCAGACCCCTTGTGAGACCATATGCTGGTGCGGTTGGCCCTGGGTTCCTCCTAATGCAAGACAATGCTAGACCTCATGTGGCTGGAGTGTGTCAGCAGTTCCTGCAAGACGAAGGCATTGATGCTATGGACTGGCCCGCCCGTTCCCCAGACCTGAATCCAATTGAGCACATCTGGGACATCATGTGTCGCTCTATCCACCAACGTCAAGTTGCACCACAGACTGTCCAGGAGTTGGCAGATGCTTTAGTCGAGGTCTGGGAGGAGATCCCTCAGGAGACCGTCCACCACCTCATCAGGAGCATGCACAGGCGTTGTAGGGAGGTCATACAGGCACGTGGAGGCCACACACACTACTGAGCCTCATTTTGACTTGTTTTGAGGACATTACATCAAAGTTGGATCAGCCTGTAGTGTGTTTTTCCACTTAAATTTTGAGTGTGACTCCAAATCCAGACCTCCATGGGTTGAAAAATTTGATTTCCATTTTTTTTTTTGTGTGATTTTGTTGTCAGCACATTCAACTATGTAAAGAACAAAGTATTTCAGAAGAATATTTAATTAACTCAGATCTAGGATGTGTTATTTTTGTGTTCCCTTTATTTTTTTGAGCAGTGTATACCCCCCAGCAATCACATTAAAAACATGGAAAAACCCTCCCTTTTTTTATTGTAGATTTTGAATGTATGTCTGAAGTAAATATACAAACCGGATTCCAAAAAAGTTGGGACACTAAACAAATTGTGAATAAAAACTGAATGCAATGATGTGGAGATGGCAAATGTCAATATTTTATTTGTAATAGAACATAGATGACAGATCAAACGTTTAATCCGAGTATATGTATCATTTTAAAGGAAAAATACGTTGATTCAAAATTTCACGGTGTCAACAAATCCCAAAAAAGTTGGGACAAGTAGCAATAAGAGGCTGGAAAAAGTAAATTTGAGCATAACGAAGAGCTGGAAGACCAATTAACACTAATTAGGTCAATTGGCAACATGATTGGGTATAAAAAGAGCTTCTCAGAGTGGCAGTGTCTCTCAGAAGCCAAGATGGGTAGAGGATCACCAATTCCCACAATGTTGCGCAGAAAGATAGTGGAGCAATATCAGAAAGGTGTTACCCAGCGAAAAATTGCAAAGACTTTGCATCTATCATCATCAACTGTGCATAACATCATCCGAAGATTCAGAGAATCTGGAACAATCTCTGTGCGTAAGGGTCAAGGCCGTAAAACCATAGTGGATGCCCGTGATCTCCGGGCCCTTAAACGACACTTCACCACAAACAGGAATGCTACTGTAAAGGAAATCACAGAATGGGCTCAGGAATACTTCCAGAAACCATTGTCAGTGAACACAATCCACCATGCCATCCGCCGTTGCCAGCTGAAACTCTACAGTGCAAAGAAGAAGCCATTTCTAAGCAAGATCCACAAGCTCAGGCGTTTTCACTGAGCCAGAGATCATTTAAAATGGAGTGTGGCAAAATGGAAGACTGTTCTGTGGTCAGACGAGTCACGATTCGAAGTTCTTTTTGGAAATCTGGGACGCCATGTCATCCTGACCAAAGAAGACAAGGACAACCCAAGTTGTTATCAACGCTCAGTTCAGAAGCCTGCATCTCTGATGGTATGGGGTTGCATGAGTGCGTGTGGCATGGGCAGCTTGCATGTCTGGAAAGGCACCATCAATGCAGAAAAATATATTCAGGTTCTAGAACAACATATGCTCCCATCCAGACGTCATCTCTTTCAGGGAAGACCCTGCATTTTTCAACAAGATAATGCCAGACCACATTCTGCATCAATCGCAACATCATGGCTGCGTAGAAGATGGATCCGGGTACTGAAATGGCCAGTCTGCAGTCCAGATCTTTCCCCTATTGAGAACATTTGGCGCATCATAAAGAGGAAGGTGCAACAAAGAAGGCCCAAGACGATTGAACAGTTAGAGGCCTGTATTAGACAAGAATGGGAGAGCATTCCTATTTCTAAACTTGAGAAACTGGTCTTCTCGGTCCCCAGACGTCTGTTGAGTGTTGTAAGAAGAAGGGGAGATGCCACACAGTGGTGAAAATGGCCTTGTCCCAACTTTTTGGGGATTTGTTGACACCATGAAATTCTGATTCAACATATTTTTCCCTTAAAATGGTACATTTTCTCAGTTTAAACTTTTGTTCCGTGATTTATGTTCTATTCTGCATAAAATATTAGAAGTTGGCACCTCCACATCATTGCATTCAGTTTTTATTCACGATTTGTATAGTGTCCCAACTTTTTTGGACTCCGGTTTGTAGTTGGCGCACAACTCAGGTGACTAAAGTGCATTTAAACTCTTAAGCTCTTTTTAGCCCTTTATCAGCTGCAGATGTGAGCCTGGTCTTGTTTGAAAGTTCATAAAATAAGCTCTTTAACAAGACCAGACTTCAGCTGCTCTCACTCAAGACCCAATTTCTAAAGGCTATATAAGACATGATGATACTGAGTCACCATTATGGGAGTTACATGAACAATTCTTGTAGCTCACCTGGTCACTAGGAAGTATTTACTCTCGGGAGGCCTCCTTCTCATGTGTCTACATAGAGGTGATTTGCATTCTGGGAAATGCTTTATTTGCACCAGGTACTGTATATTCACTTTTAGACTGTATGGCTGTTTCCAGCAATAACCTACAGAATAATCAATGCAGCTCTGGAGTATAATACAGGATGTAACTGTCACGACTGTGACTGATCCAGACAGGTCTGGGAGGAGAAGGTCGCAGCGACTTGCTACTCGCGATAGCTTGTGAGTTTGCTCCGTGGTTCAGGGTATGTCATCTGGGTTTTGCCTTGTGAACCTTTTTGTCCTGACTGGGAGTTTGTAGGCATCCTTCTCAGGTGAGTCCTGTCTGCCACTCCCAGCTACTATATTAGTTTCACTTTCACTTGCAGTCATTGCCAGATATAGTCCTTACTTCCAGTTCTATTCTGACCTTTGAAGGAGATCGTTTGATGGTGTTGCAGTGGAGCTCTTGTCCGGCGTGGACTGTCGTGATTGGGATCGCCTTCTCTGCTCGTGACTGGATAAGTCTATCTCTGATATAGTTTGTTTGTTGCTGTCTTCCCCTGCTGTTCTCCTAGACATGAGTGATGGTGACTAGTGCTCCCATCGGCCTTTCCCCACTCTAGGCTTGTTAGGGTGACTGAGGGTTTTAGGCATCCTGCTCGCCGCACGGGTTCACACCCCGTCTAGGGTATCAGGGCAGACAGGTGCCAGCTTAGGGTTAGTCAGGGGTGGCCATACTATTCCCATCCGTAGCCAAGGGTCCCCCTTCCCCTCCGTCTGGTGCGACACGACTGCTGCTGGGGTAGCGGTCGTGACAGTAACTTGGGAACCCTACAAAATTAATAACATGATGTATGTACCAGAGACACCACCTGCAGAATATGTAATGCAGCTCTGGAGTGTAATACGGGATGTAACTCAGGATCGGTACAGGATAAGTCATGTAATGCATGTACACAGTGACTCCACCAGAAGAATAGAGCATGCAGCTCTGGAGTATAATATAGGATATGTCAGGGTTAGTGATGTATTTACCTCTATATATAAGCTGTAGATTGTGTAAGTTTATGAAAAATTAAGCAATTTTGGGACTTATTAAAAAATCTCCTTTTATGTTACTCCTTCTGCCTGAACTTCGTTACTACAGACTTGTTGCAGGCTGTAACGGAAACTTAGGTTTGCACAAGAACAGTAGATACACAACAGGAGATTTATACTGACGACTATTGGCAGAATTATTTTTTTTCTTATTTTTTTATTTTGTGTGGACGGAAGCAATGAAAAAGGGGTTTACATAAATGCACATGAGCTTTAAGGAACCGCGCAATGTCCGGGGCAGGGGTTGTCCCTTATGTGGGAGGCCAGTTACGTTATGATTGACTCGAGATTTTCTCTGAACTCGGTGGGGGCCCCTCCATGTGGTTAGGCTAGAATTGAGTGTATACGTAAAGTAGCTGTGGAGCATTTACATATCCATTGCCTGGATGTAAATGATTGGAATAACATGTCAGAGATCCCTGCTCAGGTAATCAGAACACGCGGCTGTTATCACCAGAGACGCCGCGCAGGAGGAAACAATCTGTAATTTGGCTGAGTTGCTTAGGGAAGATTACAGTTATCTTGTTGTGATCAGTGATGGCTTAGATCCCGTGTATGAAGGTTACACATCCCCTCACAAGATAAACAAGGTGCTTCCATTTGCATATTTAATCTGACATCGTTGACGCCGCGCACCAGGCAGATTTATGTAAAACATTACATATAAATATTCTTCTCCATCAATTGCTCTGCTCCTGGCACCGATATTCATGCAGCACTTTCCCGCAATGTCATGTCAACATATCGGCCAAAATTGCACCCCTACAGTGGAGAGAGGTCATGTGACTGCTGTGACACCATTGCGTGATAGCCCTATGTTTGAAAGCCGTACTACCTCTGGTAAAAGGTTTCTGTAGAAGACCCATCGCATTTAGGGCTCATGCACGCCACCGTAAGTATGTTGCAGTCCACAAACACGGATCCTGGCCATGTGTGTGCTGCCATTTTCTTTTTCACTTCAATAGAAATGTCCTATTTCTGTCCACAAAACAAACAAGAATACATGTTCTATAATTTTTGCGAGGCCGGGAAATGAATGGACCAGGATGCGGACCAAACATACGGTGCATGAGCCCTAATGAAACCTGTTCTGGAAGTCGGGTTCAATTCAAAGTGTGTTTACAGTGTCCATATCCACTGCAAAACTCCTGCCACATAAGTCATAGGCCCCATTTATTTGACAGAAGCCAAAAGAGTGTCCTTTTGGCCTCTGTGGGACCAGTGTACCTCAGTATACCTTTTGTTTCTCCATCAAAAATATCGAACAAGCATGTGACTATAACCTTACTGAATTCATATACTGCATATTATAAGGGTACAGTCAGACACGCAGCACGCATCCAAGCCACACCCGCCCACGGTTGCCATTATTTTGCCTTTAAAGAGGACCTTTCACCAGAATAAAGTATCTAAACTGACTATACAATTCTCTGGAGAATTCTGGGTGTACTTCTCATGATCTGCTCTTATTCTGTATATATGGACACTGCACAGTACCATTTCTCTTGTCCCAATGGGTGTAGTTCTCAGTATCTGCTCTTATTCTATATATAAGGACACTGCACAGTACCACTTCTCTTGTGCTGTACACTGGGTGTAATTCTCAGTATCTGCTCTTATTCTGTATATATAGACACTGCACAGTACCACTTCTCCTGTCCTGTATACTGGGTGTAATCCTCAGTATCTGCTCTTATTCTATATACAGTCCTGATCAAAAGTTTAAGACCACTTGAAAAATGGCAAAAAATCATATTTTATATTGTTGGATCTTAACAAGGTTCCAAGTAGAGCTTCAACATGCAACAAGAAGAAATGAGAGTGAGACAAAACATTTTTTGAGCATTCAATTAATTGAAAATAACTGAAACAGGCTGTTTTTCAGCTGATGCTAATTTTAGGACCACATGCCTTTAAAAGCCAAACTCTGTGCAAAGATGTGGATTCATTGTCATTTTCTGTCAGGTAGTCACACGTTATGATGGCAAAGGCAAAAAAACTCTCCCTTTTTGAACGTGGTCGGGTTGTTGAACTGCATAAGCAGGGTCTCTCACAGCGCGCCGTCGCTGCTGAGGTGGGACGCAGTAAGACAGTCATTTGGAATTTCTTAAATGATCTTGAGGGTTATGAAACAAAAAAGTCAAGTGGAAGACCCAAAACAATTTCATCAGTACTGAGCCAGAGGATCCAGTTGGCTGTCGGTCAAGACACTGGACGATCCTCGACCCAAATTAAGGCCCTTACTGGTGCTGACTGCAGCCCCATAACCATCAGACGGCATCGGAGACTGAAGGGCTTCAAAAACAAAAAACGTCTTCAAAGACCTTGTCTCCTTGAACGCCACAGAACTGCTCGTTTGGACTTTGCAAGAGAGCACCAAACATGGGACATTCAAAGGTGGAAGAAAGTTTTATTCTCTGATGAGATTTTTTTTTACCTTGATGGTCCTGATGGTTTCCAACGTTACTGGCATGACAAGCAGATCCCACCTGAGATGTTTTCTACGCACCACAGTGGAGGGGGCGCCATAATGGTCTGGGGTGCTTTTTCCTTCAGTGAAAACAATGGAGCTTCAGGAAGTGCAGGGGCGTCAAACGACTGCTGGCTATGTCCAGATGTTGCAGAGAGCATTCCTCATGACTGAGGGCCCTCGTCTGTGTGGTAACGACTGGGTTTTTCAACAGAACAACGCTATAGTACACAATGCCCGCAGGACAAGGGACTTCTTCCAGGAGAATAACATCACTCTTTTGGCCCATCCTGCGTGTTCCCCTGATCTAAATCCAATTGGGAACCTTTGGGGATGGATGGCAAGGGAAGTTTACAAAAATGGACAACAGTTCCAGACAGTAGATGGCCTTCGTGCGGCCGTCTTCATCACTTGGAGAAATGTCCCCACTCACCTCATGGAAACGCTTGCATGCCGAAACGAATTTTGGAAGTGATAAACAATAACGGCGGAGCTACACATTACATGTTTTACATCAGTTCATGTTTGGAAGTTGGATTTCTGTTTTGGGGGGGTTTAGTTTTTTTTTTGGAGGTGTGGTCCTAAACTTTTGATCAGCTGAAAAATAGCCTGTTTCAGTTTATTTGTTTTCATTAAATTGAATGCTTTAAATTTTTTTTTGTCTCACTCCCATTTCTTCTTGTTGCATGTTGAAGCTCTACTTGGAACCTTGTTAAGATCCAGCCATGCTAAATATGATTTTTTTTTCCATTTTTCAAGTGGTCTTAAACTTTTGATCAGGACTGTATATGGACACTGCACAGTACCACTTCTCCTGTCCTGTATACTGGGTGTAATCCTCAGTATCTGCACTTATTCTGTATATATGGACTCT
Organism: Bufo bufo; assembly: GCF_905171765.1. NCBI lineage: Eukaryota > Metazoa > Chordata > Amphibia > Anura > Bufonidae > Bufo > Bufo bufo. Next base: position 173,947,753 of record NC_053389.1, read on the forward strand.
TTTAATTTGTAAATAAATAACAAAAGGCCATAACAATAGCTATACACAGAAACGAAACACATTACTAAACCCTACAATAGAACCTACAATACTATGCATTTCTTTGGAGGGCCGCATAGCCCTCCATGTGCTCGCCAGAGGTAGCCTGACTGCCATTAGGTACCGAGATGAGATCCTCAGACCCCTTGTGAGACCATACCGCCCTGGGTTCCTCCTAATGCAAGACAATGCTAGACCTCATGTGGCTGGAGTGTGTCAGCAGTTCCTGCAAGACGAAGGCATTGATGCTATGGACTGGCCCGCCCGTTCCCCAGACCTGAATCCAATGGAGCACATCTGGGACATCATGTCTCGCTCTATCCATCAACCACAGACTGTCCAGGAGTTGGCAGATGCTTTAGTCCAGGTCTGGGAGGAGATCACTCAGGAGACCGTCCGCCACCTCATCAGGAGCATGCACAGGCGTTGTAGGGAGGTCATACAGGCACGTGGAGGCCACACACACTACTGAGCCTCATTTTGACTTGTTTTAAGGACATTACATCAAAGTTGGATCAGCCTGTAGTGTGTTTTTCCACTTTAATTTTGAGTGTGACTCCAAATCCAGACCTCCATGGGTTGAAAAATTTGATTTCCATTTTTTAATTTTTGTGTGATTTTGTTGTCAGCACATTCAACTATGTAAAGAACAAAGTATTTCAGAAGACTATTTAATTAACTCAGATCTAGGATGTGTTATTTTTGTGTTCCTTTTATTTTTTTGAGCAGTGTGTGTATATATATATATATATATATATATATATATATATATATATATATTTAGAACAGAAAAATATATACACTCCCTCCTCCCTCCCAGCCACCCTCCCAACCTAACTAAACCCCACTATAAACGTAACAATACTAATATAATAATATAATATTAACATAATACTAACATAATACAAAACATACCTATATAGATACAATATAGATACCATAAACCAATACTATTACACCTAAACCAGCTATGGTTCGGTACCCGTCAGCCTTTCCATACTTACATTACTACAAAACAAAACAAAAACCTATGAGTGTGCTATATCAGCCCACCATCCAGGAAAAGAGTACTACTCAGCTAAGGAACCCCAAAACAGAAGCCCCTCCACAGAAGAGAGGCCTTGGGGTCCCCCCACCTTTTGTACTCAAGAGAGCGTACCTTCACCAGGTCACCCATGATGTTCCTATATACCGTCTCCACCGGGAGGATTTTGCGACTCTTTGTTGACACTATATACCGTGCACACCAGATGTGGTGCCTAACCACTGCACTAACTACAAATAAAGTGCGACGGTCCCTCCCACCAAGGTCTTTGAAAGCCCCATAGGCCCACTCTGCATAGGACAGGGCGGCCAGCCTAGGCCAACCGATGGAAGCCTCCACCCTTTTGTACACCTCTATATTAAAGAGACAATGAAGTAAGAAGTGGTCCATGGTTTCCAGCAGGTTACTACACTCCTCCCAGGGACAACCCCTTTCCTCAGAGTTTCTACACTTTACATTGTCCCTTACATATACAGTCAGGTCCATAAATATTGGGACATCGACACAATTCTAACATTTCTGGCTCTATACACCACCACAATGGATTTGAAATGAAATGAACAAGATGTGCTTTAACTGCAGACTGTCAGCTTTAATTTGAGGGTATTTACATCCAAATCAGGTGAACGGTGTAGGAATTACAACAGTTTGCGTATGTGCCTCCTACTTGTTAAGGAACCAAAAGTAATGGGACAGAATAATAATCATAAATCAAACTTTCACTTTTTAATACTTGGTTGCAAATCCTTTGCAGTCCATTACAGCCTGAAGTCTGGAATTCATAGACATCACCAGACGCTGGGTTTCATCCCTGGTGATGCTCTGCCAGGCCTCTACTGCAACTGTCTTCAGTTCCTGCTTGTTTTTGGGGCATTTTCCCTTCAGTTTTGTCTTCAGCAAGTGAAATGCATGCTCAATCGGATTCAGGTCAGGTGATTGACTTGGCCATTGCATAACATTCCACTTCTTTCCCATAAAAAACTCTTTGGTTGCTTTTGCAGTATGCTTTGGGTCATTGTCCATATGCAGTGTGAAGCGCCGTCCAACGAGTTCTGAAGCATTTGGCTGAATATGAGCAGATAATATTGCCCGAAACACTTCAGAATTCATCCTGCTGCTTTTGTCAGCAGTCACATCATCAATAAATACAAGAGACCCAGTTCCATTGCCAGCCATACATGCCCAAGCCATGACACTACCACCACCATGCTTCACTGAGGTGGTATGCTTAGGATCATGAGTAGTTCCTTTACTTCTCCATACTCTTCTCATCCCATCACTCTGGAACAAGTTCATCTTGGTCTCATCTGTCTATAGGATGTTGTTCCAGAACTGTGAAGGCTTTTCTAGATGTCGTTTGGCAAACTCTAATCTGGCCTTCCTGTTTTTGAGGCTCACCAATGGTTTACATCTTGTGGTGAACCCCCTGTATTCACTCTGGTGAAGTCTTCTCTTGATTGTTGACTTTGACGCACACCTACCTCCTGGAGAGTGTTCTTGATCTGGCCAACTGTTGTGAAGGGTGTTTACTTCATCAGGGAAAGATTTATTCGGTCATCCACCACAGTTGTTTTCCGTGGTCTTCCGGGTCTTTTGGTGTTGCTGAGCTCACCGATGCATTCCTTCTTTTTAAGAATGTTACAAACAGTTGTTTTGGCCACGCCTAATGTTTTTGCTATCTCTCTGACAGGTTTGTTTTGTTTTTTCAGCCTAATGATGGCTTGCTTCACTGATAGTGATATCTCTCTGGATCTCATCTTGAGAGTTGACAGCAACAGATTCCAAATGCAAATAGCACACTTGAAATTAACGCTGGACCTTTTTATCTGCTCATTGTAATTGGGATAATAAGGGAATAACACACACCTAGCCATGGAACATCTGAGAAGCCAATTGTCCCATTACTTTTGTTCCCTTAACAAGTGGGAGGCACATATGCAAACTGTTGTCATTCCTACACCGTTCACTTGATTTGGATGTAAATACCCTCAAATTAAAGCTGACAGTCTGCAGTTAAAGCACATATTGTTTGCTTCATTTCAAATCCATTGTGGTGGTGTATAGAGCCAAAAATGTTAGAATTGTGTTGATGTCCCAATATTTATGGACCTGACTGTAGCTTACCGTGGAAACAGCGCCAAGTCACATCCCACACCAGAAGCCACCTCAAAAGTTCGACCCGACCAACCATTAATCAACAGAAGACTCTCCACCCCTTTATACAAAGTTTTTAGTTTCAAAAATCATTTATTTGAAGTTTTGTGATTCAAGCAAGAGAAGTTACAGTAAAGAAAACATTATAAATCAATACTGCATTACAGATCATTATCATAATGTTTTGTCAGAGGAGATCTAACATTAAACAAAATAAAATAAATATATAAAAACAAAAAACAAACAAACAACTCGGATCAATTGTTCCAGATATAGGTAAATACAGCAAGTAACTGTACAATCTTGCACAAATACTTTATAGCGTGAAGGTGTATCTGAGGTCCACAGAGAAAGAAGACGACATCCAAGGTTCCCAGACTTTCTCAAAGACATTGACCGTATCTGTCCAGAAGCAATTTGTTAATCCTATCTATAACCGCTTGTTTGCTAAGTGAGGGTGTGCGCCACTTGAAAGCGACATGGATTCTTGCAGCTAGCAAGATAAATTGTGACAATTTGAAGTTGGGCATGGACAATCCTGAGAGCTTATCGCCCAATAAACAAAGAGGGATCGTAGCCAAATACCTACAACCTAAGGCGGAAGCAATCGGTGAGCAGATCTGGTCCCAAAACCACCTCACTACAGGGCAACCCCACCAAATGTGTAGCATCGTACCATCCGCATCACATCCCCTAAAACATTTCTGGGAAATCTCCGGATACATCTGATGTAATCTGGCTGGCACCATGTATGTCCTATGTAAAATTTTTATAGAGGTTTCTGCTAAGGTGACCTGCCAGGAACCTTTCGTAAGCGTTTGTCATATTTGGAACCATGTAGGGACCCATATCACTTTCCCAGGCCAACATATAGGGTAGTTTTATCCCTTCTGGGTGAGCGTCAAGAAATCCATATATTCTAGACAGAAGGCCTTGTTTGTATAGGGAATATGTGACCATTCTCTCAAAAGGGACAAAATCTAGGTTTTGGGCTGATCCAACCAGTGACTTTAAGAAGGAGAAAATTCTATTAACATTAAAAAGTTCTCTGTCAGGAGGAGAATGTTTCCCCAAAATAATCACCTTTAGACTCTAGGGTACCTCTACGGAGGAATTTATGTAGCATACAGAGATTCTTAGTGGTCCACTAGTGGAAGGACGGGGAATGCAAGCCTGGACGAAACGACGGATTGCCGAATATCGGGGTCAGCGGGGATGGTGTAGATTGCAGCTTATATTTGAAACGGACTGACCTCCAGAGTAACAATGAATAATGTGATAGAAGGGATGTGCTGCGGACAGTCGACGGCAGGGACGGAGCCATCCATATCAAGGCTGTCCAAGTATAAGGCACCATGTTAGACATCTCTAAAGAAACCCATAGTGGCTGTTTTTTCCTATCTAAATGTGTTAGAAAGAGTTGGGCCAGTCTCGCTGCTCTGTAGTATTTCAGAAAGTCTGGTACAGATAGACCCCCCTGGGATTTATGTTTACACATAGTGGACTTAGAAATGCGTGGTCTTTTGTTAGCCCATTTAAACTTCATGACATCCTTTTGTAGGGATTTTAGATCGGCCGAGGGGACTGGGACAGGGAGAGTCCTAAATAAATACAAAAGTCTTGGGAGTACCACCATTTTAATTATATGAATCTTGCCTACCCAAGATACCGGTTATACAAAGTTTTTAACCAGTCTACAAACCTCCCGGGTAGACCATACCACAAGAGAACGGACCACAGGTACTCATGGTTCATCCGGTCAAAAGCCTTCGCCTGGTCCAAAGATAACAGAAACCCTTTCCAAAAGCCCGCCCTGCCCCTCTCCACGGCTTCTCTGACACTGAGAACGGCGCTAAAAGTGCTCCGGCCGGGAACAGAGCAGTGCTGAGCCTCATAAAGAAGTCTCGGTGCAAACTTCACCAATCTGCAGAAAAGTATTTTTGCCAGAATCTTCCTGTCCACATTGAGAAGCAATATGGGTCTCCAGTTCACAATGCGGGATGGATATTTACCCTTTGACAGAATAATCAGGGCTGACTTACCCATTGACTTTGGCAGAGTGCCCGAGGTAAGACACTCGTTAAACACCTCAGTCAAAAGAGGAACTAATTGTTCCTTGAAAGCTTTGTACCACTCGAATGTTAAGCCATCCAGACCTGGCGATTTCTTGGGCCTAAGCCTATCAATGGCCAGTCCCACTTCCTCTTGCCTGATAGGTTCTGCCAAAACATCAAAAGAGGGGTCTATTCCTGCCTTGGGAATAGCTTCAGCCAAGAAAGCTGAAAAACTGTCTCGATCCAGCTCTTTCTACCCAAGAGGTGAGAGTAGAAAGACCTGACGACCTCCAGGATCACTGATTTGGACCTATTCAGGGAACCCGTACTGTCGACCAGGCCTACCACGAATTTACTTTTTACTGTCATCTTACAGTTTCGAAAGGGGTTGGGTGAGCGGTACTTACCGAAATCCCTTTCAGCAACCAAAGAGGCGTATCTATCGTACTGACACCTCTTGAGCAAGGATTTCACACGAGAGATATTCTCACGGCTACCCCCCGACGAAACTAGCCTTTCAAGTTTCTTCCTCTGTTCCTGGTACAGACAGTATCTGTCCCAGCTCCTGAGGTTAGAAAGCTCACGGAAAAACCTCACCGTCCTTATTTTGAATATCTCCCACCACTCCGACTTACTGTTGCAGAGGTCCACCAAAGGTTCCTGGCTCTGAAGGAAATCCTCAAAGGACTGTCTTATTGTCACTTCTTCCAGGAGAGACTAATTCAGCTTCCACATTCCTCTGCCCATACAGGGAGTCTCTGCAACATTCAAAGAGAAAATAATCAAACAGTGGTCGGAGAATTCCACTTCCACGGCTTCTAAAGCCGAGAAAGCAGCCTCCTCCTTTAAATAAAACCTATTTATTCTAGACCTACGATTTCCCTGATGAAATGGTGAAATCCACGTTGTCTGGCTTATGCCGTAAATGGGCGTCCACCAGACGAGTATCCTCAACTATCCTAGACAACACAATGCTATCAGCATCCAGCCCACCTTTGGAGCCTCCCCTATCACAGGGCCTCATCACATTGTTGAAGTCCCCTTCCAAAGATCACTTGCCGGCTGGTAAAAAGAAAAGGCTTAATCCTCATGAGGAGACACTTGTCATTCGCGACAAACCCCGCCCCCAGGAGAAGTTCTTACTCTGTGGGCCGTAGATGTTTATTAATCTCAATTCTTGTCTCCCCGTGAGGACATCTAAAATCAGGCACCTTCCCATTTCTAACTTGATTATCCTCCTGCATTACACTCTTTCGGCGGTCTTAAAAAGTACCGCCACCCCGCTACTCGACTCGGCCGCAAGAGACCAGAAAGACGGACCTAGCTGCCATTCTCGCTTGGCTATTGCCAGCAGAGCTGTACTTGTTAACCAGGTCTCTTGCAGAAACAAAATATCACTTCAATAAGGCTGAAAAAAATCAAAGGCCAGGTAATGTTCTGATTTAATGCTGACAACGTTAATGCTTGCCAGTGTCAACAGGGTGAGTTCCGCCATCATTGATGATTGAGTTAGATAGCCTTCTTTTTCCCCACCCCACCATCAGCATTTTAATCTGAACCATCACACTCCTTCTGTCTTTTCAAACATACAGAGACATCCATACTATCCTTTTTGCCCCAGGTTCCAGGCTTGGCCCCCCTCCAGAAGGTAATTTACCCCCTACAGTACAGGGCCCGGCAGCCTGCGAGGAAGCCCCCGCACCCTCGGGCACCACATCTTCCCCTCCCCAGCTGAAACAGTTGGGGGATCCTCGTCAAGGGCCTGGTACCGATTAGAGACTTCTACCAGAGGGGACCCAGTTGATCCTTCCTTAGGCCTCTGGTCGAGGATGAGTGGGACAGATGGGTCCCACTCCAGAGAGGGCTTACGACCCTCTCCTTTCTTCTTCTTCTTACTCCGCTTGTTCCTCCTACCCTCCAACCACGCTCTGCCGCCTCGTCCAGGCTTTCGCCGTACGAGGAGACAGGGTTGGCGGATGGGTTAGCCTCCACAGGTTGGGCCTCTGGTTCCCCATCGTCGCTGTACCCCGGGTCACTCAGCCAGACCAGCTGAAGTGTCAGCTGCCACCTGTTCCTTATCCTTGCGGCGTTGTTCTTGCCGCCTGATCCTGGATGGCCTTTGCTTCTTCGGATCCTGTCTGCTTCCTCCAGCGCTAGTAGTTCCAGCACTCGTCCCCTCACCAACTAATTCAGTCCCGGCAGCAGGCTCCTCCGCAACCACAGACCCAGCCTCGCGGCTAGTGCCTGCCTGATCTTGAGCCCAACCCTGAACCCTGTTGGCGACGGCAAGCGAACAGCGACTAAACAGGTGACCTAGGTTCCCACAGAGGTTGCACCGGATCTGCCTACAAGATGTGGCATGATGACCATTGTCCACACACTTTGCGCACATGCGAACATCACATTGTGCGATGAAGTGGGTGGGACTGCCGCACTTGTGACAGACCTTTAGCTGGCCTCTATAGAACACCATAATCCTATCCCTTCCTATGAAGGCAGAGGAGGGAATAAGAGCAACAGAATTGCCCCGATCAAACAGCTCAACGCTGACCAGATGCCATGCTCATCGAGCACCTTGGCGGGGAACTGCCCAACCCTACCATATCGACTAAGCCAAGTCTTGATGTCCACACTAGACAGTGATTCATTACAGGTCAAAACGGTCACTGCCTTCACAGTAGACCAGAAGAGCTCCAAACCCTCGGGCCTAACAAAGCTGACGTCGAACATAGCGGTGCTGTAGGGATGTATGAGCGCAAAGATGTCATTCGCGACAAACCCCGCCCCCAGGAGAAGTTCCACAACAGTCTTCCTAGAAGGAGCTGCTGCTTCCTTACTCCTATAATAGAGACGGGCCACAATCCTACGGCCCCTCCCCGGTGTGGGGTGAGTCCATACGGTCTCACCCCTCCTTTGTTCTCGGAAGCCCTAAAACCATACCTTTCTGTCTAGAAAGCCAGGTCAACTGACCCTCCCTCTACCTGTATGGAAGTCCCTGTTTCTTTTTTTAGGGCCTCCAGGAGGCGCCGTTGCAAGTCACCCCCGCCCGAAACCTTGGACTGGTTGGGTTCCCTAAAGAGACCGTGGTATTACTTGGGGTGGGCCCTGAGGTGCCCCCCGCAAAACCTGCAGGGGACTCCCCATCTTCCGCACCCCCCACTACCTCCGTGACCCGCACAGTCCTGGGATGCTTGACCACAGTGTTCTCCCCAGGTTCCAAAGTCTTTACACCTTCCACTGATTTTAATGGTCTTTTCATAATTTTGACACTTATCAGTTTCTAATGTTTTCTTCTCCTCTTTCTCAGCACCACTACCTTGAACCTTGACCGCAATCATTACAACCTTGTCCGTTCTCCTCACCTCCTTGTCCGCCACACTGTTTGGGGTTTTACCCCCTGCGCTTCTTGTGACCACCATATCACTACAATAAAGGGGGGCACCTCCTGTCATTATCTTAGAATCAATCTCCTGCACTGTTTGACCTGATTCCACTACAGGAATCGGGCTGGGCACAGCAGCATATTCAAAAGGCACAAATCTAAGCACTTCTTCTTTCACAGTTTTATTTTTCTCCTTTCTGATTTTCACCAACTCATCCTCAGGGACCTCCTCATCCCCAAAATACAGTCTGCCCACCGGGGACTCCAGCTGCCTGACTTCCACCATTAGCCTTCCCCCAGACCCACTTACATTCCCGGAGACAGACGCAATCAGGTCTGAGGGGTTCCCCTGGCCACAAGGTAGAGAGTCCGCCTCCAAATCTTGTGTTCCAGGTACCATCTTCCCCTGGCTTCCAGCCTGCTTTCTCGGGTGCCGATTCAAATTGTCTAGAGAGGAGTCCAGAGAGGATCCCAGGCTGATTGCCCCCCTGGGACCCCTCCGAACCTCTCCTGGTAGTCCATTGCGCTCACTGCAGGGATCGTGGCCACTCCTAGTAGCGGGGCCCCTCCTGCCCGCGGCACTTGCGGAGCTGCCCTCCATTGCTTGCGACCTCACGGCCGCTTGCTGCGGTGTCTTCATAGGTGCATCGTCGTTCACCTCCAGTAGCGCCGAGGTATCTAAGCCTAGGTCTCCAGTCCTGGAGGCCATCCACTTGCGCATCTCCGTGGCGGCTACCGGCACGTGGTGATGAATGCCGGCATCCGGAGGCCCGGGGATCCATACCGGGAGAAACTGCCACCCCCTGGGGAAAGGGTACAGATTCCCCCGGCAAACAAAGCGCTGGTAAACCTCCCGATCCTCACACACAACAGGAAAGGAACAGTAGCTCCTCACACCACTTCTCCTGTCCTGTATACTGGGTGTAATTCTCAGTATCTGCTTTTATTCTGTAAATATGGACACTGTACAGTACCACTTCTCCTGTCCTGTATACTGGGTGTAATTCTCAGTATCTGCTCTTATTCAGTATGTATGGTTATTGCACAGTACCATTTTTCTTGTATTCTGTGTGTAATCCTAAGTATATGTTCTTATTCTGTATATATGGATATTGCACAGTACCACTTCTCTTGTCCTGTATACTGGGTGTAATTCTCAGTATTTGCTCTTATTCTGTATATATGGGCACTGCACAGTACCACATCTCCTGCCCTATATACTGGGTGTAATCCTTAGTATCTGGTCTTATTTTGTATATATGGACACTGCACAGTACCACTTAGGCCTCATGCATACGACCATTGTTTTGGTCCGAATCCGAGCCGCAGTTTTTGCGGCTTGGATGCGGACCCATTCATTTCAATGGGGCGACAAATGATGCGGACAGTAGTGTGTGCTGTCCGCATCCGTTGCTCTGTTCCGTGGTCCGCAAAAAAAATATAACCTGTCCTATTTTTGTCCGTTTTGCGGACAAGAATAGGCAGTTATATCAATGGCTGTCCGTGCCATTCCACAAATTGCGAAACGCACACGGACGCCATCCGTGTTCTGCGGATCCGCATTTTGTGGACCGCAAAACACACAACGATCGTGTGCATGAGACCTAATCCTGTCCTATATTCTGGGTGTAATTCTCAGTATCTGCTCGTATTCTGTATATGTGGACACTGCACAGTACCACTTCTCTTGCCCTGTATACCGGGTGTAATTCTCAGTATCTGCTCTTATTCTGTATATACAGGTGAAACTCGAAAAATTGGAATATCGTGCAAAGTTCATTTAGTAGTAACATAGTACATAAGGCCGAAAAAAGACATTTGTCCATCCAGTTCGGCCTGTTATCCTGCAAGTTGATCCAGAGGAAAGCAAAAAAAACCCTGTGAGGTAGAAGCTAGAAGCCAATTTTTCCCCACTTTAGGGGAATAAAAAATTCCTTCCCGACTCCAATCAGGCAATCAGAATAACTCCCTGGATCCACGACCCCTCTCTAGTAGCTATAACCTGTAATATTATTACACTCCAGAAATACATCCAGGCCCCTCTTGAATTCCTTTATTGTACTCACCATCACTACCTCCTCAGGCAGAGAGTTCTATAGTCTCACTGCTCTTACCGTAAAGAATCCTCTTCTATGTTTGTGTACAAACCTTCTTTTCTCCAGACGCAGAGGATGTCCCCTCGTCACAGTCCTCGGGATAAATAGATGATGGCATAGATCTCTGTACTGACCCCTGATACATAGTAATTAGATCTCCCCTCAGTCGTCTTTTTTCTAAAGTAAATAACCCTAATTTTGATAATCTTTCAGGGTACTGTAGTTGCCCCATTCCAGTTATTACTTTAGTTGCCCTCCTCTGGACCCTCTCCAGCTCTGCTTTGTTCACAGGAGCCCAGAACTGTACACAGTACTCCATGTGTGGTCTGACTAGCGATTTGTAAAGTGGTAGGACTATGTTCTTATCACGGCCATCTATGCCCCTTTTGATGCAACCCATTATCGTATTGGCCTTGGCATTAGCTGCCTGACACTGGTTTTTGCAGCTGTTTATAAAAATTTGCTGTTTATAAAAATTCCTAGATCCTTTTCCATGTCAGTGTTACCGAGTGTTTTACCATTTAGTATGTACGGGTGACTTGCATTATTCCTTCCCATGTGCATAACGTTACATTTGTCAGTGTTAAACCTCATCTGCCACTTATCTGCCCAAGCCTCCAATCTATCCAGATCCCTCTGTAGTAGTATACTGTCCTCTTCAGTGTTAATTACTTTACACCATTTAGTGTCATCTGCGAAAATTTATATTTTACTATGCAAGCATTCTACAAGATCATTAATAAATATATTGAAGAGAATAGGGCCCAATACGGACCCCTGAGGTACCCCACTAGTGACAGTGACCCAATCTGAGTGTGTACCGTTAATAACCACCCTCTGTTTTCCATCATTGAGCCAGTTACTTACCCACATACAGACGTTTTCTCCCAGTCCGAGCATTCTCATTTTATATACTAACTTTTTATAGTGTCAAATGCTTTGGAGAAGTCCAGATATACAACATCCATTGATTCGTCGTGGTCAAGTCTAGAACCTACCTCCTCATAGAAACGGATTAAATTAGTTTGGCATGACCGATCCCTCATGAAGCCATGCTGATATGGCGTTATTTGCGTATTTCCGTTGAGATGCTCCAAGATAGCATCTCTTAGAAAACCTTCAAACAGTTTACCCACAACAGATGTTAAACCTTCCGGCCTATAGATTCCAGGCTCTCTTTTTGGGCCCTTTTTGAATATTGGCACCACATTTGCCATGCGCCAATCCTGTGGGACATTCCCTTAAAAAGCTACTTAAAAGCTAGAAGAAACACGGCCGTGTTCCGCGGCCGAGAGCGGTCCGTGGTATGCCGGGCTGGATTCCTGTTCATAGCAGGAGCTCACGGCGTCATTGGTTGCTATGACGCCGTGCGCTTCATGCCGCCGCTGCACTACAGTAATACACTCGTATGATCTATACGAGTGTATTACTGGACAGCAGCGGCGGCATGAAGCGCACGGCGTCATAGCAACCAATGGCGCCGTGCACTCCTGCTCTGAACAGGAATCCAGCCCGGCATACCACGGACCGCTCTCGGCCGCGGAACACGGCCGTGTGCATTCGGCCTAAACCTAATTTTCAGCTCAACGTTTCGCCATATGAGGGCTCATCAGGAGCTAGGTTAAGCACAGGACAGACAAACATAAAGGTGCCCTATGCCTCGGGTGGTGAGGCGATAGCATCGGCGCTATGGTGGCCGTAATACGGCTGCCGCTCTCTGCAGTTTAAATAGGGGAGAACCCCTCCCCTTTTGGGCGGATCTTGCGACAGTCGGTGGGTTACGGGGTAATGGGTGTGTCGGAAAGTACAATGATTTCAGATATCTAAATATAGGGTTATCCAGCCCGTCTTATTTGCAGTACACTTTGTCAATGGGGTCCAGCAAAATGATGGCAATTGGGATCACCATATTCTTTCTCTAGAGCGTCTTTCTACTACCCCTGCCTACAGGCAGAGCAGTCGCTCCGACAGAGGCAACCCTACCTCTTCGTTGCTAAAACCCTGTCCAAATCCTATGCTGATCTTGTACTAGCTGTTTTCAAGTGGCCCGACGAGTTTTCACATAAAAGCTGGTTCATCTGGGACCATGTATAGGTTATTTCTGGTAATGGATGCTATCAACTTAGAGAACCTTAGGCTCTAGTGTGTTGTAGTGTTGGGGATGATAGGTGTGATATGAGGGTGTTTCCTGGCACTATGTTGCATTTTTGTTCCTTAGGCTACTTTCACACTCGCTTTTTGGCTTTCTGTTTGTGAAATCCGTCATGGGCTCTCAGAAGTGGTCCAAAGCCGATCAATTTTGCCCTAATGCATTCTGAATGGAAAAGGATCCGCTCAGAATGCATCAGTTTGCCTTTCGATCAGTCTCTATTTCGCTCTGGAGGCAGACACCAAAACGCTGCCTCCTGACAAAGGGTTAAATATGAGACGACGGAAGCAGCAGAAATGCTAAGAGAGGTTGTTATTTCCCCAATCTTTCTTTTTATAGCACAAGAACATCTACTTCCCAGCTCCGCTCCGAGCTCCTAACCTAGAATTACCTTGTCCGCTCCTGACAGACAGCGAGAGAAGGGGTGACATGATGAAGGATGGTTAACCCCTTCCTATCTAACGCATTGATCAGTCTTGACGCTGAGAAAAGTGCATTGCTCATGCCCACGTTCCGTGTTTGTTTATGGCAGTGTAGTCTCTGGTCACATCCCGCTGCCCTGTATTATATAAATGTGACGTCTCCGTGATTGCTGCCTCCTATTATGGAGCTATGGACAGCAGAACATTCTGGTGACATGTAACACATACGTTCTTCTCTTACAGCACATGGCTTTATGAGTGAAGATGAATATCTGGAAATCACAGGAATCACACGGGAACAGTCTGGGGTATACGAATGCAGCGCTGCCAATGATGTCTCTTCCCCAGACGTCCGAAGGGTTAAAGTTACAGTCAACTGTAAGTAAATCCTCTGACTCATCCACAAAGAAAGTCTCAGTCATCTGTGAATATAAAGCCTATGTTATCTCTGAAAACATCCTGGCCGGCCAGTGACCAATCAATAGACACGGGACTGTAGTTTCCTGCCAATCCCACATCTCTGCACTTTACTAGGATCCTGCAGTATCTGGTCCTCTTCAGCCAGGAGGCAACGAGCCCAGCTCATTCACTGTCAGCAAATATTGTGCATCTAAGATGTCTTTTATATATATATATATATATATATATATATATATACATAGTGGGGTTTCGCTCTGGTAGACAGGATTAGCTGGCGCAGTATAAAGCCAACAACAAGTTCTTTTGATCAAACAGTTCAGTGTTTTATTCACGCTTTATGCAAGTGACAAAACAAGCAGTCATAATCAAACAAAAGGTCACCTTGCGGTGTTGGTGGTAATTCACACCATGACGGAATTCTGCCTCAGAGTCTTTGACCATAGCAGCACCAACCTGTTTTCACGCCAAACAGGTAGCAAGCCTTCATCCAGAAACAAGGCTCCCATATCCCAACACAGAGACCTGGCTTCTGAGCCCAGCTGCCTATTTAACCTCTTCAGGACACATGACGTACCGGTACGTCATGTTGTCCTGGTACTTAAGGAAACATGACGTACCGGTATGTCATGTGCATTTCTGATCACCGGCGGGCGGTGATCGGAACCCAGTGCCTGCTCAAATCATTGAGCAGGCACCTGCGGTTTGCGGCTTTTACCTGCGGTTTGCGGCGGCGATCGGCGGTGCCATCGGGTCCCCCTGCGGCTGTAGGGGGGACCCGATGGCATGGAAGGCAGCGCGATGCCTAAGGATCTCACAGGCCGGAAGCTGTATGAGTAATACACACAGTATTACTCATACAGCCAATGCATTCCAATACAGAAGTATTGGAATGCATTGTAAAGGGATTAAACCCCCAAAAGTTCAAGTCCCAAAGTGGGACAAAAAATAAAGTAAAAAAAGTAAGTTAAAAAAAAAAGTTTTCCCCCCTAAAAATTTAGTTTCAAGTAAAAATAAACAAAAACATAATTTTCCCCAAATAAAGTTAAAAAAAATTGGTAAAAAATAGGGGGGGAAAAATGTATATATATTAGGTATCGCCGCGTCCGTATCGACTGTCTCTATAAACATATCACATGACCTAACCCCTCAGATGAACACCGTAAAAATAAAAAAAATAAAAACTGTGCTAAATAAACCCTTTTTTTTTTGTCCCTTACATCACAAAAAGTATAACAGCATGCGATCAAAAAGGTGTTTCTCCACCAAAATAGTACCAATCTAACCGTCACCTCATCCCGCAAAAAATGAGCCCCTACCTGAGACAATTGCCCAAAAAATAAAAAACTATGGCTCAGAATATGGAGACACTAAAACATCATTTTTTTTGTTTTAAAAAAGCTGTTATTGTGTAAAACTTACATAAATAAAAAAAGTATACATATTAGGTATTGCTGCGTCCTTATCGACCGACTCTATAAAAATATCACATGACCTAACCCCTGAGATGAACACCATAAAAAATAAAAAAATTAAACTGTGCTAAATAAACAATTTTTTGTCACCTTACACCACAAAAAGTGTAATAGCAAGCGATCAAAAAGTCATATGCACCCCAAAATAGTGCCAATCAAACCGTCATTGGCTCTCAGAATATGGAGACACTAAAACATGATTATTATTAATTTTTTCAAAAATGATATTATTGTGTAAAACTGCTGCGTCCGTATCGACCGGCTCTATAAAAATATCACATGACCTAACCCCTCAGATGAACACCGTAAAAAATGTAAAATAAAAACTGTGCTAAATAAATAAAAAATTGTCACCTTACATCACTAAAAGTGTAATAGCAATCATTGTGTAAAACTTACATAAATAAAATTTTTTTTACATATTAGGTATCGCCGCGTCCGTGACAACCTGGTCTATAAAAATACCACATGATCTAACTTGTCAGATGAATGTTGTAAATAACAAAAAAATATAAACGGTGCCAAAACAGCTATTTCTTGTTACCTTGCCTCACAAAAAGTGTAATATAGAGCAACCAAAAATCATATGTACCCTAAACTAGTACCAACAAAACTTCCACCCTATCCCGTAGTTTCTAAAATGGGGTAATTTTTTGGGAGTTTCTACTCTAGGGGTGCATCAGGGGGGCTTCAAATGAGACATGGTGTCAAAAAAAACAGTCCAGCAAAATCTGCCTTCCAAAAACCGTATGGCATTCCTTTCCTTCTGCGCCCTGCCGTGTGACCGTACAGCAGTTTACGACCACATATGGGGTGTTTCTGTAAACTACAGAATCAGGGCTATAAATATTGAGTTTTGTTTGGCTGTTAACCCTTGCTTTGTTACTGGAAAAAATTTATTAAAATGGAAAATCTGCCCAAAAAAATGGAAATTTTGAAATTGTATCTCTATTTTCCATGAATTCTTGTGGAACACCTAAAGGGTTAACAAAGTTTGTAAAATCAGTTTTGAATACCTTGAGGGGGTGAAGTTTCTAGAATGGGGTCATTTTTGGGTGGTTTCTATTATGTAAGCCTCGCAAAGTGACTTCAGACCTGAACTGGTCCCTAAAAATTGGGTTTTTGAAATTTTCAGAAAAATTTGAAGATTTGCTTCTAAACTTCTAAGCCTTGTAACATCCCCAAAAAATAAAATATCATTACCAAAATGATCCAAACATGAAGTAGACATATGGGGAATGGAAAGTATTAACTATTTTTGGAGGTATTACTATGTATTATAGAAGTAGAGAATTTGGTATTTTTTTATAAATAAAAATGAATTTTTTTTTACTTCATTTTACCAGTGTCATGAAGTACAATATGTGACGAAAAAACTATCTCAGAATGGCCTGGATAAGTCAAAGCGTTTTAAAGTTATCACCACTTAAAGTGACACTGGTCAGATTTGGCCTGGTCCTTAAGGTGAAATAAGGCTGTGTCCTAAAGGGGTTAAGGACAGCCAGGTGCTGCTAAAACCCGGTCCGGTATTTGACCTCTCCTTGCTGTAAATCAGCCCAACAGCACATGCTGGGAGGAAAATACCTATTTTCCCAGACAAAACCTCTCACTGTGTCACATACTCCCACTCCCCCCCCCCCCCCCCCCTTTGTTCAAACCTGAGGGGGTCAACACACGCCAGACAGTGTACCCGGGACAGGGCATCTACGTTTCCCTGTGACCGGCCTGCCCTGTGTTCCACCTAAAACTTAACGTTTTGTAGGGAGAGAAACCATTGGGTGACCCGGGCATTTCTGACCTTCACCAGGCAGAATTTTCTCTGCAATAAATAATAGCGGATAGATTCTAGTGCCCACTTGATAACCAGGCACTCTCTCTCCACTATACTATACCGCGTCTCGACTGGGGTGAGCTTACGTCTGAGGAAGACAACGGGATGCCCCTCCCCGTTGACTTCCTGAGACAGTACAGCACCGAGGCCTACTTTGGAGGCATCGGTCTGTACTAAAAACTCCCTTTTGAAGTCAGGCGTCACCAAAATAGAGGACCCACACAGGGCCGACTTTAAGCGGAGAAGCATGATGTCTATTAGTCGCTGAAAAGTAGCGGGGGGGGCGACATGCAGACCAAAGGGTAAGACCTTTTATTGATACAGCCCTTTAGACATGATAAGGGCAGTTTTGTCTTTGGCAGCCTCCATTAAGGGCACCTGCCAGTACCCTTTCGTGAGGTCTAAAACAGAATAATACCGAGCTTGTCCTAACCTCTCGATGAGCTCATGCACCCGGGGCATGTAATACGCATCTAATTTTTAAACCTCGTTAAGTTTTCGAAAGTCGTTACAAAACCGCAACTTCCCTTCCCGCTTGGGTATCAATACTATAGGACTGGCCCACTCACTTTTTGACTCCTCAATGATGTCTCGCTGCAACATTAACTGCACCTACTCCCATATGGCTTGTCGTCGATCTTCGGGTGCCCGGTATGGTTTTAATCTAACTTTTGCCTGAGGCTCAGTGACAATGTTATGCTGGATTTTGGAAGTGCGACCAGGGAAGTCCGAGAAAACATCCATGTTCTGACTAAGGAACTCCCTGGCCTCCTGAGTCTGTTTAGAGTAGAGTCTGTCAGCAATTTTTTTACTGTTGCAGCTGCCTCTCTTGCATCAGACAGAGGGGCGATACCTCTTTTCTTAGAACACCCGGCCGCGGGCTGTCTCCTGTACAGTTTTTCCTATCTTTCCATGGTTTGAGTAAATTCACAGGGTAAACCTGCTCCGGCTTTCACCGCCCTGGCGGGTGTACCTTGTAGTTTACGTCTCCAATTTTCTCGAGTACCTCGTAGGGCCCCTGCCACCTAGCCAGGAACATATTGTCCATGGTCGGCACCAGAACCAAAACCCGATCACCCGGGTTAAAGATCCGGACCAGAGCCTGCCGATTTTATACCCGACTCTTGGCTCGCTGAGCTGCCTCCATATGCTACCTAACAAGAGGCAACACTGCCTCTATCCGATCTTGCATCTGGGTAGCGTACTAAATGACACTTTTATGTGGAGTGGGTTGTTGTTCCCACGCCTCTTTGTCCTTGTCCAAGAGACTGCAAGGGTGTCTGCCATATAGCAATTTGAATGGCAAGAACCCAGTAGAGGTCTGGGGTACCTCTACCACTGCGAACATGATATAGGGTAGAAGGAGGTCCCAGTCCCTCCCATCTTTAGCCACAACCCTTTTTAACATATTTTTTATTGTTTGGTTAAACCTTTCTACCAGACAGTCCGTTTGCGGATGG
The DNA here is from genome assembly GCF_905171765.1 of Bufo bufo. Lineage (NCBI taxonomy): Eukaryota > Metazoa > Chordata > Amphibia > Anura > Bufonidae > Bufo > Bufo bufo. Next base: position 173,966,277 of record NC_053389.1, read on the forward strand.
TAAACAGAAGTCCGTAGCTATTTTATGTGCAGCAAACTACAGAGTTCCCTCATCACCTTGGACATTAAAGGGGTCCCTTGGTCGGTCAGAACCTCTTTAGGTAATCCTACTCGGGAAAACATCTCCATTAATTCGTTAGCTATGAGTTTGGCCGAGGTATGTCGCAGTGGCACTGAGTGGGGAGTGGCATAGTCTAGAATGACTAAGATGTGTTGATGCCCTCTGGCAGACTTTGGTACTGAGCCTATGAGGTCCATAGCTATTTGGTCAAACGGTACTTCGATAATCGAGAGAGGTACTAGGGGACTACGAAAATGTGGCTGGGGGCTAGTTATCTGGCAGGTCGGGCAAGACTTACAAAACTCTTCCACTTCCTTGAATATGCTGGGCCAGTAAAACCGCTGTAGAATACGATCCTGACTTTTCTGCAGCCCCAGGTGACCCCCGAGAACGTGTTGGTGGGCTAGATCTACCACAAGCTTGTGATGAGCCTTGGGGACCCCCAACTGTTCAATAGGCTCACCTCGTAGTTGATTTTACACGATATAACATATCCTGATGAAACACAAAACAAGGAAACACTGACTCTGCCCCAGGTTGTTGTGGTTCACCATCTACTATTAACAAATTTTCCCGGGCGCGGGATAGGGTTGGGTACTGACGTTACGTGTGGTACCAAAATTTTCCCCGGAGACATTGAGGTCTGCCAATTCAGGACCCGGCGGCAAGTCCTCCACGTCTCCCACCATCACACTTAACGGGGTTGTCTCCCCCTCTTCCACCGAAGTTACGGTCACCCCTACCGCTAGCCATTCGGTCTCAGGTACCCAGGGTTCTGGTCTCCCCCATGAGCTGGGCCACTCTGCTAGGGTTACCCCTGTCTCATTGGTATCAGTCACTCTCATAGCTGGCCACGGTACCGGGAAGCCCGGGAAGTAGCGTCCATCTACCTGCCACCGTAATTAGAGACACCAGCACGGTGGGGTAGTCTTTTAAGTCTCCGTTAATGCACATCAGCCCAACTTTCCGGCCAGTATACTCAGCGGACCGCACCAGGGTAGCCCTTACTAGGGTCACTAGACTCCCTGAGTCCAAGTCAGCCCTTACATAGCCAGGCTAGTGACACCGATGGGTACATCCCGGGCGGGTTTTATCGGCTCAAATCTCCGGGCCTGGGGTGGAGATTTCCCGGGTTTTCCGACCCCCCCTCCCGACAGAACCCCCTTTAGATTCCTGGTAGCTTCATAGCATTCAACCAGGTCCACCATCTCAAGGGCATTGCCAGGAGACACCTGACCGATCCAGTGCTGGAGAGGGTATGGCAAAGCCCTCCAGAACATATCGGCTAACATACGATCCAGCATAGCAGTGGGACTCAGCACGTCAGGTTGTAGCCATTTTTGCAAGAGGTGAAGTAAGTTATAATACTGCGGTCTTGCAGGCTCATTCGGGTTGAACCCCCACTGGGCCCAGACCAACACATTCACCCCCAGTCTTGCCAGAATCTCACCCTTGACTTTCTGGTAGTCGGCCGCTTGATCGTCCGGCAAGTCGAAATACACCCTCTGGGAATCGGATGCCAGGAACGGAGCGATGACCTCAGCCCACTGTCCACGGGGTAGCTTTTCCCTGATGGCCACTTTCTCGTACATCGCCAGGTAGTTTTCGATGTCGTCTGCAGGGGTCATCTTAGTAATCACGGCACGGACTGCTTTCCGGGCACCGTGGACACTTGGGGTTGCTCCTGCTGTCTGCAAAGCCATGGCTTGTTGTAGCAGCAACTGGTTAGTCTCTTGCTGCTGCTTTATTAGCCTTGAGTTGCTGCAGGTTTGTCTCTTGCTGCTGCAGATTAGCCTCCATGAGGGCGTTCACAACAGCTTCCATTTTGTCGTGGGGTGCTGGTTGTAATACAGCTGGTTTAATGTACGACATACAACCGTGCCTGAAAAATGTAGAAACCAAAAATATCAGCGTTCACGCCAACCTCACTGCTCTTGCCTGCATCCTCCACCAATTGTGGGGTTTCGCTCTGGTAGACAAGATTAGCGGACACAGTATAGAGGCTACAACAAGTTCTTTGGATCAAACAGTTTTTTAGTTTTTTTTCATGCTTTAGGCAAGTGACAAAACAAGCAGTCATAATCAAATATAAGTCACCTTGCAGTGTTGGTGGTAATTCACACCATCCGGCAATTCAGCCTCAAAGAGTCCTTGACCATAGCAGTACCATCCTGTTTTCACGCCAAACAGGTAGCAAGCCTTCATCCAGACACAAGACTCCCAGATCCCAATACAGAGACCTGGCTTCTGAGCCCAGCTGCCTATTTAAGGACAGCCAGGTGCTGCCAAAACCAGGATCGGCACTTAAAATCTGGTCCAGTATTTGACCTCACCTGGCTGTAAACCAGCCCAGCAGCAAATGCTGGGAGGAAAATACCTGTTTTCCCAGACAAAACCTCTCACTGTGTCACTATATATATTATATATAAAAATCTCATTATATACCAGAAGAAACCATATCACTATGTGCAAGGAGGTGTAATACCAGCTGCACATATACAATCAGAGGTCTCACTACATTTTTTCCAGACGAGTAAAAATATTCCTCTTACCATTTTTGAGGAGTATTTTTAGCTGAGGAGTACGAAAATTGCAGTTATTCATATAATATAATACGTAGGCCTATACAACATTATGAGGTTGCTATTTATGCAGGAAACCATTACTAGTCCTCTCTATTATGTCTTCCATGCAGAAATAGCTAATTTTGACTATTTTAAATTTATCTCTCCGAAGACCGAATCCCTACCTTTCTTTAAGCACCAAATCTGTCACACAGGGATTGGAGCGGCAGATTGTGCAAAACTCAATGCAATAAGAATTGAACAGGGGCGTCTGGTCTTTGTGGCATGGATCAGTGAGTGGCTTGGTGGCACTGGGTGGGGTCTGCTATTAATGCACAGGAGGCAGTTATAGGACAGTCTTATACACGATATATTGGATTGTTGAACAGTATAGTGTACCGTATAGTCCTGTCTTTGATTTCTGGACAGTGCGCTCCATACATAAACCATACAGGAAAATAGACCTCTCAGTTGTCCAGTGTACTTACATAGAAAAACTAATAGCCAAGAGGCTAAACAAAACCCTATTTCTGACTCTTATGTTAAAACATAACTTTCATTTGATTGCTCTAATACCTAAACACCTAAAGGAAAAAAATAATTTAAAAAACCTGCTGTTTCTCTAGATGACCTTATGTTGATAGTAGTGTTAATAGAGTCTCAAAGGTCTATAAAAGTAGGGTGCCTGCTTTTATAGATCATTGAGACTCTATTAACACTACTATCAACATCAGGTCATCTAGAGAAGCAGCAGGTTTTTGAAATTCTTTTTTCCCTTTAGGTGTTTAGGATCCCAATAGCGGAGGAAAACGCTTTCGTTTTGTCCCTATTCGTCGTCAATGGGGACAAAACTGAACTGAACGAAACAGAATGCACCAGAATGCATTCTGTTTCATTTGGTTGCGTCCCCATCACGAGCAGAATATTGCTGCGATAAGCGTTTTTCTGTTTGCCATGTGGTGCAGAGCAAGACGCAATAGAAGACGCAATAGAAAACGGATCCGTCCCCCATTGACTGTTAATGGAGTTCATGACTGATCCGTCTTGGCTATTTTAAAGATAATACAACCGGATCCGTTGATAATGGATGCAAACAGTTGTATTATCATTTAAGGAAGCGTTATTACTGATCCATGATGGATCCAGCAAAAACGCTAGTGTGAAAGTAGCCAGTAGCCTTATATCATTATGGTCCATATCATGTTAAACAAGATGTTTAACTTATACTAGATTAACTATATATGTATGTATATATATATATATATATTTACACATTGCCACCACCTCTTACACTTGGAGAATAATTACACTATATATTAATTAAGGGATTATGAGGTGTTCTGATATTAACTCACGCTGGGATATGTATCATATGAATAGCACATAGCACTTATGTGAATATGATATTTACATCTACAATGTGTTTTATACACGATGAGATATGATATTTTATATAATTGTTGAGTGACGATTAAGTATGCAAATGTTTTGATAGTCGCATGGGTTAATAAAGGACTACACATTTTTTCACCATTTGGAAGTGCCGCAGTCTTTTTTCTTTTATTTATGCTTTGACTGTTGGTTACGTCTAAACTGCTGGCACTCCTTTCTGTGGTTACTGATCGTGCTGCCCTGGACTTTTTTGCTATTTTTTATATATATATTGTAGGAAGGCGCAAGGGGCCGTCATTGATGGAAGGTATGTGTCACCAAGATTCCTGGCCTCGGTGAGGTAAGAGCCTGTAGTTTTAAGTGTCAGAGGCACCTAGAGCTGACTGACACTGTTTTGTTGTTAGTATGGCTGTAAAGCCGATCCGGGCCAGCTCTTACTGGGAGTAGCCAAAGTGCTGGGTGGGTGGGTGGCTTCTCCCCGCGCTCCAGGCCGGGTCTTTTTTGGCCTATATAAAACCCAGCCAGCAGTCTCAACTGGGTGTGGTTTATCCTCCATCTGACAGAGAAGCTGGGAAGTCTCTGTGTTTTAGGACCTGTGAATTTGTGCCCCTAAGGCCTCATGCACACGACCGTGCCGTTTTTTTGCGGTCCGCAGATTCGCAAAAAAACGGAAGCCATTGTAGAAATGCCTAATCTTGTCCGCAAAATGGACAAGAATAGTACATGTTCTATTTTTTTTTGCGGGGCCACGGAACGGAGCAACGGATGCGGACAGCACATGGAGTGCTGTCCGCATCTTTTGCGGCCCCATTAAAGTGAATAGGTCCGCATCCGAGCTTTAAAAAAGGCGGCTCGGATGCGGACCCAAACAACGGCCGTGTGCATGAGGCCTAAAGCCTGCTGTGGACTACGGATGGAAAACTGCTAACTAGGTGAAGATTTTGTTCTATGAACATTGCCTGGTGTGAACAAACACCAAGACTGTGAACGGTTATTTAGTTTTTCCTTATGTGTGAATAAACACCGAACTGTTTAAGTTAAAGACTTTGTGATTGCCTCTATACTGCGTCTGCTACCCTGTCTACCAAAGCAAAACCCCACAATATATACAGTTGCAAGAAAAAGTATGTGAACCCTTTGGAATGATATGAATTTCTGCACAAATTGGTCATAAAATGTGATCTGATCTTCATCTAAGTCACAACAATAGACAATCACAGTCTGCTTAAACTAATAACACACAAAGAATTAAATGTTACCATCTTTTTATTGAACACACCATGTAAACATTCACAGTGCAGGTGGAAAAAGTATGTGAACCCTTGGAATTAGTAACTGGTTGAACCTCCTTTGGCAGCAATAACTTCAACCAAACGTTTCCTGGAGTTGCAGATCAGACGTCCACAACGGTCAGGAGTAATTCTTGACCATTCCTCTTTACAGAACTGTTTAAGTTCAGCAATATTCTTGGGATGTCTGGTGTGAATCGCTTTCTTGAGGTCATGCCACAGCATCTCAATCGGGTTGAGGTCAGGACTCTGACTGGGCCACTCCAGAAGGCGTATTTTCTTCTGTTTAAGCCATTCTGTTGTTGATTTACTTCTATGCTTTGGGTCGTTGTCCTGTTGCAACACCCATCTTCTGTTGAGCTTCAGCTGGTGGACAGATGGCCTTATGTTCTCCTGGAAAATGTCTTGATAAACTTGGGAATTCATTTTTCCTTCGATGATAGCAATCCGTCCAGGTCCTGACGCAGCAAAGCAGCCCCAAACCATGATGCCCCCACCACCATACTTCACAGTTGGGATGAGGTTTTGATGTTGGTGTGCTGTGCCTCTTTTCCTCCACACATAGTGTTGTGTGTTTCTTCCAAACAACTCAACTTTGGTTTCATCTGTCCACAGAATATTTAGCCAGTACTGCTGTGGAACATCCAGGTGCTCTTGTGCAAACTGTAAACGTGCAGCAATGTTTTTTTTGGACAGCAGTGGCTTCCTCTGTGGTATACTCCCTTGAAATCCTCTCTTGTTTAGTGTTTTACGTATCATAGATTCTCTAACAGGGATGTTGGCATATGCCAGAGACTTTTGTAAGTCTTTAGCTGACACTCTAGGATTCTTCTTCACCTTATTGAGCAGTTTGCGCTTTGCTCTTGCAGTCATCTTTACAGGACGGCCACTCCTAGGGAGAGTAGCAGCAGTGCTGAACTTTCTCAATTAATAGACAATTTGTCTTACCGTGGACTGATGAACAGCAAGGCTTTTGGAGATACTTTTATAAACCTTTCCAGGTTTATGCAAGTCAACAATTCTTAATCGTAGGTCTTCTGAGAGCTCTTTTGTTTCGAGGCATCATTCACATTAGGCAATGATTCTTGTGAAAAGCAAATCCAGAACTGGTGTGTGTTTTTTATAGGGCAGGGCAGCTGTAACCAACACCTCCAATCATTGATTGGACTCCAGTTGGCTGACACCTCACTCCAATTCGCTCTTGGAGATGTCATTAGTCTAGGGGTTCACATACCTTTTCCACCTGCACTGTGAATGTTTACATGGTGTGTTCAATAAAAGCATGGTAACATTGAATTCTGTGTGTGTTATTAGTTTAAGCAGACTGTGGTTGTCTATTGTTGTGACTTAGATAAAGATCAGATCACATTTTATGACAAATTTGTGCAGAAATCCATGTAATTCCAAAGGGTTCACATACTTTTTCTTGCAACTGTACATATTACAGAAGATGCTCAGGTTATACCAGTATTGTCCATTTCACTTTATACAAGACGATGTATAACTAACACTAGCTGTACATATATATTTATATACCAAAAGATCATCTGGTTATACCTGACACTATATACCATACAAAATGTATAACTTACACCAGCTGTACTTATATCATTACATAAGAGATGCCCAGATTATACCAACATGGTCGATATCACTCTATACTAGATGTATAACTTATACAAGCTGTAGATATATATTGATATAGTAGAGAATGCCGATTGTACCTGTTCTCCTTGGTAATCTGGGATATCTCTGTTTTGTGGGTTCCCTGTTATAATGTTTTATACTTCTGTTATGTTGTGATGTTTGTGTAAGGGCCTCATTGTGTTCTGCATGACAATTATGTGCAGGCTCCACTTCCCCACATTACAGCCATATTAAGGTTTTTTCAGGCTCATAATTTCTCGTTTATTGCTTGTTTTTCACATGTCTGGTTCAGAGGCTGTGCAGCGTTTCTGAAATGTGACAACGGTTTCTCATGTACTTTCACATTAGCATATTGATTGTCTATTACTATCACCTTCATGTACTTAACAGTTGGCTGCTCATTTGCGAGCATTGCGCAATATGAAGGTTGTGCTGCTCTGGTAGCTTGTGTTTTGTTGATGTCATTGGACTGTGATACCTGAACTATCGGTCCCACATTACTTGGGCTCTATTGATGGTTGCATATCTTCTGCAGATCCACCCTATATTTTAGATGCACGGAACATTGGTGTTCCATTGGGCCATCAAGGGATTCTGCAGTGTGACGCGCTGGCTGTCCCTACAGCTGAATTTTTCTGGTACAAGGAAGACAAAAGGTAAGACTTCCGGCCCAGCCAGTGAAATAGGACCAGGTGGTCAAGCTATTGTAGTAGCAGACTAGGGGGAGTTACTTAGATGGACAAGATGAAGGTACATGGGTGTAGGTTGACTGGGTGGATGCATATGGTAGTATGATTGCAGGGTTCAGAAACATGGTAGTAAAAAAGCAGTGCTGAGGCAACCGGGAGTAAAAAGGCATATTGGGGGCACATGGGAGTATAAGGATAGGACGGAGGGACACAGTAGTAACATTTCAGGGAGTGGGGGGTTAGACACACGGTAGTAAAAGTGCATAGTGGAAGCTCACAGGACTAGGAGTGCAGGGCAAGAGTGGAAGCACACAGAGTACGATATTGGGTGGAAGCACACAGGAGGAAGTGGGCAGGGTGGAGGCAGACATGACTATGAAGGCAAGGTGGAAGCACACAAGAGAAATTGGGCAAGGTGGAAGCAGATATGACTATGAGGGATGGGTGGAAGCACACAGGAGTAGAATGCAGATTGGAAGTACACAGAAGTAGGATGCAGGGTGGAAGCAGACAAGAATAAAAGTACAGGGTGAAAGCAGACATGAGTAGGATGCAGGGTGGAAGTACACTGAAGTAGGAGGGCAGGATAGATGCACATAGAAGTAGGAGGTCAGGGTCTTATTGCTGAAACTTGACAGCATTGTTGTATTTTGCAGGCTGAGCGACTCCAGGAAAGGAGTGAAGGTGGAGAACAGAGAGACATTTTCTCGTGTAACATTCTTCAATGTTTCAGAACAAGACTATGGGAACTACACATGTGTGGCCATGAACCGGTTGGGACACAGCAATGCCAGCGTTATTCTGTTTGGTAAGTCTTGAGCTAGGCAAGGTCCACGATGAGCTGTGTAGCATCCTGGGGATTTTTGACATTTACAGATGTCTGCTCTAAACTCTGAACGTGATTCCAGAGACAGCAGACATATTGGATGATTTCTACCACTTTGAAAGGAAGCCATTACTGATATGCAGCATTTCCCCGTTGTGCCTGTTGAGGTCTTTGTCCACTACCGTACACCGCCGCTAACAGGCCCAGTGAAGTGGAGCTCGTGCTGGATAGATCCGGTCAGGGCTGAGTGAGCTGTAATTTGGGGGAAGGAGCTGAATAGATGAAAGAGGTTTTCAGGTGAAATCCCGTATAAAAGAGTAATTTATTCCCAGGCTTAGACATGAGGGACCTTATCTCATGCTGGATATTAGCAGCTCTTGCTGCTCTCCATTCCTCATATAATACACACATATAATGTATCTGGGCTTTTGTTTGTGGTTTATTGGAGTGATCTCTCTGGTGGCTGATAGCGGAACATGGTTATATTGACGTCTCACAGTCTGGTGGACTTGTCCATCTTATCCCTGCCTTATGGGGCCTCCTGATCGTTATCCATAGAGAACAGATATGTGGATTCGGAATACACAGCAAGACTTTGAGTGTTAGACTTCGGTCATAAACACCATGGTGCTCAGTAATGTGCCCCCATTACTGAACTGGAGGGATTGGGGCAGATCTTCTATCAGCGCTTAGATGGGTTAATTCTCATGTTTACTTGGTGGGATGTAGATTCCAAGATATCCATGTAGTATTCTCCATGCATGTCCTGTATGTACATCATGTGTATACTGTGCGTATTTACAGATCTGTCTGTTTCTGGGTATTAGCACCTGTGTTTTTTTTTTTCTTTTTCTTTTAGTTAGGGTTGAATTATCCAGATGATATCCATATAGGGTCCATCAGGGTTCTGATCTCATTAATGTATCAGCCACAGGTCCTATATCGTAGAATCACTGGGTTATGGGGTGTGGAGGTGTACATGTGCTACACCTCAATATTTACTTGTAACTGCTCCCCATAATATCAGTAATGTGGCTACAGTGGGTGTATACAGGACACCGCTGCTGTTCTGGTACGTGTCGATTGCACCCCATGTTTATAGCGCACAAATCTCATGTCTTGTCCCCATCTTAAGTAAATGCATTTGTGCAGAGTCGTTTAAATAGTGACCTCCACATTTGTCCTGCCGAGCATCGCTGCTTACTGTCCTGGTGTTTCGTCATGAAGCTGAAAGAGACAAGGATTGTTAAGCACCTTTGAGGTTAGTGTCTTACGTTGGTGAAGCCACTGGCTGTTCACCCGTGAGCTGTGTGTCCGCAGTACATTACAGAATCCCTTCATCCACACACAGGAATGGTCTGTGCAGCAGGTTTCCCCCAGACACCTCACATAGTCATTGCTACGGAGTTCCTCATAAGTAGAAATAACCTGCTGCGGCTGTTTGATACTGTATTATGAAGTCAATATCTTGTAGGTACTTGGAGTGTGAAGCAGAATGCGTCTTACCACAGTTTTTTGCTTTGCTTATTTCTCTTTGATTTTATAATTCTGTTGTGTAAACACCTCCCCTTTTTATCCCCCCACCCCCACCCCACTCCCATCCCGTCCCGTATCTCCTACCATTTGTAGAAAAATTCCAGTCCACCAGCTCACCCTTGCTGCAAGGTCAGTACACGGTATCCCCCTGTCTTGTTTTATTCCCTGTGAATCCCCTGTTCCAGCACTGAGTGTCCATTTTACCACTTACCCATAATTCTTCTGTTCGCGTCTTGACCTTTGTGTGTCCATTTTTGTGATTTTAGAAGATGGTAACTAATAGTTTTCTGCTGGTAGTTTCCTGCTCCTTGTGTGTATGTGATTATGTGTCCTCAGGTCCTGGATTGCTGTTCTCTTGCGTTTGTGGCACTCAGATGGGTCATAGATGACCTGTTCATGTGTCACCTCACATTTAACTCTTGTGCTTCCTCTTCAGGGATGATGACTGCTTTTTTCCTTCATCATTGCTGCTTTTGTCATGATGTCTTCTACTCCTATCTGCTCATATTCACGTTCTGTCCCCTCTTTTATCACCTTTTTGTTTGCTCGTTCTCCAGTCTCAGGAATAACAGATTAAGGGATTATGTTGTATGATATTTTTAATGACCGGTGTCAGGACTTTCTCATTGGTTCCTGACTGTTCAGTATCTTTTTCCTGTAGTCATCTGCTTTCCATATCATCTAATATAGAAGTGAGAGTAGATGGAGTGACCCATAGGAGACATGAATGAGGGCAGGAGTAATACAGTGGTTTTAGCTCATGGCATGTGGGCAGTGGTCGGCACCACTTCTTGTCGATTGTGACCTCCTGCTGTGAGCAGTTTATTTGGTACAGGAACCTGGAGACATTGAGGGGACTGAGAAAGAATTTCTAAATGTGAGTTTTCAGCTGTTTTTTTGGGTATTTCTGTTTCCCTAATAAACAATGTTTTTGATTTTTAGAAGAGACCACAGCTGCCTTGACCCCCCCTAAAGGTTAGTATTATATATTGCTACCATGCCCACCCTAGCTTCCTGCCTAGCTGCTCACTTGCCTCTAGCATAGCTGACCTGCTTCTAATCCCTGTAACAAAACAACTCTTCCATCCAACACTGCTGATTATTACTATAAGTGAAGTCTTGGGGTACTTCAAAGATCAGTGGGACCCAGGAGTCATGGTGTCTTCAGTGTTTCTGTATTAACATTTTGTGCTTTTATAAATACTATTTGCTGAACATCCATACGTAGTTGTCTACCAGTTCTGCGTTATGTAGACTCACATCCTTTAACTCACTGGATATATCACATTGGTACCCTCAGCCTATAAACCTTGGCAGTATCCGGCTCACACTGTGCTCGCTTTGCGCATGTGTCCTCTTGCATGACTGGTTGCTCCTTGATGGCCTCCTATGACACATCTCAGAGAATGCATGGCGTCTGATCTGTTTTGTTTCTATTCATATATATCCATGAATGCATTGAGATACAGACCGTCTTACCTCTTCTATTCGGTAATTATTTGCTAGTACAATGCCCTGTTGTATTCTTATCAGCAGACCCATGCACATGTACGTTCACACACTTGGACAATGCAGGTCCATTGACAAATGCCTGTGTATCCAGAATGAGTAAATATACAGTCATGCACATCATTTTTACAGTCACTTTAGTTGTAAATATAAATTACAGAAAAAAACATTTTTCAACAGGAGGGCAGGACGTTTTCTCCTCTGTCCAGGCTTTCCACTCTCTGGTGTGCTCTCTGGTCTCCCTAGCTCAAGTTTTTCACCCTCTGGTCTAATATACAGACTTCTTCCCCCTCTTATCTCCTTTGCACATACTTTTCACTCTCTGGTCTCTTCTGCTCAGACATTACACTCTACTGTCTCCTTTTTTCACACTTCTCTGCTAGATTTCTTGCTCCCTGGTCTCTTCTGATCAGTCTTTTCACTCCCCTCTGCTTAGACTATTCACCCTCTGTTTTTCTCTGCTCAGGTTTTCACTTTCTGGTTACTCTGTTCAGGCTTTTCACTCTCTGGTCTCTTCTGTTTAGGCCCCTTGCAGACGAGCATGTCCGGATGCGTTGCGGATGCATTCAGTGAAAACTGTTAGATTTCGCAAGCAAGTCCAGTTTTGTTTGCGATCGCGTTCAGTTGTTTAATTTATATCGCGCTGCTGCAATGCGATTTAATGCGTTTTGCACGCACGTGAAAAAAAATATTATGTTTACAAACAACATCTCTTAGCAACCATCCTTGAAAAACGCATCACATCCACACTTGCTTGCGGATGCGATTTTTACGCAGCTCCATTTACCTCTATGTGGCCATAAAAATCGCAGAATATAGAACATGCTGTGATTTTCACGCAACGCACAAGTGATGCGTGAAAACCAAAGCACATGTACACAGCCCCATCGAAATGAATGGGTCCGGATTCCGTGCGGGCGCAGTGTGTTCGCATCACGCATTGTACCTGCTCGGAATACTCGCTCGTGTGAAAGGGGCCTTAGGCTTTTCAATCTAAGGGGTTGTCAGCTTTGGGTTTTCACGCTCTGGTCTCCTCTGCACAGACCTTTCACCTTCTTATCTCCTCTGCTTACTCTCTGGTCTCCTTACTAAGGCTTTTTACTCTCTGGCCTCCTCTGCACAGACTGCTTAAACTCTGATCTCTGCTTAGGCTTTTCAGTCTCTCATTTCTTCTGCTCAAGCTTTTCACTGCTTCAAATAATGTATCTAGATTCAGACCATCTTACCTTTTTACTTTATAATTTAGTACAACGCCCAGCTGTGTTATTGTAAAAAGACCCATACACATGCACGCTGAGAAGATATTACTCATTGATAAATACTTTTGTATCCAGAGCGAGTGAATATGCAGTCATACACGCCACTTTCACTGCAGTCACTTCCAATTTGAATGTAAATTACACAAAAAGTTGCTTTCATGCAAGAGATCAGAAAATCCTCTTTGGTTAGGCTCTTTACTCTTCCTTGTTCTCTGGGCTCCTGTGCTCAGACTTTTTACTCTCTGTTGTCCTCTTTTCAGTAGGACATACATCCTATGATTGTAAATCCCAGTGAGGTAAAGTACTCTTCTGTGAGAGTTTGCATTTTAGCAAATAGGAAGCAGCAGTAAAAAAAATATATATATATATATATTCTCCTGGATGTTTCCTGACATCTATAGAGGAATATGTGTGATTACCAAGCTCCATGACCGGCTAGCAAAAAAGTGCCATCTATGTTTATACGGATGCCAAAAGAAAGTAAAAAACTCCCAAATCCTCCACCACCACCCTATCAGCCAATACATTGGACTTACACCTGACAAACCACATATCATTGACTTCCAACGTGGTGCTGATGCCAGTGCCACACGCCTTTTTACCTTGAGCACAGAGCAGTGCCCGAATGCTTTGCCCGAATATCTTCCAGGTATGTCACTGGATTTCCCCCATCTTTTCATAGACCTCCATTTTAAAAATGTGTGCCCCGTACAACATGCCACTGCGTCCACGACTTTCTTATCTGATCTGCACTTGATGCCTTCCCTTTGCAACCCTGGCACAATCACATCTAACGCAAAGACTCTCTTCACAGTGCTTCCTAACCACCACTACCAGGCTATCCCCAGACTTATACCGCTCTTTCGATTGACTAATGCTTCCTTGCATTACTAATTTTGAGGTTTACTGTATTTATGTGATGTTAATTTGATCTCTGTCATTGCCCCTTGAGTTACATATCCCCTTTACCTGAGGAGTAGCGTGTTGCATCATAAATGTCCCTTCTTTAATGATGCAGTTACTATCCACTCTTCATAAAGTATGCCAATAGACACTTTCTCAAAAATGTCATACATTAAAAGCTGAAATAGCTTTCCTCCAAGAAACCCATGACTCTGCTGTCTCTTTTGCCTTTGCCAAACACTGTTTCCCTACAGCATATGTGGAAAGTGCAAATACTAAACTGTTCTGGCCACACTCATTTTGCATCCTATGGTGGCTTGGCAACCTGTTGGCTTAGACATGCTCATCCTTTTTCCACCTACACTAATGTCACGCTCATATATTGTAGATTATTTCTTCAGAAATAACCTGGCACTTAGGGCCCATGTTCACTCTAACCAGTCCTGTTGTCTTTAAAACTCTCCTTGCACCCCTCCAAACCCCTCCGTGATAGGATACATGTAGATTTTGTATAAAGTCTTGTGTGTCTTTGGTCATTTCTTATTTGTGTTTGCCGCATGGTATAGAACATTTAGGCTACGTGTGGATTATTAGAAGCAGGAATAATTTGGTTAGTTGCACACATTGGACGTTTAGCTCTCTCTCTATATTAATTCACGTATTGTTCAGTAACATATGTACCAGATTCAAGCTGCCGTGCAGGCCCTTTCCTGTGTGAGTCCCTCCTCTGTTGCCCCATCTGCATCTGTTTATCAAATGACATTACTTTTGGCCTCAAATCTGAAGCAGATCACTCCATAGGGAAGCTATAGAAGATGAGAGAGGACGCACTAGGCAGTGGGGGTTCTGTTGGTGCAAGGGAGTGTTTTGGGCGGGTTAGGCTTTATTTTGGTAGTAGTTTTTTTGTGCTGCATTTCTATATTATACAGGTTGTGGAGATTTCTGTGCCTGCGATCTGTTCAGCTCTGAAGCTTCTTTTTGCATTAATTCTCATTTAGTGTTGCTTGTATAATTGTCCGCCCTGAGATCTGCTCAGCAAATACTCTCTTATGTTTAACCCTTTCACAGAGCTTCTCTTTATATCCATAATTAGCACCTCACAGACACTGCTTCTGACCTTACCCTAAATTGCAGTGCTAACCTTTTCCTGCTGATTGTTGCCCCTGACAATCGCAGGGTTAATTGGGTAACAAGGCGTTCAATATGGTAAAGGCAGAAGTCAGATGGCGGTTATGTTTCCCAGACGCTCAATAAATAATAGGATTGAAAGCACCCTATGGATAAGTAGCTTCTGACCTGCATTATATTTCTATGTCCATCTGCATTCTTCTCGTCAGTACTGTTCCCACCATTCACTGCACAACCATATACTATTACTGAGGTCTGAACAGCACCCTGACAGGTTAGTAGATCCTGTAGATTATTAAAAAAAAGGATCTATCACTTGGATTAGGTAATGTGTTGTAACTGAAAAAAATAAATAAATTGTCAGCACAATAATAAGAAATAGCGACCATAATTTTTGCTCTAGAAGACGCACCTAGGTTTTAGAGAGGAAAATGAGAAGAAAATATTTCATCAGACCCCCAATCTTCATTAGAACTCAGATCAGACCCCCAAATCCAACCCCTAATCTTCATCAGACCTGAGATCAGACCCCCAATCTTCATCAGACCTCAGATCCCCAATTTTCATCAGACTCCCAAATCTGACCCCTAATCTTCATGAGACCTCAGATCAAACCTCCAATCTTCATCAGACCCCCCAAATCTTCATGAGACCTCAGTTCAGACCCCCAATCTTCATCAGAACTCAAATCAGACCCCCATCTTCATTACACCCCAAAATCAGATCCCCACTCTTCATCAGACCTCAGATGCACTGCCATTTTAAAAAAAATTTTTTTAGGGGGTTGGTGGGTGCACCTTATAAAGCGAAAATACGGGATGGTCCACATCACAGATCAAATTAGTGCATGTCTTCATGATTTTTTTTCACTGACCCATGGTCACTAAAAAGTACTGATATATAAAAAAAAAACACATTACAATCAATGGGTACATGGGTCTGCAGAAAATGTGTCAGTGAAAAACAGAAATGTGAACAAGGCCTTATTGCAGGATTTGCTCCCAAACGTCTGGTTAAGTAGTTCTGGCCATGCTCCTGGCACTTTCCCATAATCCATTGTAGCATGCAGTTTAAGAGCATGAGATGCCACTAGTTATCAAAAGTTCTTGCGGCTCTGACTACAAACAGTTAAAGCTGTATATAGCATTTATACAGTACTAATTAATATATGTGTGATAAAAAAAAAAAATTGTACATAAAATTTCTACAGCAGTTATTGATATATGCCGTTCTGATGCTTACTGGGTCCCTACTGGTCTCTGCTCCTTCGTCTGGGCTTGACACACAAGAAATGGCAGGAGATGCTGCTTCAGCTAATCACTGGCTGAGGTGGGACATTGTCAGTGATATACTTGTCCAATCGCTGTTGTTGGGTGGTTATTTCTTCCATTTGTTTTCTTTTTCTCTTTAAAGGGGTTGTTCAATACCAAATGAAAATTTATTGGGGAAGAAAGTGTTTGAAATATAGATAGACATTCACCATCATTGATTACATGCACTGCTGCAGCCATTCACTGGCCTCAGTGGTGACATGTCCCTAAGTGGCAGGCGGCCACCAAGGCTGAGGAATAATGTGTCACTTGTCAACTGAGACCAAAGAGTGGCTGCATCAGTGAATGTGACCACAGAGGGGATCTCACCCTTCCAGTCCACAGCATGATGAAGTATTTATCTGGTGGTAGCTGCATCCTTGCAGGCGATGATATTACTATGATATCTTTCTATGTTCAGGGTGTTGTCTGCACTACGTGGATAGCTTGGTCTGTCTTACAGCGTGCTGCCAGGCGCCTTTTATTACTTCATTATTCTGGTGTATGAACATATTATGCTTCATGATGGTGACATCTTGTCAGATGGAGAATGTGCAGTTTATTCTGCGCCGTCCAGTAATGGTTGAATAAGTTTCACACATCGGAGACTTGTAGACGTAAACTGCAGCTGTAAATGTGGTTTCATTATTTGCGACCAAACTCCCAACACTTCATCACTGCAATAATCCCCATGATCATTATGAGATTTCATTTTTATTTCTCTTTTTTCCTCATTTTATTGTTTCCCATATCTGTCAGGGCAGTACGTTTCGTGTTATCGATGGGATCCTCGGCCTATGATAAATCCAGTGTCCTGTTTCCACTATGTTCTCGTTGTAGTGATGTTGAGTTGTTTTTGTCTTGTCGCTGGCACTTGTTTTATATTCTAATTTTCTGGGTGCTTATACTTGTGGTCTGCCTCTTTCCTCAGGCCCCGGAGCAGTTCACGATGGGAACAGTGGCTCTTCTCGATGTCTCCTCTGCACTCCTCTGTTTCTCCTCTTCTTCGTGCTTTGTCTGTCTCTTCTACTTCCACCTGCCCAGTTTTGACAAATGCAAACCATCGTCTGAGGTCCTCACAAGAGGGAAACAACAATTCTAAAATAAAAC
This sequence comes from Bufo bufo, assembly GCF_905171765.1. Lineage (NCBI taxonomy): Eukaryota > Metazoa > Chordata > Amphibia > Anura > Bufonidae > Bufo > Bufo bufo. The sequence continues at coordinate 173,983,499 of NC_053389.1, forward strand.
AAGTGTAATAAAAAGAAATTACAAAATCTGATGTCCCAAAATATAAAGAAAAAAAAGCAAAAAAAACACAACAAAAAAAAAACTGCAAGTGATTGTTTAAACAAGAAAACCACTGAGAGAAAACACCACAATCTGCACCTTCTTGGTGAAGGGACTTTTGCAGGATACAACCAGGGGGGAACGGGCAGATCCAAGGACTGAGCTGAGCCGGTCAACTAGCCACAAGTCAGCGCTCATGAAACCATGTGACTTTGTTCTATTCATTTCAGAAGGACATCACACATCTCTCTGTCCCTGATCAAGCAAACCATGGACTGTGTCTCTCCACTTTATCTCCAGGGAACTGCTGGGTGATCAGTTATGCAATCCCCTTTCTGCAACTAAGACACTTACAGAGCATAGCTCAACCCTACTTACTTGCTGGGGGACTAGCTGAGCAATACTTAAACTTTCCACTGCTGGGGAGATCGATATGTCTTCTGGTATATTTCTCTCTAGTATGTCCTGGATTAGTGGAGCTGCCGCCTGTAGGTCTTCCTTGTTGAAAAAGGGGATTGTATTGAATGTTAGCGTGAGTGCTGTTGCCATGTGCTCAGATGCTGCTCATAAAGTGTACTCAACATATTTCTATATGAATGTCAGCTAAAAAAGATGGAAAATATGATTTGATTGTATGGACAAATACAATAGCAGGAACATAGGTTGTGAAGAGCAGGACAGATGTGGCAAGGTCTTCTCGAAGGCCGGTGGTTCATTAATTTGTTAGTTGTCCTTTAATCTGATTATGATGTCAGTGAGATTATATTTTTATTTTATTTGCTGATGACCAAGGGGTAGGAACAGGCTGAAATATATATGCATGATGTCACAGGCAAAGGCTTGAGATGGTCATAATTAGCATGGACACAGTTGGATCTCCAGCCTGGAATTGCATAGAGGTAAGGCTACAAAGCAGCGCAGACACACTGTCCTGTGGGTCATGTTCTCCAGATCTGATGAGCTCAAAATGAAATGTAGGACCACACAGCAACTGATATCATAGTGAATAAGCACATGCAGGCAACCATTTGCACCAGCACTGTCCACTCACGTACAAGACTTGTGACAGCAGAGGAAGTTTGTAGATAGATTCCCACATCATGTGAGGTAATATAGAGCTTTTCATCCATTGGCCAATCAGCAGCATGACGACCACTGAATGATCTAATCAGATTAAGAGATGATTGATATGGATGTATCATGGGACATTCCCTCAGAAGGTTAAAGGGGTTGTCCTGGATAAGAAAAACACGGCTGCCTTCTTCCAACAATAGCGCCACACCTGTCCACGTGTTTTCTGTGGTATTTCAGTTCTGTAATATTCACCTTTTAATAGAGTCTAGCTGCAATACCAGACACAACCTGTTTTCAGGGACGGTGCTATTTCTGAAAGTAGACAGTTATGTTTTTTTTTGGAAAACCCCCTTTAAGATCCGTGTTCCAGCTATGTGTGACAGTGTTTCACAACTCTCAGAAGTGGACTTCCCAAGTCCAAACTCACAAACTGCACCCAATCCATGAACTCATCATAACTCCTGAAGCCGTATCCAGAGGCCTTGATTATAATTTTAGTGTTTAGAGCCCAGCTCTGCAGCACTGCTGCATGCACACATTCTGATAAGTAGTAAAACCCTCCCCGGAATCTATGTTCTTCAGCTTCCCTTTGGGTGTTAGCTAGTTACAGAGAAACCTTTTGTCTTCCTGTGTGAGTGACCACCACTTGGCTACCAGCATTGAAGTGGTCATAAGATGTTCTCTACCACATATGAGACTGTCTTTCCATGCTGCACCCACTGGTGTCTAGGGTAAGAATTTTGCAGAATGAATGCATTTTCAGAGTGCAGCAGGTGTATATGGACAAGAGAGTTGGCAAGTAAGGGCTTTAAGTGTACTAGGAGGGAGGCCAGGTGATGTTTGTGTGGGTGAGACACGTGCACAGACCACTGGCACATTATTGAAGCAGTCTCCCCCCCAGCGCCATGCTTCCTCATATGTTCAGGTGATTTATAGCCCAGAAACTTGCTGAGCACAAACACTCTGCTGTCACCTCCTTCATGGTTTGGTTTTTTGCATGGACCTTGGTTCTTTCCTGTGTACCGATTCATCACTGGAGATATAATTGATGTATATACCTGTGTACAGCACAAGGGCAGGTACCTGTCCAAATATCCCTCTGACCTAGTAGTGGAGAAGTGTTACCAGCCCCGTCCCTGACATTTGCTAGGTCTGTATATTTCACATATGTGATGCCTAAGATACAGGTCAATAATTTATCCACCAAATATTTAAGGTGCGGGGGGTAGGCCAGGAGTTGGGGTTCAGCCTTGGTCAGATGCAGCTTGAAATATTAGTTATCTCAGAAGTCCTAAGTATACAGTGGAGATTTGACTCCTGGTGACTGAAACACTACAAGGAATCTAGTGTTAAAGAAGCCTCAAGAGACAAAGTCTAACAAAGTTCATATTGTGACACCTGAGGAATAGCATAACCCTCAGCATCCATTGGTCAGGCTGAACTCCTTGAACATTATATTTCTATTACGTGCAGACAAGAGAACGTGGAGCAGAAAAGAAAATGATGAGAAACTTCCATTGGAACACCTGCACAAGTTTCTCATAGTCATAAGATTCCACCACAGCTAAATGCAAGGGTTGTGACTGTAAATGCTAGAAAACACTAAATTATCTCAGAGGGAATTACTAATGGCTTCTGCTGATCCATGTCCTGGGGACTCACAGAATGAATGTCACCTCTGTACCTCACACTGTGTACAGCAGGAGGAGAATTTATACAGATCCTGTGCGGTGCAAAGAATGTAAGCTCCTCAGAGCAGGGTCTGCCATCCTCCACCTCATCATTTAGTAGCCGTCCTTCTCACTATTGTTTGTTACTGTATTATATTTTCTTTATATTTGTAATAATCTTGTAAAGAGCTGAGTACACTGTTAACATAATATAAATATACTGAGACATACATACCATAGTCCATTTGAGTGTGTGTGTTGTAATGTGCCGGCTACAGCCATACAGTCTACACCTGTCAGGGTTTATGCATCCATGAACAAAGTGCTGTCTGTTACACCCTCAGCTTCCTCCATGTTTCCTCATTCCCTCCACTCTACATAGGCAGGTAGTTAAATGGCTGCTAGTAAAGGTGTCCAGGCACTGGTGCTCATGGGCCCTGGTGCAAGAGTTCAGCTTGGGCCCATCTTCCCTCAGTGCTTTGTGGCCAGGGGAAGGGAAGCACATAGCCTTCATGCTGCCTGAGGCATAAATTGAATCACCACCCTCCCAAGCCAAATTCTTGACCTAACTACTTCCCTCCAGCCACAGGTGTAACTTGACCAGCATGCACTTCCTAAAATACTGGTGTCTTCTTATGTGGCACAGGGGTCTTTAGGCCTCCTCAGGCTCCTGGGCTCGGTAGTGACTGCGACCTCTGCATCCCCGTTAGCTACGCTCCTGCGTACATCTTCATTAGCTGTTGGGGAAGCGCTCGTTCAGCCGACAGCTATCTCTCCCGACTACCTCATATATGTTCAATTCAGCCAAGCTGGTATATGTTTTCAATGGGATCAGAGGAAGATGACGCTGCAGGAAACTTCTGTGGTGGGCTTATATACCGCAGGAACAAAAGGAATGGTCGTTGAAAGTTGAGCATCCATTTCTTCTCTCCCTGACATCCTATATTGGGCAGAGTTGGGGGCTCCCCATACACATTAGATTGTCAGCCAGACCCAACATTAGTAGCATACAGTGCCTCCTGTCTAGTGGACCATATTGTCACTTTGGAGATACAGGTAATGTGTGTTCGTGCAGAGCTATGACTATTCCTCTAAATCTTCAATGTTCACAGATCCTCCCCGACAACGCTTATTTTGTGGTTTCCTTCAGAATAAATTGGGTTTAGATGTGTATGACCCTGTCAGAGTAGTTCAATATTCAGGTAGAGAGTATTAATTAGATCGGCCGATGACAAAGACAATCGTTGCTGTATCTAAGGAGATATGAGAGACCACCCCAAAAATCTTTATTATTATACCTTTATGATAATGGGGGTAACTGGGTGTTTTAAAGGGTTTCTACCACCAGAAATACTGTTATGTAGCTGACTGACATTAGCGATTCGCTAATGTCAGCACTATATAACAGTATGTTTCTAACATTAGTCCCTGCAGCCGTTTTTGTTAAAAAAGCACTTTTATAGATATGCTAATGAGCCTATCTGGGTGCTATGTGGGCGTCATTAGCACCTAGAGGGCTCCGTCCACTAACCATTCCAGCCGCCCATCGCGTCCCTCCAGCCCGCCCCGCTCCTGTTGATTGACATGAAACTTCTCAGTATCTCGTACCAATTCCCGCGCCTGCGCCATGCGCTTCTGTATTCTCCCAGCGCCGGCTTCCTCACTGCGCCTGCACCAACTACGTTACAATGAGGAAGCCAGCACCAGGAGTGCGGCATTCACTCACTGCGCCTGCGCCGAATACAGAAGCGCGCGGCGCAGGCGCGGGAATTGGTACGAGATACTGAGAAGTTTCACGTCAATCAACAGGAGCGGGGCGGGCTGGAGGGACGCGATGGGCGGCTGAAATTGTTAGTGGACGGAGCCCTCTAGGTGCTAATGACGCCCACATAGCACCTAGAAGCTCATTAGCATATCTATAAAAGTGCTTTTTTAACAAAAACAGCTGCAGGGACTAATGTTAGAAACATACTGTTATGTAGTGCTGACATTAGCGCATCGCTAATGTCAGTCAGCTACATAACAGTATTTCTGGTGGTAGAAACCCTTTAAGGCAGTTACAAAACTTAAAAATCAAGTGTTGGCGCATTACATAATTGCACGTGATAACATATTGGCAATTTCTTGTAGTTTTAAAACTGGGTAAAAGTTCATTTGGTCAATAATCTAGGTAAAAGTTCAGTTCTCTAAAACTGAATCCTATTTGGACACGTATACCAACCATCTGGATCCATTATGTAGAAAACATTTCCTAGAATCCCTGAGAACATTGTTATATATCTGCTCACACTACATATTTCTCAAACTTCTTCATTGTGTTCCAAATTGGGTGAAATACTCCCTTTTCCTCACAAATATTCATGTTACAGCACGATTACAGATGTCCTTCAGAATGGGATAAAGTTCATACAGAATTTGAATAGATCAAAATTAGGTTCAGCTATATTGAGATATATATATATATATATATATATATATATATATATATTTACATACGTATACATAAATCATAGGTATATAAGGTTAGCATTGACCATTACTCTCACAACTCTGTATAGCTGGTGCTCCCTCTTGAACTCACTCTTGATGTTTATTTCTATTGTCAGAATCAAACACACTTCACACCAGGTTTGACCAAGCATCTACTATATAGCATTCATAAGCATCAGTGGGAAGACAGAAGAGCACCCCGATATCATTTGTTGGCTATTTGTTTTTCTGGACCACATTGAATTATTTTCCACAACAGCACAAAACAGAAAGAAAATCTATTGGTGAAAGTATCCCTTACAGTGCATTACTTCATTTTAACAGTTACCTCTACATATTATTTTTTTTCAATCTGCTTTAATTTTCTGATTGTAGATATTTTATGTTGTAATGTAAATGAGTATGGGGGCAGCCATCTTGCCTGAGCTGCTGATTTGCTGTGTGAACAGCATGGACGCAATAAACAGTAGTCTGCTAATGACTCGTCAACTTCTGTACGAGTACAGTGAGCATGCTTTATGATCAGCCATGATAATGAGATGACTGCTGAGAAGTGTTCTCTACAGAACAGGAAGTGTCAGCCTTTTTTCAGCCTCAGTGTGGAAACTGCAAGATATAGTGACCTGGATATAAAATAAAAAAATAAAGTAAATCATTAAGAAAAGTTTGCCATACATTTTGATTTACACGAATGGATCTCTTTCTGAAGATACATTTCCTTTAATGTAATGCTATTGAAATTGGAAGTTTATAGCATCTGCAGGACGCTCACATCACATATTTGTTGATGGTGTACACTTTTTTCCCCCATATAAACTGCCTGACTAAGCTTTGCAGCAAGTGCACAATCCCCATTTATTCTGCCATATATTACATATAACATGAAAGTAGGTAAGAAAAAAATCACTGCAGCTCTCACCTGACACCTCCCTGTGGAGCACGGATAATCAGACCCGGACTAAGTCTGGAGCAAAATATGGAAAAGACAAGGATTCCAGCTCTTCACAATAAAAAGATGCTTTATTCGACTTCCATATAATCCGACATCAAAAGTAAGACACTTTGCTGTGACGTGTTTCGGGCTGTTACATCCTAGCCCTTCATCAAGACAAACAAATAAACTAAAAACCTCCATTTTATACACAGGCAGAAAACCTGCCCACTTGATTGAATGATTGCCATCACCTGGAGCAAGCACCTGGTGGCCATAGAATACTAGACATAGGGAAAAACAATCCCAATCAAGTGCGACGGAGCCCAGAAGAAAATCAAATCATTTATATTGTAGGGTTAAAGGGAACCTGTCACCGGGATTTTGTGCATAGAACTGAGGACATGGGTTGCTAGATGGCCGCTAGCACATCCGCAATACCCAGTCCCCATAGCTCTGTGTGCTTTTATTGTGTAAAAAAACCAATATGATACATATGCAAATTAACCTGAGATGAGTTCTGTAAGTGAGATGAGTCAGGGACAGGACTCATCTCAGGTTAATTTGCATATGTATCAAATCGGTTTTTTAACTAAATAAAAGCACACAGAGCTATGGGGACTGGATATTGCGGATGTGCTAGCGGCCATCTAGCAACCCATGTCCTCAGCTCTATACACAAAATCCAGGTGACAGGTTCCCTTTAAATCATGCTCTCTATTCAGCCCTTTAGGTATACAAGTTCCAAGGTTAAACGTCCAGTATGTCTCTGTACTAAAAAGTTTTTGTCTACGATCTACTCCTCTCACTGGAACAGTAACTCTTAAGACCTATTGTGGCAGGAATCAGATCATATTCGGAACCACTTTCGAAATGGGTCGATTCCTTGCTGCAACCCCTTGTACCTCCTATACCGGGCAATCTCAAAGACACATGTAGCGTTCTCCAAAATTTCCATCAATTTGTATGGCGAGAAGAATTTGTATGGGTTACTGCTGATATTAATTCACTGTACACTAACTTCCCCCACCATTTAGCCATCGTGGCTTTAAAATGGTTTTTGGATATGTTTAGTAATTACACCTTGGAACTCCGTGATTATATCTGTATTTGCACCGATTTTCTGCTTAAACATATTTTTTTTTATGTTTAATGGTTCATATTATTTACAAATATCCGGAGTTTCAATGGGTGCAAAATTTTCGCCTTCGGTGACAAATGTTTATGGCATGGTGGGAAAATAGTTCTTTGTTTTCGGACAGTAACCCATTTTCGATGTTCATGAAATGGTATGGGCGCTTCATTGACGACATGTTATGGGTATGGCAGGGTGATGAAAAAGAAGTTGATGTCATTTGTGGAGTATTTGAACAGCTGTGTTCCCCCGATTAAGCTCACTATGGTCAGCGATTTTTTTCTCAATAGTTTTCTTGGACCTTTCATTGTGGGGTGATCGAGGGAACCAGAAGGTTTATACCTGCACACATCGCAAAACTACTGCGGGCAACACTCTGCTCCATGTATCATCCTGCCATCCCCCACATGTGGCCAAGAACATTCCCGAAGGGGAAATGTTGAGGGCACGGCGCAATTGCTCTACTTTGAATTTATTTTTAAAGCAAGCCTCTGACATCTCTGCAAGGTTGCAGATCAGGGGATATTCGATGGAAAATATTCGTTGGGGGCGAAGGAACATGCAACATCCGTGGATAGAGATTCACTTATATTCGCTCGAACCAAGAGTGCAAAGCGGGTTCATAAGAAAAAAAACGAAGAGGAATAAAAATGATCGAACCCGTACTCAAGATTCGAGTGAACCTGTAACTTTCGTCACAAATTACAGTGCCAAGTATCCCCTTGTCTGCAACATTTTGCGAAAACATTTTCCAGTGATGAGTTTTGATGAAGGCTGGGGGGACATTGCAGAGGCAGGTATTAGGTGCATTGCAAAAAAAGCTCCAACCATTGGACAAAAAGTCAGCCCTAGCCTTTTTTCAGAGAACGCAATGTGTGAACCAGTGTGGCTGACCACCAAGGGAAATTTTAAATGTGGAAGCAAAAAATTTATTTGTTGCATGCACGTGTCAGTCAGTAAAGATATTGTATCCACATCAAATGGCAGCACACATGAATTGCAACAATATATTAATTGCAATACAGAATATGTTGTATATGTCATCACTTGTCGGACTTGCGCGTTGCAATATGTTGGATGTACCATTAATCAGCTCAAAGTTAGAATTCGAAAACATCTTAGTGACATCCCACATGTTTCAACGCGCAATGTCTCAGCAGCCACATCACACTTTGCGGTAGTCCACAAGGGCGATACCTCTGCGTTTTTTGTGCAAGGTGTCGAAAGAGTTAGGGTCCATTCACACGTCCGTAATTTGGGTCCGCATTCGTTCCGCAATTTGCGGACCCATTCACTTTCAATGGGGCAGGAACGGATGCAAATCCACATTTCCTGGATCCGCATCCGTTTTTTCAGGATCCGCATCCGTTTTTTCGGGATCCGTTTTTTCAGGATCCGCAATTTCGTTCCTGGAAAAAATAGAACATGTCCTATTCTTGTCCGCAATTGCAGACCAGAAAAGGCATTTTCTATTATAGTGTCTGTGTTGTGCGGATCCGCAAATTGCGGATTGCACATTGCAGGTGTCCGTGTTTTGCGGATCCGCAAAACACTTACGGACGTGTGAATGGACCCTTACTGTTCCAGTGAGAGGAGTAGATCGTAGACAAAAACTTTTTAGTAGAGAGACATACTGGATGTTTAACCTTGGAACTTGTATACCTAAAGGGCTGAATAGAAAGCATGATTTAACCCTACAATATAAATGATTTGATTTTCTTCTGGGCTCCGTCGCACTTGATTGGGATTGTTTTTCCCTATGTCTAGTATTCTATGGCCACCAGGTGCTTGCTCCAGGTGATGGCAATCATTCAATCAAGTGGGCAGGTTTTCTGCCTGTGTATAAAATGGAGGTTTTTAGTTTATTTGTTTGTCTTGATGAAGGGCTAGGACAGTGATGGCGAACCTATGGCACGGGTGCCAGAGGCGGCACTCAGAGCCCTCTCTGTGGGCACCCGCACCCTGGAGAAAGTCTATGGTGTACCAATATGTCTTAGACTTTTCCTGCCATTCATCAGTGCAGGACATGCTATGAACAGCACAGGCAGCACATTGAATGTAGGCAGGTTATTATAGCTAAATGATAAAGTACATGGAAGATATATGATATTGGTGTTCAGGTTAAATTGCCGTGTTGGCACTTTGCGATAAATAAGTGGGTTTTGGGTTGCAGTTTGGGCACTCTGTCTCTAAGAGGTTCACCATCACTGGGCTAGGATGTAACAGCCCGAAACGCGTCACAGCAAAGTGTCTTACTTTTGATGTCGGATTTTATGGAAGTTGAATAAAGCATCTTTTTATTGTGAAGAGCTGGAATCCTTGTCTTTTCCATATATTACATATAACATATCTTCCGTGCTTTGAGCTTTTCTTAGGGTATGTGTTCGGAGTATTTACACAGTGCAAGAACTCCTGCTTAGATGGGGTCCGGTATGTATATAATGCTCAGTATTTGGATCATTTTTGGTATACATATAATGTGGAGTTTATGGAATATTCTTACTATATAGAGGATGTATGTCATATGGCTGATGCTTTTCATAAAATGTTGTGCAGTTTATAGATGGGATACCCGGTATATACAGTGCCTTGAAAAAGTATTGTTACCCTTTGAACTTTTCCACAATTCTCACATTACACCGACAAATTTAAATGTATTTTATTGGGGACCAACACAAGATAGCAAGTATGTGTGAAGTGGAATAAAAATCTGGAAAGTGTGAGTGCAATTATATTCAGACCCCCCACCCCCGAGTCAATAATTTGTAGGACTACCTTTCACTGCAATTACAGCTGCAAGTCTTTTGGGGTATGTCTCTACCAGCTTTGCACATCAAGAGGCTGAAATTTTTGCCCGTTCTTCTTTGCAAAATTGCTCAAGCTCAGTTAGATTGGATGGAGATCATCTGTAAACAGCAATTTTCAAGTCTTGCCACAGATTCTCAATGGGATTTAGGCCTAGATTTTGACTGGGCCATTCTAACACATCAATATGCTTTGATCTAAACCAGGGGTCTGCAACCTTTAAGACATAAAGAGCCACTTGGACCCGTTTCCGAAGGAAAAAAAAAACTGGGAGCCGCAAAACCATTGCGACATTTAAAAGAAATATAACACTGTGTAACGGATCCCCTTCCGTTAATGGACGCTTCCTAGCTTGCGCCGAGGACCACAAGCACCGCACTGGACACCACAAGCACCGCAGACTCCACAACCGCCGTAGCTTAACTGGAGCCGCACCGTCTTCCTTCCACCCTGAATGAACCTCCAGCATTCAGGACCGTGTGGGAAAGATCTCTCCTCCAGGGAATATGCAGAGCATAGCAATCCCCAGCGTGATGCAGCAATTCCCTCCAATAACGAGACAAGGCTGCGTTTTGAAAGGTTAGAAAAACATGAACTGAACTCCCTGGGGTTCACACTGCCGCTGGGGGGGAAGGACGACACCTTCGGCCCCCTGGTGTACACACTGCCGCTTGGGGGGAAGGACGACACCTTCAGCTCCCTGGGGTTCACACTGCCGCTGGGGGGGAAGGACGACACCTTCGGCCCCCTGGGGTACACACTGCCGCTGGGGGGGAAGGCGGGCACCTTCAGCTCCCTGGGGTACACACTGCCGCTGGGGGGGAAGGCGGGCACCTTCAGCTCCCTGGGGTTCACACTGCCGCTGGGGGGGAAGGACGACACCTTCGGCCCCCTGGGGTACACACTGCTGCTGGGGGGAAAGGACGACACTTTCGGCCCCCTGGGGTACACACTGCCGCTGGGGGGGAAGGACGACACCTTCAGCTCCCTGGGGTTCACACTGCCGCTGGGGGGGGAAGGACGACACCTTCGGCCCCCTGGGGTTCACACTGCCGCTTGGGGGGAAGGACGACACCTTCGGCCCCCTGGGGTACACACTGCCGCTGGGGGGGAAGGCGGGCACCTCCAGCTCCCTGGGGTACACACTGTCGCTGGGGGGGAAGGCGGGCACCTTCAGCTCCCTGGGGTTCACACTGCCGCTGGGTGGGAAGGACGACACCTTCGGCCCCCTGGGGTACACACTGCCGCTGGGGGGGAAGGACGACACCTTCGGCCCCCTGGGGTACACACTGCCGCTGGGGGGGAAGGACGACACCTCCGGCCCCCTGGGGTACACACTGCCGCTGGGTGGGAAGGACGACACCTTCGGCCCCCTGGGGTACACACTGCCGCTGGGGAAAAAGGACGACACCTTCGGCCCCCTGTAACTCATGTTTTGCTAACCCTTCAAACGGAGCCTCGTCTCGTTATTGGAGGGAATTGCTGTATCACGCTGGGGATTGCTATGCTCTGCATATTCCCTGGAGGAGAGATCTTTCCCACACGGTCCTAAATGCTGGAGGTTCATTCAGGGTGGAAGGAAGACGGCGCGGCTCCAGTTAAGCTACGGCCTCTTGCCGTGCACCGACATGCTGTGCTGGAGCTCCGCCCCCGTCCCCATTGTAGTCAATGGGGACGGAGAAGCATTCCGGCGGCACGGCGAAATAGCGGCAGGACGGATCCGAACAGCCTGTCAGATCCATACTGCCGCTAGTGTGAAAGTAGCCTTAGGGTATCCAAGGAAAAATTACAGTGCTGCATGAGAATATAAACAATTTTTGTTAGTACGGAAATAAACATAGCAACAGCTACCACTAGGTAGCTGCCCTTATGAGTAGGGTGTCTATTCACAGTTTACCCTCTCGGTAATAACCAGTGAACCAAAAAGACTGCACAAAATGCTCAAATACTCCATGACGTGGCCATAATTGTATTTGGAGAGTGGGGGTGTCATGTACTGTAATCCCTCCACGATGCTATGAGACGCCCTCAAATAGAAGGGTGGCTTCATCCTGTATTCCCTTCCAAGCACCAAGGTCTATAAATAGCTTTTCGCATGGTCCCCTTGATGACTAACAGGTAGCTACAAAATGTTCCTTAACGCTGCATGCAAGGCCTTAGGACACACTAAATTAGGAGAAGGAGGCAGTGCTCTCCCAATATCTCCGTGAGGGCTAGTCCCTCTCGTCTACCCTTGACGATGTTAGAGCTCCTTGTGATGTAACCAGACTTCCTCAGAGGCCCATAGTTAGCACCTTACTGTAGCTCCTATCTGTCTAACAAGGTTAAATGCAAAGATCCAATTAAAGTGCATACAATCGCATTGCAGTATCTGTAAAATAATACACACAATGGGTACAGTACTTTACTTTAAACGTTGCTGAAACTTGAAAAGGTTAGTGCAAATATAAAAGGCACATATACACTCACCTAAAGAATTATTAGGAACACCATACTAATACGGTGTTGGACCCCTTTTGCCTTCAGAACTGCCTTAATTCTACGTGGCATTGTCTCTTCTTGGGCGACGGAGTAGATACTCTGTCCGCCTCCGCCGCGCCAGCCTGCATGAGGAATGCTCTGGACCTCTTCTCGGGTCTCCGTACGAGCTGCAACACCCAAATCCCTTGCATGGTATCGCGCAGTTCTGGCAGGTCATCGCCGCATAGCATTTCGCCCCAGCTTGGTTTGGGCACTGCAATCTTTCTTCTTGTCGTGCTGACATAAACTGGTGAGGAAGGAGGAGCTCTAGGGAAGGAGTCCTCACTTCCTTTCTTTGCACTGGTTTGTTCCCTTTAGGCAGGATGGTATTTTCCCGCTCTAAGCCTGGGCGTTTCCTGTTTTTTCTGCTCTTGGGGTGCAAGAAGAAGATACGCCATCACAGGCAAAGCAGGCGGATTAACCCCTCGGATGCCGACGTGCACTTTTCTGCACCTGTTGCTCCGCAGTAAACGTAATAAAGTCATTTTTAAAGGATTTCTTGACAATTCTTTAGGCCTTGCAGTATGAAGACACGCAAATAAATCCTGTTCGTGACAAGAGTATTGCAACGGGCAGCCTCACTTCAGGGTCCTCTCTATAACACACCCCAGGTGTAGGAATGCCGAGTGGTGTAGTGCGGCCTAAATGTCTCTTTATGTGTCTTACGGTGCTCCTACCTGGATACCGCTGGACCCCAGACTTTGGCTCAGAAGTAATAGGGGGAATAATTGAAGGATTGGAAAAAATAACTTGAGTCCAGACCTTGAAATGAAGTTTAATGGCAGCTTTACTTTGAATGAACGTTTCTTCAAACTGTTAACAGGCTTTGTCTTGGTTTCAGCAGGCTTTAGCATTAAACTGGCAGGGAAACTCAACTCTGCTATATCCTTCTCTCACATTGCTGTACTGACAAGCTGACTTTATGCTGGACTTCACTTTTTAGTCGTACTTATCTTCAGCCAAGGAATAGGTTAGAATCCTGGCCGCTCCAACATGGAGTCAACCAATACAAACCAGAACTGCCCCCACCTTCTTCTGGTAGCAAGCAGGACTGGCCCACTTCTGACCAAATTGTGTGTGTGGGGGGGGGGGGGGGGGGGGGGGATGGAATAGTCAGTAAACATTCTAACTATAGCTCTGTCGTGTTTGCTGCCACCTGCTGGTGAACCAGGCACATTACATTGAACAGTTACATAACATTATTATAAATGCACAGTGTTGAGGGACCTGGAAATAAATATATAGATGACATGCAGGTTGGACCATAAAAGACAGTAGCAGGGTGTAGAAGTGGTAATGCCACTCTGGGGCCTTACAGATGTATGGTATAGGATTATGCTTGTTGTATGGATGATGTGCGGCATATAGATAATGCATGGTATAAGAATATGTTCGGTGTATGGATGATGCTCGGTATATTTATGATTCATGGTATAGGATTATGCTCAGTATATAGATGATGCATGGTATACGATTGTGCTTGGTGTATAGTTCATGCATGGTATAGCAGGATGCTCATTATATACACGATGCATGGTATTGGATAATGTTCAGTGTATAGATGATGCTGATTATAAAGATGCATGGTGTAGGATGATGCTCAGTATATAAGATGATGTGCAGTGTAATGACAATGCCATTTATATAGATGATATGTGCAATGTATGGTTGATAATCAGTATATAGATAATGCATGGAGTACAGATGATTGGTTTTTAGAATGATGTGCCGTATACTAGTGATACCTGGTATACAGATGATGCACAGGGTATGGATAATGCCTAGCATGTATATTATAAATGGTACACAGATGCTTGGTATATAGATTCACTGCACAGTATATGAAAGGTGGTTTCCAGTATATAGATTATGGTTGGCATGTGATTGATGGTTGGTATATAGATGTGAGGTATTTTAGATGCTCAAATTGGTGGTGCTTCATATATAATGATGTGCAGGGTATGGATGATGCTTATATAGATGATGCACTGTGTAAGGATAATGCTTGGCTAAAGTACCAGACACAACCCATGGTTGTGTTGTTTTTGAGAAAAAAGAAAAAAGCAGACCTGTTCTTATATTCCTGGACAACAATTTTTTTAAGGTGTGAATTGTTCTGCAACAATGATCAGGTTGGTGAGAATTGTCAAACTAACTTGGAAACCAAGACAGTTTTCCATATCATCACACTGCCCTTGCCAGCTGGCATACTCTGTGTTGTGCATACTCGTGCCATCTTCTCACAAGGCAAATGATTGTACACTGAGACTGGCCACCTTCTTTCATTTCTTCTTCACCCAGCTCTGATTCTCATGTGCCTATTGAAGGCACCCTTAGCACTGGACATATATCAGCATGGTCACTGTTATATCATGTGCAGGTGATTATTATTCATTTCTTTTTTAACTTTGCTATCATAGCCAGCAGTATATTTTACAGCACGTGTGTTACACTATCTAGCCTATCTAGCCTTCATCTGCCTCAGTCTTCTGTTCATCAGTTGTCCTTCCTTGGACCACTTTTGATAGGTGCTATGAATAAGGGAACTATCCCACAAGACCTGATGTTTTCAGGAAAACGGTCACTAGAATTTGAATGTTGTCAAATTATCTTGGATCCTTCTACTTGTCCATTTTGTATGCATTTTATGACCAATCAATGTAGATGATGCACAATGTATGGATGAAGCTTGTTGTGTGGTGTATGGTTGAGATTGGCATAAGCTCTGTATAAAGATGTTGTTCAGTGCATGGGTGATCCTTTGTATATCGACAGTGTCGGACTGGGGTACCTAGGGCCCACCAGTGTAACTGATTCTGGGGGCCCACCTTAGGGCTCCTGCACGCAAACGTATTTTTTTTTTCCATGTCTGTGCATTTTTTATTTTTTTATTTTTTTGTGTGTGGCCTGTATGTGAAACTATTCACTTCAATGGGGCCGCAAAAAGCGGAAATGACTCCATGTGCATTCCGTCTCTGTATGTCCGCATGGCCGTTACACAAAATGATAGAACATGTCCTATTATTGTCGGCATTGCAGACAAGGATAGGACTGTTCTACTAAAGGCCGGCTGTTCTGTTCTTCATAACGTGGAATGCACACAGTATCCATGTTTTGCAGATCTGTAATTTGCGGACTGCAAAACATCCAACAATCGTGTTCATGAGCCCTTACAGTGATAACAGAAATATTAAAGATGAAGTATGATGGTAGACACTCACAGCAAAACGCACAAACATACATGTGGCAGAATTTAGAATACTTTCAGGCTTGCAGTAGCAGGGTCCGGCAGGATGTTCCGGCGGGGGAACAGCCTGCCGCATCCGTGCTAACGCTAGCCCACCGTGCTGCTGGAAGTCCGCTGTAGTTTTTGTCCAGCCGCCTCTCAGCATGTTATTATAGTGAATGGGGCCGGAGCACGGTGGGCTAGCGTATGCACAGATCCGGCAGGCTGTTCCCCCACTGGAATAGTCTGCCAGACCCCGCTACCGCAAGTGTGAAAGTAGCCTTACACATATATGGATATCCTGCTCTTAAGTCAGTCAGAAACAAGACACATGCAGGTCCTATCACACATAGGAAACATGCAATGCATGCACCAAGACATTTTATGCCTAACCCTATTAAGTGTAGCACACTTAAAGGGGCTGCCTCACTTCAACAAATAGCATTTATTATGTAGAGAAAGTTAATACAAGGCACTTGCTGATGTATTCTGATTCTCCATATTGGCTCTTTTCCATCACATTATACACTGCTCGTATCCATGGTTTTGCAATCCAGCAGTGCTGGCCGTGCTTGCACATTATAGGTAAAGGTGTTGGCCTATGCGCACTTCCAGCCTTTCCCTATAGTGTGCAAGCACGGCCACCGCTGCTGGATTGCAGAGTGGTCATAACCACAGATACGTGCTGTGTACAATGTGATGGAAAGGAAGCAATATGGATAACAATATATTAGTAAGTGCCTTGTATTGCCTTTCTCTACATGATAAATGCCATTTACTGAAGTGAGACAACCCCTTTAATCATAAATGTCTGGCATGAAATTTATCAGATCTTAACCTCCTCAGATTGCACATAATCTACAATCTATTTAAAAGGGTTGTCCTACCATATCTACAGGATAGGTGATAAATATCAGATTGCTGGGGGTCTGACTGCTGGAACACCCGCTGATCATGAAAAAAAGGGTCTTGAGACATTCAATTACATTACCCTAATCTATGTACACAAGGGTCTTAAAGGAGTTGTCTCACTTCAGTAAGTAGCATTTATCATGTAGAGAAAGTTAATACGAACAACTTACTAATATACTGTTATTATCCATATTGCTGAAGAAGTACAGCGGTGTCTTAAAAAGATTAAAATAGACAAATCACCAGGACCAGATGGCATACACCCCTGTATCCTAAGAGAATTAAGTAATGTCATAGCCAAACCCTTATTTCTGATATTTAAGGACTCTATACTGACAGGGAGTGTTCCACAGGATTGGCGCATAGCAAATGTGGTGCCAATATTCAAAAAGGGTCCAAAAACAGAGCCTGGAAACTATAGGCCGGTAAGTTTAACATCTGTCGTGGGTAAACTGTTTGAAGGTTTTTTAAGACATGCTATCTTGGAGTACTTCAATGAAAATAAGCAAATTATGCCATATCAGCATGGCTTCATGAGGGATTGGTCATGTCAAACTAATTTAATTAGTTTCTATGAGGAGGTAAGTTCTAGACTTGACAGCGGCGAATCAATGTATGTCGTATATCTGGACTTCTCCAAAGCATTTGACACTGTACCGCATGAAAGGTTAGTACATAATATGAGAATGCTTGGACTGGGAGAAAATGTCTGTATGTGGGTAAGTAACTGGCTCAGTAATAGAAAACAGAGGGTGGTTATTAATGGTACACACTCAGATTGGGTCACTGTCTCTAGTGGAGTACCTCAGGGGTCAGTATTGGGCTCTATTCTCTTCAATATATTTATTAATGATCTTGTAGAAGGCTTGTACAGTGAAATATAAATTTTTGCAGATGACACTAAACTGTGTAAAGTAATTAACATGGAAGAGGACAGTATACTGCTACAGAGGGATCTGGATAGATTGAAAGCTTGAGCAGATAAGTGGCAGATGAGGTTTAACACTGACAAATGTAAGGTTATGCACATGGGAAGGAATAATGCAAGTCACCCGTACACACTAAATGGTAAACACTGACATGGTAAAGGACCTAGGAATTTTTGTAAACTGCTAACTAAGCTGTAGATAGCTGTGTCAGGCAGCTGCTGCCAAGGCCAATAAGATAATGGATTGCATCAAAAGGGGCATTGATGTCTGTGATGAGAACATAGTCCTACCACTTTACAAATAACTAGTCATACCACACATGGAGTACTGTGTACAGTTCTGGGCTCCTGTGAACAAGGCAGCCATAGTAGAGCTGGAGAGAGTTCAGATGAGGGCAACTAAAGTAATAACTTGAATGGGCGGGACTACAGTACCTTGAAAGATTATCAAAATTAAGGTTATTCACTTTAGAAAAAAGACGACTGAGGGGTGATCTAATAACTATGTTTAAATATATCAAGGGTCAGTACAGAGATCTCTCCCATCATTTATTTATCCCCAGGACTGTGACTGTGATGAGGGGACATCCTCTGCATCTGGAGGAAAGAAGGTTTGTACACAAACATAGAAGAGGATTCTTTACGGTAAGAGCAGTGAGACTATGGAACTCTCTGCCTGTGGAGGTGGTGATGGTGAATTCACTAAAAGAGTTCAAGAGGGCCCTGGATGTATTTCTGGAGTGTAATATCAGTGCAGGTTATAGCTACTAGAGATGGGTTGTTGATCCAGGAAGTTATTCTGTTTGCCTGATTGGAGTCGGGAAGGAATTTTTCTCCCCTTAAGTGGTGTGAGGATTCACTCTGGTAGGCAGGGTAAGCGGACGCAGAACAAAGGCAAAATAAACAATTTGTAAAACAAAACTTCTGTGTTTATTCACACAGGAGGAAAAAACAAAGCATTATTTTTCAGTCTTTCGTTCACACAAATGAAAAGTCCAAAGGACAAAACAGTCACCTTGTTAGCAGGTTTTTTTCAGCGGTCCACAACAGGCTTTAGGGGGCCTGTTTCCCCGCATGCGGCTCTCAGCCCTCTAGCACGGCACCATGCCTCAGATCCCAAAACAGAAACTCAGATTCTGAGCCAAGCTGCCTATTTAAAGGACAGCCAGGTGCTGCCAAAACCCGGACCGCCACTTAAACTCCGGTCCGGTATTTGATCTCAGCTGGCTGGAAATCAGCACAGCCGCCCATGTTGGGAGGAAAATACCTTCCTTCCCAAACAAAACCCCTTGCTATGTCACATACCCCCCTTTGTTCAACCCTGAGGGCGTGAACACACACCAGACAGTGTACCCGGGACAGGGCATCCGCGTTTCCCTGTAACCGGCCAGCCCTGTGTTCTACTGTAAATTTAAAGTTTTGCAAGGACAAGAACCATCTGGTGACCCGAGCATTCCTCTCTTTGGTCTGGCTCATCCGCTTGAGAGGGGAGTGGTCGGTCACCAGACAGAACTTTCTCCCCAACAGATAATAGCAGAGAGACTTGAGTGCCCACTTGATAACTAGGTATTCTCTCTCCACTATACTGTACGGGTCTCGGCTGGAGTGAGCTTACGGCTGAGGAAGACAACAGGATGCTCCTCCCCATTGACTTCCTGAGACATTACCACACCGAGGCCTATTTCAGAGGCATCGGTTTGTACTATAAACTCCCTTTTAAAGTCGGGCATCACCAAAACCAGGGATCCACACAGGGCCGACTTCAAAGCGGAGAAAGCCTCTTCCGACTGTTCATTCCAGCAGACCATCACGGACTTCCGTCCCTTCAAGAGCCCTGTCAATGGAGCTGCTAAAGTGGCAAAATGGGGAACGAACCTCATATAATAGCCCACCATTCCTAAGAACAACTTTACTTTCCTAGAGGTGACAGGTCGGGGCCATTTCCTTATCGCCTCTATTTTGTTTACTTGGGGTTTGAGGACACCGCGCCCAATGACATAACCTAGATATTTGGTCTCCTCTTACCCTATCGTACATTTTTTTGGGTTAGCTGTTAGACCAGCCTTTCGAAGGGAGTCCACTACGGCCTGTACTTTGGGCAGGTGACTTTCTCAGTCGGTACTGTGAATGACAACATCATCCAGATAAGCCGAGGCTTATCGCCGATGTGGACGAAGCACAATGTCCATTAGATGTTGAAAAGTGGCAGGGGCGCCATGCAGACCGACGAGTAACACTTCATATTGGTACAGCCCCTCTGGTGTAATGAAGGCAGTTTTCTCCTTGGCAGCCTCTGTCAAGGAAGGGTACCTGCCAGTACCCTTTGGTGAAGTCCTAAACAGAAAAATACCGTGCTTGGCCTAACCTTTCAATAACCTCATCTACCCGAGGCATGGGATATGCATCGAATTTTGATATTTCGTTCAGTTTACGAAAATCGTTACAGAACCGTAACGTCCCGTCCGGCTTGGGTATTAAGACTATAGGACTGGCCCACTCACTTTTAGACTCCTCGATTATGTCTAGCTGCAGCATGAGCTGCACTTCCTCCGAGATGGCTTGTCGCCGAGCTTCGAGTACCCGGTATGGCTTTAACCAGACTTTTGCCAGAGGCTCAGTGACAATGTGATGCTGGATTGCGGAAGTGCGTCCAGGGAGGTCCGAGAATACATCCATGTTCCGACTAATAAACTCCCTGGTCTCCTGAGCCTGTTTAGAGGAGAGGCTGTCAGCAATTTTTACTGTGGCAACCGCTTCCCTTGCCTCAGACATAGGAGCCAGAACCTCTTCCCCTAGAAAACACGGCTGCGGGCTGTCTTCAGTACAGGTCTCCCTATCTTTCTAAGGTTTAAATTAATTAACATGGTAAACCTGCTCTGGCTTCTGCCGCCCTGGCTGGTGTACCTTGTAATTTATCTCTCCAACTTTCTCGAGTACCTCGTAGGGCCCCTGCCATCTAGCCAGGAACTTACTGTCCACGGTCAGTACCAAAACCCGATCACCCGGGTTAAAGATCCGGACCCGAACCTGCGATTATAGATCTGACTTTGGGCTCGCTGAGCGACCTCCATATTCTCCCTGACAAGAGGCAAAACGGTCTCTATCCGCTGTTGCATCTTGATAACATACTCCAGGACACTTTTATGCAGAGTGGATTGGCCACGTCCAACAGACCACAAGGATGTCTGCCATAAAGCAATTCGAAGGGCGAGAACCCAGTAGAAGCCTGGGGTACCTCTCGCACAGCGAACATGAGATAGGGCAGAAGAAGGTCCCAATCGTTCCCATCTTTAGACACCACCCTTTTAAACATAGTTTTTAGAGTTTTGTTAAACCTTTCAACCAGACCGTCCGTTTGCGGATGGTACACGGACGTCCGTAACTGTCTGATATGCAGCAACTTACAGAGTTCCCTCATGACCTTGGACATAAAAGGGGTCCCCTGGTCAGTCAGAACCTATTTAGGTAGCCCCACTTGTGAGAACATCTCCATTAGATCCTTAGCTATAAGCTTCGCCGATGTATGTCGCAGTGGCACCGCTACCGGGTACCGAGTAGCGTAGTCCAGGACGACCAAGATGTGTTGGTGTCCTCTAGCGGACTTTGGTACTGGGCCTATGAGTTCCATAGAGATTCGTTCAAACGGCACCTCGATGATCGGGAGAGGTACCAAGGGACTGCGGAAAAGGTGCTGGGAGCTAGTTGCCTGGCAGGTCGGGCAAGACTTACAGAATTCTTCCACCTCCTTAAACACACTGGGCCATTAAAACCGTTGTAGTATCCAGTCCTTTGTCTTCTCCATTCCCAGATGACCCTCGAGAACATGCTGGTGGGCTAACTCTAACACGAGTTTGCGATAAGCCTGGGGCACCACCAACTGTTCAATGGATTCACCTCGCAGCTGGTTTACTCGTTACAACATACCCTGATGAACCACAAAACGGGGGAACACCGATTCTGGTCCCTGGTTGTTGTGGTTCACTATCTACTATTAATACATTTTCCCAGGCTCGGGATAGGGTTGGGTCTCGGTGTTGGGCGGTACCAAACTTATCCCCGGAGACATTGAGTTCTGCCAGCTTAGGACCCACCATCACACTTAGCGGTGTAGTCTCCCCGTCTTCCACCGAAGTGGCGGTCACCCCTACCACTGGCCCTTCAGACTCAGGTTCCCAGGGTTCTGGTCTCCCCCCTGAGCCAGGCCACTCTGCTAGGGTTACCCCTGTCTCATGGGTATCAGTCACTCTCTTAGCAGGCCACAGTGCCGGGAAGTCTCTCCCTATTATAAGTTTGTAGTGTAGATTGGTGGCAACAGCCACCTTGTGGGTCCATCTGCCGGCAACCGTGGATAGAGACACCATAGCAGTGGGGTAGTCTTTTAAGTCTCCATGAATACACATGACCCCAACTTTCCGCCCAGTATACTCAGGGGAGCCCTTACCAGGGTCACCAGACTCCCTGAGTCCAACAAAGCCTCTGCTGGAGTGTCTCCCACCTCCACCTGGCACAGGTGATTCAGAGTCTCCGGGGCACCCGCTGCACACAGCTTCCTCGCATATAACGACTGACGGAAGCAATAGTTCGTGTCCATGGGTTCCACCTGATGGGACAGTCAGCTCGTACATGGCCAGGCTCCCGACACCGCCAGCAGACTATCAGAGCTGGGTCCACAGGGGGTACATCACGGCTTGGTTTGGTGGGCCCAAATCGCCGGGTCTGGGGTGGAGAGTTACGGGTTTTGACTACACCCTTCCCAAAAGAACCCCCCCCGTAGATTCCGGGTAGCCTCATAGTGCTCCACCAGGTCGACTATCTCGAGAGCATTACCTCGAGAGACCTGGCCGATCCATTGCTGGAGAGGGGGTGGCAAAGCCCTCCAGAACATATCAGCCAACAGACGGTCCAGCATAGCTGTGGGGCTCAGCATGTCAGATGTAGCCACTTTTGTAAGAGGTTAAGTAAGTTAGAATACTGGGGTCTCACGGGCTCAGCCGGCTTAAACCACCACTGATGCACCCACTGTGCCCGGACCAACACATTCACCCCCATTCTTGCCAGAATCTCACCCTTGACTTTCTGGTAGTCGGCCGCTTGATCGTCCGGCAAGTTGAAATACACCCGCTGAAAATCGTATGTCAGGAACGGAGCGGCTACCTCAGCCCACTGATCTTGGGGTAGATTCTCCCTTGTGGCCACCTTATCATACATCCCCAGGTAGGTTTTGACGTCATCTGATGGTGTAATCTTGGGGATCGCCGCACGGACTGCTTTCCGGACATCATGGACACTCTGGGATGCTCCTGCCGTCTGTATAGCCATGACGTGTTGTAACAGCAGCTGGTTTGTTTCTTGCTGGTGCTGATTAGCTTCCACGAGAGCTTTCATTACAGCCTCCATTTTGTCATGTGACACAGGTTTGAATTTAGCTAGTTTAATCCAGGACATCCACCAATTGTGAGTATTCGCTCTGGTAGGCAGGGTAAGCGGACGCAGAACAGAGGCAAAAGAAACAGTTTGTAAAACAAAACTTCAGTGTTTATTCACACAGGAGGAAAAAAGAAAGCAACATTTTTCAGTCTTAGTGTTCGTTCACACAAAGGACAGTCCAAAGCACAAAACAGTCACCTTTAGGGGGCCTGTTTCCCCGCATGCGGCTCTCAGCCCTCTAGCACAGCACCATGCCTCAGATCCCAAAACAGAGACTCAGATTCTGAGCCCAGCTGCCTATTTAAAGGACAGCCAGGTGCTGCCAAAACCCGGACCGCCACTTAAAGTCCGGTCCGATATTTGATCTCACCTGGCTGGAAATCAGCCCAGCCGTCCCCATATTGGGAGGAAAATACCTGCCTTCCCAAACAAAACCCCTTGCTATGTCACAGTGGGGAAAATTAGCTTCTATCTCACAGTTTTTTTTGCCTTTTTCTGGATCAACTTGTAGGATAACAGGCCGAACTGGATGGACGGATGTCTTTTTTTTTGGCTTTATAAACTATGTTACTATGCTTCCTTTGCTGGCTGGTTTCATTTTTCCATCACATTATACACTGCTCGTTTCCATGGTTACAGACCACTCTGCAATCCAGCAGTGGTGGTCATGCTTGCACACTATAGTCAAAAGCGTCAGCCTCTCTGGTGGTCGGGACCATGGGAGCACACATAGGCTAGTGCTTTATCCTATAGTGTGCAAGCACGATCACCACTGATGGATTGCAGGGTGGTCATAACCATGGAAATGAGCAGTGTATTAGGGTTGTTGTGGGTATCGAAACTTCGATACCCAATCGATACTTTTGTCCCGGTATCGATACGATACCGGGATTTCCATTTTTTCAATACTGGGCTGCGCTGCTGCGCAGTCTAGTATCTCTGAATATGAGCGTGCTGCTGTCGGCGCGCTCATGTTCTCTCAGCAGCACAGGGGAGAAAGCAGCAGTCTCTACCTCCCCCCTGTGCTGCTGCCACCAATGAGGAGAGAGGGGCGGGCGCACTGCGCCACCAATGATAGGACTTTTCCTGGGTCCAGACTTTAATTAGCAGGATACACAGAGCGGCGCCCAGAGATGTCCCAGCACTTACTATTTTTCCCAGGCGCCGCTCCGTTCGCCCACAGTTCTCCAATACTGTCTCCTCTCCTGCTGCATATGCTAATTACTATCGGAGCAATGGGGGGGAGACATCAGCTTCTCTCCTGGGCGTTCCTTCTCCCTGTACTGCAATTGGACAGCGCTACAGCCAGGGAGAAGGAACGCCCACTAGAGAAGCTGATTTCTCCTCCCCATTGCTCCGATAGTAATTAGCATATGGAGCAGGAGACAGTAATGGGGCACAGCGGGCGAATGGAACGGCGCCCAGGAATAATAGTAAGTGCTGGGACATCTCTGGGCGCCGCTCTGTGTAGCCTGCTACTAAAAGTCTGGACCATAAGGTCGTCTTTAACACATAATACAGGAGGCAGGTGCCAGCAGCAGAATCGCATAGTCTGCACCCTGCCTCTGACAGGGAGCTGCGATCAGCGGCAAATAACCCCTCAGGTGCCGCTGATTTGCTGCCAGTACCCGCCTTCTGTATTAAGGGGTAATTATTATTGGTGGCACAGTGCGCCCTCCCCCAACCCCCCTCTCCATTAAAATCATTGGTGGCAGTGGCCACAGGGTCCCCTCCTCTTCATTGGTGGCAGTGGCAGCTTCTGATCGGAGCCCCAGCAGTGTAATCCTGGGGCTCCGATCAGTTACCATGGCAGCCATGACGCTACTGAAGCCCTGTCTACCATGGTCAGCTCCCTGCTGCTGTGTGCACAGAGCACAGAGCAGCAGGGAGAGTGTGAAGTCCTATTCACCCTGATAGAGATCTATTAGGGTGAATAGGACAAGGGATTGAAAGATCCCAGGTTCTAGCCACTAAGGGGGGAAATAGGTATTAAAGGGCTTCTGTCAGCCCACTAAACCGTTTTTTTTTTGTTTGTTTACTAATAATCCCTATACTGCGAGCTCTGCATACATAAGTTAAATAATCATTTTTGTTCAGTAGAATTTGATAAAAAGCGATTTTTAAAATATGCAAATTACCTTGCTACCAGCAAGTAGGGTGGCTACTTGCTGGTAGCAGCCGCATCCTCCGATCCTAATGACGCCCCCTCCGCATTGTGATTGACAGGGCCAGGGAACGGTATCGTTCTCTGCTGGCCCTGCCTGTTAGCATTCAAAATCTGGCGCCTGCGCTGCGGCCGTACCTATCTTCAATCTGCGCAGGCGCACTGAGAGGCGGCCGCTCACTCCTCAATGTGCCTGCGCCGGGTGTAGATGTGACGTCATCGGCGCAGGCGCATTGAGGATGGAGCGGCTGAGCGAGAGCCCGTCTCTCAGTGCGCCTGCGCAGATTGAAGATAGGTACGGCCGCGGCGCAGGCGCCAGATTTTGAATGCTAACAGGCAGGGCCAGCAGAGAACGATTCCGTTCCCTGGCCCTGTCAATCACAATGCGGAGGGGGCGTCATTAGGATCGGAGGATGCGGCTGCTGTAGCCGCCCTACTTGCTGGTAGCAAGGTAATTTGCATATTTAAAAAATCGCTTTTTATCAAATTCTACTGAACAAAAATGATTATTTAACTTATGTATGCAGAGCTCGCAGTATAGGGATTATTAGTAAACAAACAAAAAAAAAACGGTTTAGTGGGCTGACAGAAGCCCTTTAAATAAGAAGTGTAAAAAAATATATATATATATTAAAAATATTAAGTATAAATCACCCCCTTTCCCAATTTCACAAATAAAATATATAAACAATAAATAAACAGATCACATATCGCCACGTCAGAAAAGTCCAAACTATTAAAATATAAAAAAAATCGATGCGGTGAACGCCGGAACAGAAAAAAAAAACTGCACGATTCGACATTTTTTTAAATGCGGAATGCACGTGGCTTTTTTGGTTTATTTTTTTTCCGCGTGGTATCAAATGGTATCAAGTATCGCAATACTTTTTTATGGTATCGAAATCGAATAAAAAATTTGGTATCGAAACAACTCTACAGTGTATAATGTGATGGAAAAATGAATCCAGCCAGCAAATGAAGCAATATGGATAATAACAATATATTAGTAATTGGCTTGTATTAACTTTCTCTACATGATAAATCCGACTTACTGACGTGAGACAACCCCTTTAAGACCACGTTCCCTTGATCATGGGGGTCCCAGCAGTCAGACCCCCCAATCAGACACTTATCACCTGTCGTGTCATAGCTGTTTCACCTTTTCACATTCTCTATCCTTAAAGGGTTTCTACCATCAGAATTTGTGTTATGTAGCTGACTGACATTAGCGATGTGCTAATGTCAGCACTACATAACAGTGTGTTTTATACATTTGTCCCTGCAGCCGTTCTGCTAAAATACACACTTTTACAATATGCTAATGAGCCTCTAGGTGCTATGTGGGCGTAGATTCAGCACCTAGATGCTCGAAAAACTAACCATGTATCCCGCCCAGGTCATCCGTTTTGCCCGCCCCTCTCCTCTTGATTGATGTCCAAGTTCCATGCATCGTTGAGGAAATCCCGCGCCTGCATCGTTCACTTCTGTATTCGGCGCAGTGAGTGAAGGCCGCGCTCCTGGTGCCGGCTTCCTCATTGCGCCTGCGCCGACTACGTCACAGTGAGGAAGCCGGCACCAGGAGCGCAACGGCGACGATGCATTGAACTTGGACATCAATGAAGAGGAGCGGGGCGGGCAGAACGGAGGACCTGGGCGAGATACATGGTTAGTTTTTCGAGCCTCTAGGTGCTGAATCTACGCCCACATAGCACCTAGAGGCTCATTAGCATATTGTAAATGTGTGTATTTTAGCAGAACGGCTGCAGGGACAAATGTAAAAAACACACTGTTAGGCTCCATTCACACGTCCGCAAAATGGGTCCGCATCCGTCCCGCAATTTTGCTGAATGGGTGCGGACCCATTCATTCTCTATGGGGACGGAATGGATGCGGACAGCACACAGTGTGCTGTCCGCATCCGCATTTGCGGTGCGCGGCCCCGATCTTTGGGTCCACAGCTCCGCAAAAAGATAGAGCATGTCCTATTCTTGTCCGCAGCTTGCGGACAAGAATAGGCATTTCTATGGGGGTGTCGGGCTGGTGTGTTGCGGACCCGCAATTTGCGGGTCCGCAACACACCACGGACGTGTGAATGCAGCCTTATGTAGTGCTGACATTAGCACATCGCTAATGTCAGTCAGCTACATAACACAAATTCTGATGGTAGAAACCCTTTAAAGGTTTTCTTTTTGGGTGTAAATTTTTTTTAAAATAAAAATTACAAATCTGGCCTAAAATATGTGTGAAACTAAAATTGAAATCTTAACAAAATAATAGGCAGGCACTCAATATCTGGTATCAATATCTGGCAGGGCGCAGAAGGAAAGGAATGCCATACGGTTTTTGGAAGGCAGATTTTGCTGGACTGTTTTTTTTGACACCATGTCCCATTTGAAGCCCTCCTTATGCACCCCTAGAGTAGAAACTCCATAAAAGTGACCCCATCTAAGAAACTACACCCCTGAAGGTATTCAAAACAGATTTTACCAACGTCGTTAACCCTTTAGGTGTTCCACAAGAGTTATTGGCAAATGGAGATGAAATTTCAGATTTTTATTTTTTGGCAAATTTTCCATTTTAATCTGTTTTTCCCAGTAACAAAGCAAGGGTTAACAGCCAAACAAAATTCAATATTTATTGAGCCGGGGCCCGGCATGAAGTTCAGTGGCAATTTTGGGTCCCATCAGAGCGCTCCATGCCTCCATTACATGAATAATATGGGGGGGTGCAGGAAGAGGGGGGGAGTGCGCACTCACTCACACACACCCCGCCAGGCAGATCCGTTTCCATAGTGAAGCAGGGAAACCTCTGCTCCCTGCTTCACTGATCTTCAGAGCTCAGGAGCTCCCCCTGCTGGCCCCACATCCTGCTGCTGGCTGTGGGAGGAGAGCTGAAAGCCTGTGAATCTTCCTTCAGCACAGCCAGCAGCGCGATGAGTGTGGGAGCCTGTCATCAGTTTTTTCTAATGCTGCAGACTGGGGGCAAGGGGGGGGGGGGTTTGATGGGCACAACTTGAGTGAAGGGGCACAAAAGTGGGCATCTCTACTGAGGGGCACCTAATCTGCCATAACTAATTTGAGGGGGCACCTAATCTGGCATACTACTGTGAGGGGGGCACATTTAAAGGCATACCTATGAGGGAGCACATATGAAGGCATAACTACTGTGAGGGGGCATGTAATCTGGCATAACCACTGTGAGGGGCACATATATGGGCAAATCTAATGTGAGGGGCACATAATCTGGCATAACCACTCTGAGGGGGCACATATCTGGGCATAGCTACTTTGAGGGGCCACATAACTGGGCATAAATACTGTGAAGGGGAACATAATCTGGTATTACTAATGTGAGGGGACACATAATCTGGCATTACTAATGTGAGGGGACACATAATCTGGCATTACTAATGTGAGGGGACACATAATCTGGCATTACTACTGTGAGGGGACACATAATCTGGCATTACTACTGTGAGGGGACACATAATCTGGGCATTACTACTGTGAGGGGCACATAATCTGGGCATTACTACTGTGACGGAAGACATATTTGGCATTACTGTGGGGGGGGCACATATCTGGGCATGACTACTGTGACAGGAACAAAGGTGGGCATAACTACTGTGAGGGGCCACAAGGTGGGCATTAGTACTGTGTGATTGCACTTAGGGGAAATGCCCTAGATTACCCTGCTATACATTGGCATGGCTCAGTCTTACAGGCCAGCACAGTGCCCCCTGCTGGTGATATCACAGGGGCAGTCACCATCCCTTCCTTATGTGATTATTCTTTTTTTCTCACCACTGATAACGTGTTCTGGATCCAGTGGACATCATGCCGACACCAGTGACACCCTAGATGAGGTAAGACCAGATTTTATTAGGACTGGGTGAGTGTAGCCATGCATTGGGCTTAGGGCTCTTTAACCACCTCAGCCCCCAGTGCTTAAACACCCTGAAAGACCAGGCCACTTTTTACACTTCTGACCTACACTACTTTCACCGTTTATTGCTCGGTCATGCAACTTACCACCCAAATGAATTTTACCTCCTTTTCTTCTCACTAATAGAGCTTTCATTTGGTGGTATTTCATTGCTGCTGACATTTTTACTTTTTTTGTTATTAATCGAAATTTAACGATTTTTTTGCAAAAAAATGACATTTTTCACTTTCAGTTGTAAAATTTTGCAAAAAAAACGACATCCATATATAAATTTTGCTCTAAATTTATTGTTCTACATGTCTTTGATTAAAAAAAAATGTTTGGGTAAAAAAAAAATGGTTTGGGTAAAAGTTATAGCGTTTACAAACTATGGTACAAAAATGTGAATTTCCGCTTTTTGAAGCAGCTCTGACTTTCTGAGCACCTGTCATGTTTCCTGAGGTTCTACAATGGCCAGACAGTACAAACACCCCACAAATGACCCCATTTCGGAAAATACACACCCTAAGGTATTCGCTGATGGGCATAGTGAGTTCATAGAACTTTTTATTTTTTGTCACAAGTTAGCGGAAAATGATGATTTTTTTCTTTTTTTTTTTTTTTCATACAAAGTCTCATATTCCACTAACTTGTGACAAAAAATAAAAACTTCCATGAACTCACTATGCCCATCACGAAATACCTTGGGGTCTCTTCTTTCCAAAATGGGGTCACTTGTGGGGTAGTTATACTGCCCTGGCATTCTAGGGGCCCAAATGTGTGGTAAGGAGTTTGAAATCAAATTCTGTAAAAAATGACGAGTGAAATCCGAAAGGTGCTCTTTGGAATGTGGGCCCCTTTGCCCACCTAGGCTGCAAAAAAGTGTCACACATCTGGTATCTCCGTATTCAGTAGAAGTTGGGGAATGTGTTTTGGGGTGTCTTTTTACATATACCCATGCTGGGTGAGATAAATATCTTGGTCAAATGCCAACTTTGTATAAAAAAATGGGAAAAGTTGTCTTTTGCCAAGATATTTCTCTCACCCAGCATGGGTATATGTAAAAAGACACCCCAAAACACATTCCCCACCTTCTCCTGAGTACGGAGATACCAGATGTGTGACACTTTTTTGCAGCCTAGATGGGCAAAGGGGCCCACATTCCAAAGAGCACCTTTCGAATTTCACTCGTCATTTTTTACAGAATTTGATTTCAAACTCCTTACCACACATTTGGGCCCCTAGAATGCCAGGGCAGTATAACTACCCCACAAGTGACCCCATTTTGGAAAGAAGAGACCCCAGGGTATTCGCTGATGGGCATAGTGAGTTCATGGAAGTTTTTATTTTTTGTCACAAGTTAGTGGAATATGAGACTTTGTATGAAAAAAAAAAAAAAAAAAAATCATCATTTTCCACTAACTTGTGACAAAAAATAAAAAATTCTAGGAACTCGCCATGCCCCTCACGGAATACCTTGGGGTGTCTTCTTTCCAAAATGGGGTCACTTGTGGGGTAGTTATACTGCCCTGGCATTTTCCAGGGGCCCTAATGTGTGGTAAGTAGGTAAATGACCAGTGAAATCCGAAAGGTGCTCTTTGGAATGTGGGCCCCTTTGCCCACCTAGGCTGCAAAAAAGTGTCACACATCTGGTATCGCCGTATTCAGGAGACGTTGGGGAATGTGTTTTGGGGTGTCTTTTTACATATACCCATGCTGGGTGAGATAAATATCTTGGTCAAATGCCAACTTTGTATAAAAAAATGGGAAAAGTTGTCTTTTGCCAAGATATTTCTCTCACCCAGCATGGGTATATGTAAAATGACACCCCAAAACACATTCTCCACCTTCTCCTGAGTACGGAGATACCAGATGTGTGACACTTTTTTGCAGCCTAGGT
This sequence comes from Bufo bufo, assembly GCF_905171765.1. Classification (NCBI taxonomy): domain Eukaryota; kingdom Metazoa; phylum Chordata; class Amphibia; order Anura; family Bufonidae; genus Bufo; species Bufo bufo. The sequence goes on from NC_053389.1 coordinate 174,014,644, forward strand.
GGGCAAAGGGGCCCATATTCCAAAGAGCACCTTTCGGATTTCACTCGTCATTTTTTACAGAATTTGATTTCAAACTCCTTACCACACATTTGGGCCCCTAGAATGCCAGGGCAGTATAACTACCCCACAAGTGACCCCATTTTGGAAAGAAGAGACCCCAAGGTATTCGCTGATGGGCATAGTGAGTTCATGGAAGTTTTTATTTTTTGTCACAAGTTAGTGGAATATGAGACTTTGTATGAAAAAAAAAAATCATCATTTTCCACTAACTTGTGACAAAAAATAAAAAATTCTAGGAACTCGCCATGCCCCTCACGGAATACCTTGGGGTGTCTTCTTTCCAAAATGGGGTCACTTGTGGGGTAGTTATACTGCCCTGGCATTTTCCAGGGGCCCTAATGTGTGGTAAGTAGGTAAATGACCTGTGAAATCCTAAAGGTGCTCTTTGGAATGTGGGCCCCTTTGCCCACCTAGGCTGCAAAAAAGTGTCACACATCTGGTATCGCCGTATTCAGGAGACGTTGGGGAATGTGTTTTGGGGTGTCTTTTTACATATACCCATGCTGGGTGAGAGAAATATCTTGGCAAAAGACAACTTTTTCCATTTTTTTATACAAAGTTGGCATTTGACCAAGATATTTATCTCACCCAGCATGGGTATATGTAAAATGACACCCCAAAACACATTCCCCAACTTCTCCTGAGTACGGCGATACCAGATGTGTGACACTTTTTTGCAGCCTAGATGCGCAAAGGGGCCCAAATTCCTTTTAGGAGGGCATTTTTAGACATTTGGATACCAGACTTCTTCTCACGCTTTGGGGCCCCTAGAATGCCAGGGCAGTATAAATACCCCACATGTGACCCCATTTTGGAAAGAAGACACCCCAAGGTATTCAATGAGGGGCATGGCGAGTTCATAGAAATTTTTTTTTTTTGGCACAAGTTAGCGGAAATTGATATTTTTAATTTTTTTCTCACAAAGTCTCCCGTTCCGCTAACTTGGGACAAAAATTTCAATCTTTCATGGACTCAATATGCCCCTCACGGAATACCTGGGGGTGTCTTCTTTCCGAAATGGGGTCACATGTGGGGTATTTATACTGCCCTGGCATTCTAGGGGCCCTAAAGCGTGAGAAGAAGTCTGGAATATAAATGTCTAAAAAATTTTACGCATTTGGATTCCGTGAGGGGTATGGTGAGTTCATGTGAGATTTTATTTTTTGTCACAAGTTAGTGGAATATGTGACTTTGTAAGAAAAAAAAAAAAATTCCGCTAACTTGGGCCAAAAAAAAGACTGAATGCAGCCTTACAGAGGGGGGGGGGGGGGATCAATGACAGGGGGGTGATCAATGACAGGGGGGGTGATCAATGACAGGGGGGTGATTAGGGAGTCTATATGGGGTGATCACCCAACTGTCATTGATCACCCCCCTGTAAGGCTGCATTCAGACGTCCGTATGATTTTTACGGATCCGATCAGTCTATCAGTGGATCCGTAAAAATCATGCGGACATCTGAATGGAGCTTTACAGGGGGGTGATCAATGACAGAGGGGTAATCAATGACAGGGGGGTGATCAGGGAGTCTATATGGGGTGATCACCACAGTCATTGATCACTCCCCTGTAAGGCTGCATTCAGACGTCCGTATGATTTTTACGGATCCGATCAGTCTATCAGTGGATCCGTAAAAATCATGCGGACATCTGAATGGAGCTTTACAGGGGGGTGATCAATGACAGAGGGGTAATCAATGACAGGGGGGTGATCAGGGAGTCTATATGGGGTGATCACCACAGTCATTGATCACTCCCCTGTAAGGCTGCATTCAGACGTCCGTATGATTTTTACGGATCCGATCAGTCTATCAGTGGATCCGTAAAAATCATGCGGACATCTGAATGGAGCTTTACAGGGGGGTGATCAATGACAGGGGGGTGATCAGGGAGTCTATATGGGGTGATCACCACAGTCATTGATCACTCCCCTGTAAGGCTCCATTCAGACGTCCGTATGATTTTTACGGATCCGATCAGTCTATCAGTGGATCCGTAAAAATCATGCGGACATCTGAATGGAGCTTTACAGGGGGGTGATCAATGACAGAGGGGTAATCAATGACAGGGGGGTGATCAGGGAGTCTATATGGGGTGATCACCACAGTCATTGATCACTCCCCTGTAAGGCTGCATTCAGACGTCCGTATGATTTTTACGGATCCGATCAGTCTATCAGTGGATCCGTAAAAATCATGCGGACATCTGAATGGAGCTTTACAGGGGGGTGATCAATGACAGGGGGGTGATCAGGGAGTCTATATGGGGTGATCACCTCCGTCATTTATCACTCCCCTGTAAGGCTGCATTCAGACGTCCGTATGATTTTTACGGATCCGATCAGTCTATCAGTGGATCCGTAAAAATCATGCGGACATCTGAATGGAGCTTTACAGGGGGTTGATCAATGACAGGGGGGTAATCAATGACAGGGGGGTGATCAGGGAGTCTATATGGGGTGATCAGGGGTGATCAAGGGCTAATAAGGGGTTAATAAGTGACGGGGGGGGGGGGGGGTGTAGTGTAGTGGTGCTTGGTGCAACATATTACTGAGCTGCCTGTGTCCTCTGGTGGTCGATCCAAACAAAGGGGACCACCAGAGGACCAGGTAGCAGGTATATTAGACGCTGTTATCAAAACAGCGTCTAATATACCTGTTAGGGGTTAAAAAAATCACATCTCCAGCCTGCCAGCGAACGATCGCCGCTGGCAGGCTGGAGATCCACTCGCTTACCTTCCGATCCTGTGAACGCGCGCGCCTGTGTGCGCGCGTTCACAGGAAATCTCGCGTCTCGCGAGAGGACGCACCGGCGCGTCCACCCAGAACAACAGGACCGCCGCAAAGACGCAATCCTGCGTACGGCGGTCCTGAGGTGGTTAAGACGAGCGGATCCCGTGCGGGTAATCCGCTGCGTGAAAGAATGCCCAGCCCCGCTCTGCACAGCAGAGACACAGAGCTTTAACATGATTGATAATGCTCTTTGCCTCTCTGTGACCTTTTTACTACAAAATCACAATGAGATAAAGTTGTCACTATGATTTTGTAGTAAAAAGATCACAGTCAATCATGTTACTGCTCTGTGTCTCTGCTGTCCAGAATGGAGCTTGGCACTCATTCACGCAGCGGCTTAGCTGCACGGAAAGAGCCCTTAGTAAGAAAATCTGCCGGGGCCCCATGGATTCTGTGTACGCCACTGTCTACAGCAACATTAAAGGAGCTGCAGGAATATCTGGCAAGTACTGGATGTGTGGTACATGTGACAACAATCTCCCTTATTCTTCATATGTCTGAGCTATGGGGTGGCAAGACCAAAGCCTTTTCTTACGAAGAAAAACATCCAAGCCAGGCTACATTTTGCAAATACACATCTGAAGTCTCCCAAAAGCATGTGGGAAAAGGTGTTATGGTCCGATGAAACCAAGGTTGAACTTTTTGGCCATAATTCCAAAAGATATGTTTGGGGCAAAAACAACACTGCACATCACCAAAAGAACACTATACCCACAGTAAAGCATGGTGGTGGCAGCATCATGCTTTGGGGCTGTTTTTCTTCAGCTGGAACTGGGGTCTTAGTTAAGCTAGAGAGGATTATGAACAGTTCCAAATACCAGTCAATATTGGCACAAAACCTTCAGGCTTCTGCTAGAAAGCTGAACATGAAGAGGAACTTCATCTTTCAGCATGACAACGACCCAAAGCATACATCCAAATCAACAAAGGAATGGCTTCACCAGAAGAAGGGTAACGTTTTGGAATGGCCCAGCCAGAGCCCAGAGCTGAATCCGATTGGAAATCTGTTGGGTGACCTGAAGAGGGCTGTGCACAGGAGATGCCCTCTCAATCTGACAGATTTGGAGTGTTTTTGCAAAGAAGAGTGGGCAAATCTTGCCAAGTCAAAATGTGCCATGCTGATATAGACTCATATCCAAAAAGACTGAGTGCTGTAATAAAATCAAAAGGTGCTTCAACAAAGTATTAGTTTAAGGGTGTGCACCCGTATGCAACCAAATTTTTTTAGTTTTATATTTTTTCTTCCCTCTACCTAAAAGATTTCTGTTTGTTTTTCAATTGAGTGGTACAGTTTATAGGTCACATTAAAGATGGAAAAAGTTCTGAAATGATTTACAGATGTAGCAGGGTTAGCACTCCAGCTCTTAACTAAAATTTCTTAACTCATCGTGTTATCTTGAGACAAAAGTCATTGAAAAGCAATTAAAGGTGTTTGCTTAGATTAGATATCACAACTCAGAATTCTCAGAAAGCAGGAGTGCTAACTCTACTACATCCATATCTTTGTCTCATTTTTTTACATCACAGAAACCTGACATTTAACCCCTTAAGGACTCAGCCCTATTTTAAGGACTTGGCCATTTTTTGCAAATCTGACCAGTGTCACTTTAAGTGCTGATAACTTTAAAACAGTTTTTTCGTCACATATTGTACTTCATGACTGGTAAATTGAAGTAAAAAAAAAATCGTTTTTATTTATAAAAAATAACAAATTTACCCCAAATTTGTAAAATATTGCAAATTTCCAAGTTTCAATTTCTCTACTATAATACATAGTAATACCTCCAAAAATAGTTATTACTTTACATTCCCCATATGTCTACTTCATGTTTGGATCATTTTGGGAATGATATTTTATTTTTTGGGGATGTTACAAGGCTTAGAAGTTTAGAAGCAAATCTTGAAATTTTTCGGAAATTTTCAAAAACCCAATTTTTAGGGACCAGTTCAGGTCTGAAGTCACTTTGCGAGGCTTACATAATAGAAACCACCCAAGAATGACCCCATTCTATAAACTACACCACTCAAGGTATTAAAAACTGATTTTAAAAACTTTGTTAACCCTTTAGGTGTTCCACAAGAATTAATGGAAAATAGAGATACAATTTCAAAATTTCACTTTTTTGGCAGATTTTCCATTTTAATAATTTTTTTCCAGTTACAAAGCAAGGATTAACAGCCAAACCAAACTCAATATTTATGGCCCTGATTCTGTAGTTTACAGAAACACCCCATATGTGGTCGTAAACCACTGTACGGGCACACGGCAGGGCGCAGAAGGAAAGGAATGCCATACGGTTTTTGGAAGGCAGATTTTGCTGGACTGGTTTTTTTGACACCATGTCCCATTTGAAGCTCCCCTGATGCACCCCTAGAGTAGAAACTCCAAAAAAAGGCCCCATTTTAGAAACTACAGGATAGGGTGGCAGTATTGTTGGTACTAGTTTAAGGTACATATGATTTTTGGTTGCTCTATATTACACTTTTTGTGAGGCAAGATAACAAGAAACAGCTGTTTTGGCACCGTTTTTATTTTTTGTTATTTACAACATTCATCTGACAGGTTAGATCATGTGATATTTTTATAGACCAGGTTGTCACGGATGCGGCGATACCTAATATGTATACATTTATTTTTATTTATGTAATTTTTACACAATGATTTCTTTTTTGAAGCAAAAAAAATCATGTTTTAGTGTTTCCATAGTCTGAGAGCCATATTTTTTTCAGTTTTTGGGCGATTACCTTGGGTAGGGTATGATTTTTGCGGGATGAGATGACTGTTTTATTGGCACTATTTTGGGGTGCGTGTGACTTTTTGATCGCTTGCTATTACACTTTTTGTGATGTAAGGTGACAAAAAATAGTTTATTTAGCACAGTTTTTATTTAAAAATTTTTACGGTGTTCATCTGAGGGGTTAGTTCATGTGATATTTTTATAGAGCCGGTCGATACGGACGCGGCGATATCTAATATGTATACATTTTTTTTATTTATGTAAGTTTTACACAATAACAGCTTTTTTAAAACAAAAAAAATTATGTTTTAGTGTCTCCATATTGTGAGCCATAGTTTTTTTATTTTTTGGGCGATTGTCTCAGGTAGGGGCTCATATTTTGCGGGATGAGGTGACGGTTAGATTGGTACTATTTTGGTGGGCAAACGCCTTTTTGATCGCTTGCTGTTGTACTTTTTGTGATGTAAGGTGATAAAAAAAATTGTTTATTTAGCACAGTTTTTATTTTTTATTTTTTATGGTGTTCATCTGAGGGGTTAGGTCATGTGATATGTTTATAAAGCCGGTCGATATGGACGCGGCGATACCTAATATGTATACTTTCTTTCCCCCCCCCCTATTTATTACCATTTTTTTTTAACTTTATTTGGGGAAAATGACGTTTTTGTTTATTTTTACTTGAATCTTTTAATTTTTGGGGGGGAAAACTTTATTTTTTCAACTTTTATTTTCACTTTATTTTTTGTCCCACTTTGGGACTTGAACTTTTGGGGTCTAATCCTTTACAATGCATTCCAATACTTCTGTATTGGAATGCATTGGCTGTATGAGTAATACTGTGTGTATTACTCATACAGCTTCCGGCCTGTGAGATCCAGGGGGCTGGATCTCACAGGCTCTTCAGCGGAAGGCATTGCGCTGCCTTCCTTAGGAATCACGCTGCCTTCCTTAGGCATCGCGCTGCCATCGGGTCCACCCCACAGCCCCATGGGGACCCGATGGCACCGCCGACTACCGCCGCCCGCACAATAAAAAGCCGCAAACCGCAAGTCTGAATTGACCTGCGGTTTGCAGAGATCGCCGACACGGGGGGTCAATAATTTGAGCAGGCACCGTGTTCCGATCACCGCCCGCTGGGCGGCGGCGATCGGAACTATAGATGACATATAGGTACGTCATGGGTCCTTAAGGACTCGGGAAACATGCCGTACGGGTACGTCATGCGTCCTTAAGGGGTTAAAATGGAAAATTTGCCCAAAAATTGCTGTTTTGTCACAGTTTTTATTTTTTTGTATTTACAACGTTCATCTGACAGGTTATATAATGTGCTAATTTTATAGAGAAGGTTCTTACGGACACAGCGATACCTAATATTTATACCTTTTTTTATTTATTTAGGTTTTACACAATAATATCATTTTTGAAACAAAAAAATATCATATTTTAGTGTCTCCATAGTCTGAGAGCCATATTTTTTTTTTTACTTTTTCTACGATTGTCTTATGTAGTGTATCTTTTTTTGCAGGATGAGGTGACAGTTAGATTGGCACCATTGTGGGGGGCATACGCCTTTTTGATCGCTTAGTGTAGCATTTTTAGTGACGTAAGGTGACAAAACAGTTGTTTTTTTAGCACAGTTTTTATTTTATTTTTTTGACAGTGTTCACCTGAGGGGTTATGTCATATGATATTTTAATAGAGCCGGTTGTTACGGACGTGGCGATACCTAATATGTATACTTTTATTTTTTAAAGTTTTACACAATAATTTCATTTTTGAAACAAATAAATTTATGTTTTAGTGTCTCCATAGTCTGAGAGTTTTTGGGCGATTGTCTTAGGTAGGGTATAAATTTTGTGGCATGAGATGACGGTTAGATTGGCACTATTTTTGGGGGCATACGACTTTTTGATCGCTTGCTATTACACTTTTTGTGATGTAAGGTGACAAAAAATGGCTTTTTTTACACCTTATTTTATTTTACTTTTTTACGGTGTTCACCTCAGGGTTTAGGTAATGTGGTATTTTTATAGAGCAGGTTCTTATGGACGCGGCGATACCTAAATATGTCAACTTTTTTTTTTACGTTTAACATAAAAAAGCATTTTTTAAACAAAAAAATCATGTTTTAGTCTGAGAGCCATAGTTTTTTTATTTTTGGGCCATTGTCTCATGTAGGGGCTCATTTTCTGGGGGATGAGGTGACTGATTGGTACCATTTTGGCGTACATACCACTTTTTTGATCACTTTTATTACTTTTTTTGGGAACTAAGGTGGGCAAAATTTTAATTTCATCATAGTTTTCTTTTTTTTATGTCGTTCACCGTGCGGGAAAAGTCTCATGGCCGTTTTATAGATCAGGTCGTTACGGACGCGATGAAATCAAACATGTGTAGGGAATTTTATTTTATTTTTTAATCAATGATAAATGTTTTTTTTTATTTTTACTTTTTTTTTCAAATTTTTTTTTTTACTTTTTTTTACCCAGACCCACTTGGTTCTTGAAGATCCAGTGGGTCTGATGTCTGTATAATACAGTACAGTACACTATATAGTGTACTGTACTGTATTTTCACTTTACAAAGTCTGATCAGACTTCTGCCTTTATCAGAAGTCTAATCAGCACCATGGACAGCAGGAAGTCTGTGAAGGCATCCGGTTGCTATGGTAACCATCACTCGCTGCCACAACATAGCAGCGGGTGATGGGGAGGGAGGGGGGCCCCCTCCCTCTCCCATCGGGGGCTGAAAAGGCACAGCAGCCCCCGATGGGAGAGGGAGGGAGCTTCCTCCCTGTTAACCTCTTCCATACAGTGGTCCCTACGGACCGCGGCATGGAAGGGGTTAAACGGCTGACATCTGTGCCAGCACAGATGTCAGCCGTTTCAAGCAGAGTGTCAGCTAAAACCGCTCGGCCATCCTGAGAGAGGGGTCGGGCGGATGATAGAGCGCCTGCCCACCCCCCCAGCACCACCCGCCGCACATAACAAAGAGGGCAGAAGGGGGGGGCTAAACATTAAAATAAAGGTCTTTTGAAGTTTCTGATCACAGACCGCGGGGATCAGAAACTTCCAAAAGCGCTGCAAACCGCAGGTCTGAATTGACCTGCGGTTTGCAGTGATCGCCGATACGGTGGTGGGGGGGGGGGGGGGTTACAGGACCCCGTTGGCATTGACCCAGGGTGCCTGCTGATTGATTTCAGCAGGCACCCAGTTCGGATCACTGCCCGCCGCGCCGTGGTGATCGGAACTACACAGGATGTACCTGTACCCCTAATATATATTGCTTCGCATTACTCTGCATATGTACGGCCCGCAATAATGATGATTATGATGGAATGCCAGCTGAATCTTCGACTTCATAAATTGCCTATGGAAGGAATATATTAGTAAAATCACATATATGTTTACCCCCCTTTGGAGAATCAAGAGTTGCGGTATATAATTTTTTGCGAATTTCACCAACAAAGTTTTATGTGGAAACATTATAACTAAAACTAATAAGTTATCTGCATGTATGAATGAACTGCTGAAACTAACAATATGCTACATATGCACATTTGATCGAACGAAAGCATTTGGTATATTAATATATGTATCCTAGCCTCAGTTTTGACTTAATTTGGATACATTTGAATCATATGGGAGTGTATTGAAACTTACATTGGACTGTGGGGATAATCAGAAAGAACTATATACTCTGCTACATACACCCTGTTCCAAATTATTATTTAAGTGTCACAAAGATAAAATATTAAGTTTTTTTTTGTTTAACTGGATGGCATTGTGTCTCAGGGCTCCTTTGATTACTGAAAACAATCTCGGACACCTGTGATAATTAGATTGGCAGGTGAGTCCAAGGAAAAACTACTAAAGGAGGGTGTTCCACATTATTAAGCAGAGCACCATTTTCAAGCAATATGGGGAAGAAAAACGATCTCTCTGCTGCCGAAAAGAGTGAAATAGTTCAATGCCTTGGACGAGGTATGAAAACATTAGATATTTCATGAAAATTTAAGCGTGATCATCGCACTATTAAGAGATTTGTGGCTGATTCAGAATCCAGACGGGTTTGTGCAGATTAAGGCACATTGAGGAAGATTTCTACCAGATCCATGCGTCAGATCAAGAGAGCAGCTGCTAAAATACCATTACATAGCAGCAAACAGATATTTGAAGCTGCTTGTGCCTCTGGAGTCCCACGGACATCAAGGTCTAGAGTCCTCCAGAGTCTTGCAACTGTGCATAAACCTTCTATTCGGCCACCACTAACCAATGCTAACAAGCAGAAACGGCTGCATTGGGCAGAAAAATACATGAAGACTAATTTTCAAACAGTCCTCTTCACTGAAGAGTGCCGTTCAACCCTGGATGGTCCAGATTGATGGAGTAGTGGATGGTTGGTGAACGGCCACCCTGTTCCAACAAGGCTGCAACGTCAGCAAGGTGGTGGTGGTGGAGTCATGTTTTGGACCGGAATCTTGGGAAGAGAGCTGGTCGGCCCCTTTATTGTCCCCGAAGGTGTAAAGATGACCTCTGCAAAGTATGTGGAGTTTCTGACTGACCACTTTCTTCCCTGGTACAGAAGGAAGAACTATGCTTTCCGTAATAAAAATCTTCTTCATGCATGACAATGCACCATCTCATGCTGCAAAGAATTCCTCTGCATCAATGTCTGCTATGGGGATAAAAGGAGAGAAAGTCATGGTGTGGCCTCCATCCTCCCCTGACCTCAATCCTATTGAGAACCTTTGGAGCATCCTCAAGCAAAAGATCTATGAGGGTAGGGGGTAGTTTACATCCAAACAGCAGCTCTGGGAGGCTATTCTGACATCTTGCAAACAAATTCAAGCAGAAACTGTCCAAAAACTGACGTTCAATGGATGCAAGACTTGTGAAGCTGCTATCAAATAAGGGGTCCTATGTTAAAATGTAACATGACCTTTTAAAAAGTTAAAATGTTGTTAAAACTTTGATTGAAATATCTTTTGATTTTAGTAAATACGCTGCAAACACAATAATTAACAATTTCCAGTTCTTTACAACCTAGAAAGTGTTTTGAAACTTACTGTGTGTAATAATTTGGAACAGTGCATTGTAAGTTTTTTATGTTTAAAAAAATGTGTGTGGCTGTTTCTTGGTATATAGATGATGTGCAGTGTGTGGTTGATTCTTCGTGTATAGATGATGTGCAGTGTGTGGTTGATTCTTGGCATATAAATGGTGTGTAGTGTGTGACTGTTTCTTGGTATATAGATGATGTGTAGTGTGTGGTTGATTCTTGGTATATAAATAGTGTGTATTGTGTGGCTGTTTCTTGGTATATAGGTGATGTGCAGTGTGTGGTTGATTCTTGGCATATAAATGGTGTGTAGTGTGTGACTGTTTCTTAGTATATAGATGATGTGCAGTATGTGGTTGATTCTTGGAATATAAATGGTGTGTAGTGTGTGGCTGTTTCTTGGTATATAGGTGATGTGCAGTGTGTGGTTGATTCTTAAAATACAAATGGTGTGTAGTGTGTGGCTGTTTCTTGGTTTATAGGTGATGTGCAGTGTGTGGTTGATGCTTGATGTGCATAAGGTATAGTGTTTGGGGTAAGCTAGGTACATAGATTATGTGCAGTGTGTGGTTGATTCTTGGTACATAGATGATGTGCAGTGTATGGTTGAATCTTGATATAAACATGGCAGGTGAAACTCGAAAAATTCGATTATCGTGCAAAGTTAATTTATTTCAGTAATGCAACTTAAAGATGAAACTAATATATGAGATAGACTCATTACATGCAAAGCGAGATATTTCAAGCCTTTATTTGTTATAATTTGGATGATTATGGCTTGCAGCTTATGAAACCCCAAAGTCACAATTTTGAGGTACCCTTTGCTTAGGGGGTATGGATTAATTAGCTGAAGAGAGTGTGACACTTTGAGCCTAGAATATTGAACCTTTTCACAAAATTCTAATTTTAAGCTGCATTAATGCAATTACTTTTAATTTGCATTACTGAAATAAATGGACTTTTGCACGATATTCAAATTTTTCGAGTTTCACCTGTCTAGTGTATGGCTTATGCCCGATTTGCAGATTATCTTTAGTATATAGATGATAGTTGATATATAGGTCATGTGCAGTCTATAGTATATCCTTGGTTAGCTGTTCTGCTCGAGTATCGATATGCTCAGCCGAATACTGCGTGTGCTCAAGTACAATTTCATACTATGTAAGTCAATGGGAGACCCGAGCATCAAACCAGGCACCCCCTGCTCTAAAGAAAAGTGTGTGTCTGGTTCACAAAAAAAGGTTAGAAATTGATGGAATTCCCATCAAAATAGTTTGGAAAGAGCATTAGAAGAATGGCTGGATGCATCTTGGACTCCTCTTACCTATGACATACAATAGACAACCACACAAAGACTATATGCCAAAAGCCAGGTATGTGGAAGCCAACAATCTATCCATGAGGCAGCCTTATGCACCATGAGACATTCCAAACCAGCTCTCATCTGACAGAGAACTAGTAAGCCTGAAAGTTGCTTCATATCTGGTGGATAGCTTGGGTGAACCTGCACACCTAGATCAATACCATTAGGGTGACAAAAAGTTTTCTGATTGTCCTAACATAATATTCAATAACCTTTCTATACAGTTTTGTCATGTAAACTAATTTGCATAAACATGGACATATGGGAAACACATGCAGAATGAGCCGAATCTGGTTTGTTTTTCAGCTGAAAAATTCGCTGTAATTCGTGATTAGAATTTTTGCGATCTACACTACTCATGAACAGCGCCATCTTTTGGATTCATAGTCTTATGACAAGACTGTTAGTAGCTGTTAGAATTTAGTAGCTGTTAGAATTTAGTAGCTGTTAGAATTTGTATTATGGCAAGAAAAAAGCAGCTAAGTAAAGAAAAACGAGTGGCCATCATTACTTTAAGAAATGAAGGTCAGTCAGTCAGCCGAAAAATTGGGAAAACTTTGAAAGTAAGGGCTATTTGACCATGAAGGAGAGTGATGGGGTGCTGCACCAGATGACCTGGCCTCCACAGTCACCGGACCTGAACCCAATCGAGATGGTTTGGGGTGAGCTGGACTGCAGAGTGAAGGCAAAAGGGCCAACAAGTGCTAAGCATCTCTGGGAACTCCTTCAAGACTGTTGGAAGACCATTTCAGGTGACTACCTCTTGAAGCTCATCAAGAGAATGCCAAGAGTGTGCAAAGCAGTAATCAAAGCAAAAGGTGGCTACTTTGAAGAACCTAGAATATGACATATTTTCAGTTGTTTCACACTTGTTTGTTATGTATATAATTCCACGTGTTAATTCATAGTTTTGATGCCTTCATAGTCATGAAAATAAAGAAAACTCTTTGAATGAGAAGGTGTGTCCAAACTTTTGGTCTGTACTGTATATATATGTTCAGTGTGTGGGTTATGTTAGTTCTATAGATGATGTTTGTGTATGGATGATGCTTGGTACATAGATGATGTACACTATATGGTTGATGCTCAGTATGTAGCTAATGTGCTTGGCATTGATGATCTTTCCTATATACTGTTGATGTACAATATATAGTTCATTCTTGATATATGCATGAACTTGTGTATGAATGCTATCCAATATATATGATTGGTGGATGATGCTTGGTATATAGATGGTGTGAAGTGTATTGATGATCTTTGGTATTCACACTCCTCAACATTGAAATTGCAACACCAAGAAGGACAAGCTGTAAAATTATGCAAATCGAGGAACTGGCAGGTGTTAAGATCTGCAGAGGATCACATTTTGTAATATCTAGCCCCAGTCTGTGTCATATGGGGGGGGGGGGGGGGGGGGACATAAAAGCCATATCGAAAGCCATATCGAAAGCAACATTTTTTAGGGTACTTTCACATTTGCGTAGGATCCAGCAATCCGGACGCAAACGGATGGCATTTGTTAGACGGAACCGGATGCAAATCCGTCTGACAAATGCATTGAAATACCGGATAGGTCTCTCCAGTGTCATCCGAAAAAATTGATCCGGTATTCATTTGTTTTGCATTTTTAAAGGTCTGCGCATGCGGATCTGTTTTTCCGGAACACTTAATGCGTCATTTTCTCCGTCCAATAAACGTAAGAGGGACTGAACTGATGCATACTGAATGGAATGCTCTGCATTCAAAATGCATAAGGATAAAATAAAACTGATCAGTTCTTTCCGGTATTGAGCTCCTGTGACGGAATTCAATATCGGAAAACGAAAACGCTAGTGTAAAAGTACCCTAAGCCACATGAAACCTCGAAAATCAGATTAAGTCATGTGGGATAATTGTGCGATATCTAATGTTCCTCAAAGTGTCAGTTATCACAGCTTGTCTGAAACTGAGAGGGAGAGAATCATTGAACTGCCAGACCTTGGTTTACTACTTCAGCAGATTGCTACATGCTTAGGTTAAGATAACAGCACTGTTTAACCCCTTACGGACCCTGCCATTTTTCACCTTAAGGACCAGGCTATTTTTAGCAAATCTGACATGTCACTTTATGTGGTAATAACTTTAAAACGCTTTTACTTATCCAGTCCATTCTGAGATTGTTTTCTCGTTACATATTGTACTTCATGACAGTGGTAAAATTGAGTCAAAAAATTTCATTTTTATTTATAAAAAAAATACCTAATTTACCAAAAATATGGAAAAATTTCCAAATTTCAATTTCTCTACTTTTATAATAGAAAGTAATGCCTCCAAAAATAGTTATTACTTTACATTCCACATTTGTCTACTTCATGTTTGGATCATTTTGAAAATTACATTTATTTTTTTTTGGGACGCTAAAAGGCTTTGAAGTTTAGAAGCCCCAATTTTTTTTCAGGACCAGTTCAGTTATGAAGTCTCTTTCTGGGGCTTACATATTGGAAGCCACCCATAAATCACCCCATTTTTGAAACTAAACCCTTCAAGGTATTCAAAACTGATTTTACAAACTTTGTTAACCCTTCAGGTGCCCCACGAGAATTAAATGAAAATGGTAATTCAATTTCAAAATGTCACTTTTTTTTTGCAGATTTTAAATTTTTATAGATTTTTTTTATGCAACACATCAAGGGTTAACAGTCAAACAAAACTCAAAATCTATTACCCTGAATCAGGAGTTTACAGACACACCCCAGGTGTGCTCAAAAACTGTATGGGCGCACAGCATGCTTCAGAGTGGAAGGAGCACCATATGGCTTTTGGAGAGCGGATTTAGCTGGAATGGTAATTGGGAGCTATGTTGCATATGAACCCTGAGGTGGCCCTATAGTGAAAAGCCCCAAAAAGTGACCCCATTCCGTAAACTACACCCCTCAAGGAATACTTCAAGATGTGTAGTGAGCACTTTGACCCATCGGGCGTTTCACAGAATTAGGAAATGTTTTGCTGTGAAAATGAAAAATTTCAATTTTTTCCAGAAAATTTTGCTTTACACCCACATTTTGCACTTTCACAAGGGGTAACAGGACAAAATGCACCCCACATTTTGCTCCGAATTTCCCCCCGAATACGCCAACACCTGATATATGCTCAAGAAATGATGTATGGGCGCACAGCAGGGCTCTAGAATCAAGCATCTAAATATGGATTTTGCTGACCTGAATTAGCAGACATGTATTTTAGGTGCCATGTCGCATTTAATAAATTCCTGAGGTCGCCAGGAAGGAAAAACCCCAGGAAGTGACCACATTTCGTAAAGAGCACCCCCGTACGAACATTTTAAGTGGTAGAAAGGGTACTTTTCAGCAGATGTCTCACAAAATACAGAAATACTTGGAAAGCATTTCAAAGCACATATTTGTGAAAAACAAATAATTACTAGCAGACCCCAAATTTTTTCCACAAGTGGTTAAAGGAGAAAATACCCCCTAGGTTGTGTTACCCATTTTCTCCTCATTCAGGAAACACCCCATATGTGCTTGTAGCCTGCTGTATTGGCGCACAGCAGGTCTCTAGAGGCAAAGTGCAAAAACTGTTTTTTGCAGGCCTGAATAAACAGACATGTATTTTAGGTGCCATGTCACATTAAATAAATTCCTCCCCTCGCCTATGACAGCACCCTTGGATAGTGTCAGCCCCCTCCTCAGGACAGGAAACAGTAAACACAACCACTTGAAAAGGAGGTACCGACCCACTTCATGCCAGTTTTGTTTCCTGTCCTAAGGGACAGGTCTTGGATTCGCACCACACCACAAAGGAGAGCTGCAAGCGCCCCATGTGAGTAAATTAAGAGGAGGGCCTACCCGGCGGTGTAAGTCTTCTTTAAGAAGCCGCTGCAGAAGTCTGGACCTCTGTCTCTTCCCCCTTCTCCGTCGGGAGGCTTGTTTTAGGTTTCCTGAGTGGTGAACCTCTGTGGCCATGTTCCACATGTTCGGCTGCCAGCGTCTGACATCACTTCCGGTTTCGGTGGTTGGCGTTGACGGCACTTCCGGTTTCGTTGGTTGGCGCTGACGTCACTTCCGGACGCCGATATTGCTCAGGGCAGTGGAAGGAAGCATGTGCTGCTGAAGACCGAAAGTGGGAGGAGCCGGTGCGCGCCCGGCAGAGTTCAAGTTCAGCCAGCTCACACTGCTAGCTGGAGAAGAAGCTAGCAGCATTTTGTCTCCATACTCTGCTATTCAAGCGTAAACATGGAACAGTCACAGAGCCCAGAACCCACTGAAACCAACAATGAGTCTTCGGTACCACGGTGGGGTAAGAGGGGTTAATACCCCATATTTCTAGAATTCTGATTTCTTTTGGGGCTATTTTTATGTTTAGTTGTCCAAAGAAAGTAGAAGGGTCTCCAGATCCAGAGATAAGGGGTGTGCCATTTCTAATAAAAAGCTACCCTCCGGCTGCGGGAAGCCTATTTGCCAAGTCTGCGTGGCCAAGCTATTAGAGGATGAGGCCCCATCTCTTATGACAAGTCTTAAACAGATGATCCGGGACGAAGTAAACGAGTCAGTAAAGGAGTCGGTTAATAGCCTCCTGGAGAACCGCCCCAGCACCTCTGCATCCACGTCTATTCCCCCCTCCAGCGACCATGAATTAGTGTCAGGATTGGAGGAAGAAGGAGAAGGACCATCATCGGATGAATCCTTTGATGATCATATAGCGGGAAGACCACTGTTTCAGACAGAAAATATTAGCTCCTTACTTAGAGTAGTTTGAGCTACCATGGGGCTAGATGATTATAAAGAACCACAGTCTGTTAGAGACTCCATGTTTGAAGGTCTGGGCCCAAAAAAGATAAAAGGGTTTGACGTCCACGAAAATATTTCTGCAGTTATTAAAAAGGAGTGGAGCAGACCAGATAGAAAGTTTTTTATTCCCTCGGCCTTAAAACGTAAATACCCGTTTGATGAGGAAGTTTCGGCGGCATGGGATAGAGCCCCAAAATTAGACGCCCCTGTGGCTAAAATTTCTAGAAAGGCAGCCCTTTCCTTTGAAGACTCTGGTAGTTTAAAGGATCCTATGGATAGAAGGGCTGAGATTTACTTAAATAAGAACTGGGAGGCAACGGTGGGTGCCTTTAGACCTGCTATTGTTGCCACCTCTGTGGCTAGGTCACTTAAAATTTGGATAATGGAGCTATAGGGGCATATTAAAGAGGGAACCCCAATGGAAGAGTTGCTTTCCTCCTTTCCAACCATATTTAACGCAATCTATTTCCTTGCGGATGCTTCTGCGGACTCCGCCCTCTATAATTCAGCTCGGAGAGCCATATGGTTGAAGGACTGGAAGGGTGACTCTTCCTCTCAGGGTAAACTATGCGC
This sequence comes from Bufo bufo, assembly GCF_905171765.1. NCBI lineage: Eukaryota > Metazoa > Chordata > Amphibia > Anura > Bufonidae > Bufo > Bufo bufo. Next base: position 174,032,013 of record NC_053389.1, read on the forward strand.
AATACCTTGCCAGGGTGAATTCCTATTTAGCCCTGCGTTAGATGACCTGCTTGAGAAGGCTTCAGATAAAAAGAAGGGCTTCCCATCAACAGGCCGGCAGTCTCATGAAAGACCTTTCCGCCCTCAACCAAATAAAAATACCTATAGAAGGGGGGCGGTATCCAAGCAGGTTCCAGGTGCTACCAGAAAGTCCAAGGGATATCTTTTTTCTGGTGCAGAAGCCTCCAAAAAGCAGCAGCAATGACGCCAGAGCCCCGGTAGGAGGTCGGCTTTTACTTTTTGCAGAACATTGGAGGAGAATATCAAACAGCCCTTGGATAATCTCTATCCTTTCAGAATGCTACAAGATAAATTTTCTGAGACTGCCGCCAGAAAGATATGTTGTAACAGACTATCGTTCGAGTCCCCAAAAGCAATCGGCCTTGGTTTCAGAAGTATCTTCCCTTCTAGCAAAAAATGTTCTGTTAGAAGTCCCAGTTCAGTAAAGAAAAGAAGGTTTTATTCAACTCTCTTTTTTGTAAAAAAAAAAAAAAACGAATGGCTGCTACCGTACAATAATAAACCTAAAATTGCTGAACAAATTCCTAGTGTACGAGAAATTTTGTATGGAAACAATCAAGTCTATGATACTAAATCTGTTTCCAGAGTGTTTCATGGCATCCCTTGATCTCAGTGATGCATACTACCACGTCCTCATACATCCCAATCATCAGAGATACCTGAGAGTAGCGGTTCAGTTGGAGGACAGAATACTTCACTTACAATTTCGGGCTCTTCCCTTTGGACTATCTCAAGCCCCCAGGGTATTCACGAAAATTGTGGCGGAAATGATGGCCCATCTGAGAGCGAGGGATCTGGTGGTCATTCCATACCTAGACAACTTCCTCCTTCTCTCTCAGACGTCGGAACAGCTAATGTGGCAGATTTCATGGTTCAGAGAGACATTAGACAGATTCGGTTGGGACCTGAACCTAGAGAAGTCCAATCTTGTGCCGAGTCAGTTGTGCACCTTTTTAGGGATGACCCTAGACTCAAGGCAGCAGATTTGTTCTCTTCCCCTTCACAAGGCTCGCCTAATCATATCCCAGGTTCAGGGACTTGCCTTTCGACAGTCAGTATCCCTAAGGGAGGCATGTCAGTCTTATGACGGCGGCTATCCCAGGAGTAGAGTGGGCGCAATTCCATTCCAGACCTCTCCAGCTACCAATTCTGGAAGTCTGGGACAAAGTTCCCTTATCCCTAGACTCGATTATCCATCTATCACCTCATACCCTCTCCTCCCTAGATTGGTTGACAAACCTGTCAAATCTTCAGGGAGGTGTCCCGTGGCAGAGACAGGAGGTCTTATTTCTCACCACGGATGCAAGCCCCTTCGTTTGGGGGGGCTCATATACAGTCTCTTCTGCTACAGGGTCAGTGGGATCGAAAGAGTCAGGTTCAGTCTCACAATTTCTGAGAATTGAAAGCTATATTGATGGCCCTGAAGGGGAGTCTTTAGTTAATAAGAGGCAGAAATGTTCAGATTTATTCAGACAACATGACAGCTGTGGCATACATCAACAGGCAGGGAGGTACCAGATCGCCGAGTCTTATGTCCCTCAGTCAGGAAATATTTCAATTGGCAGAAGATTCTCTCATCAATTTCTGCAGTTCACTTGAGAGGAAAGGAGAATGTGACAGCAGACTTCCTAAGCCGACATCTAATCCAACAGGGAGAATGGTCTCTAGACCAACTGATATTCGACAGGATAACTGCATTATGGGGCTGCCCTGTCATCGATCTTTTTGCCACAAGGGAAAACAGAAGGGTAAAGAGGTTCTTCTCTCTTTTTCCAGAGGGAGCGTCCATCTGCTGTCGATGCCCTAGCACAGTCTTGGAGAGTCTTGGGACTTCTTTACGCCTTTCCCCCGTTAAAACTACTGCCAAGGGTATTGAGAAAGATAAGGGAAGAGAATGCCTTGGTGATTACAATAGCTCCCTTTTGGCCAAGGAGGGTTTGATTCTCTTGGCTATGCAAAATGTCAATAGCCTCCCCGTGGGTCCTACCAGTCTTCCCGGGACTTTTAACTCAGGGGCCCCTCCTTCATCCAGAAGTGGAGAACCTGCATTTGACTGCTTGGATGTTGAAAGGCAGATTTTGAGGAATAAGGGTCTTTCAGAAGAAGTAGTAGTTAATACCCTTTTAGCCAGCCGTAAAACAGTCACGTCAAAGATCTACTTTTGTGCCTTTGCAAACAGGCCGGTCAATGTATTTGAAACCCCTGACTTACCTTTAATTTTAGATTTTCTACAGGAAGGGTGGAGAAAAAAGCTTAGACCCAGTACTCTAAAGGTGCAGGTCTCAGCCTTGAGTGCTTTATTCGAGTTCAAGCTAGCCGACCATCCATGGATAAAAAGGTTTATTACAGCAGTCTCTAAATTAGCCCCAGTGCAGAAAATAAAAATTCCTCCTTGGGATCTAAATCTTTTCCTGTCTGCGCTTACGTCAGATCCCTTCGAGCCCATTGAACAGATCTTCATAAAAGTCCTAACATTGAAGTTGGCCTTTTTATTAGCTATTACATCGGCCAGGAGAGTTAGTGAGATCTCTGCCTTCACTGTGGAAAGACCATATTTGAATATTTTGGACGATAGAGTAATTATTTCACCGGGCCCTTCCTTCCAAAAGTGTCCTCTTCCTTCCATCGTTCTTTTTGCGCCTCTCCAAAAAATAAAAAAGAATCAGAATTTCACTGTTTAGATGTGAGGAGGTGTCTTTTACAGTACTTAGAAGTCACCCAAGCTTGGAGAGCTTCCTCAAAGCTCCTTATTTCCTTTCAGGGCAGGACAAAGGAATCGGCTGCTTCCTTACAAACTATAGCTAGATGGATAAGGCAGGCTATCCTTTTAGCCTATACCTCTAAAGGGGCTCCCCTGCCCTCAGAATTTGGGGCCCACTCTACCAGAGCTGTCTCTACCTCCTGGGCGGAGAGAGCCTCTGCCTCCATTGACCAAATATGTAGGGCAGCTACCTGGAGTTCCCCTTACACTTTTTTCAGACATTACAAACTTCACTTACCCTCACAGGAGGGCCTGGTATTTGGAGGGAAAGTCCTTCAGGCAGTTGTCCCTCCCTAAAATCTTATCTCGCTGATAAATCCAAGGGTGCTGTTATAGGCGAGGGGGGAAATATGGGATTACACTTACCGGTAATCTTTTTTCCTTGAGCCTATATATATATACACACTCACCTAAAGAATTATTAAGAACACCATACTAATACGGTGTTGGACCCCTTTTTGCCTTCAGAACTGCTTTAATTCTACGTGGCATTGATTCAACAAGGTGCTGATAGCATTCTTTAGAAATGTTGGCCCATATTGATAGGATAGCATCTTGCAGTTGATGGAGATTTGAGGGATGCACATCCAGGGCACGAAGCTCCCGTTCCACCACATCCCAAAGATGCTCTATTGGGTTGAGATCTGGTGACTGTGGGGGCCATTTTAGTACAGTGAACTCATTGTCATGTTCAAGAAACCAATTTGAAATGATTCGAGCTTTGTGACATGGTGCATTATCCTGCTGGAAGTAGCCATCAGAGGATGGATACATGTTCTCATTCTGTTTACGCCAAATTCGGACTCTACCATTTGAATGTCTCAACAGAAATTGAGACTCATCAGACCAGGCAACATTTTTCCAGTCTTCAACAGTCCAATTTTGGTGAGCTCGTGCAAATTGTAGCCTCTTTTTCCTATTTGTAGTGGAGATGAGTGGTACCCGGTGGGGTCTTCTGCTGTTGTAGCCCATCCGCCTCAAGGTTGTGCGTGTTGTGGCTTCACAAATGCTTTGCTGCATACCTCGGTTGTAACGAGTGGTTATTTCAGTCAACGTTGCTCTTCTATCAGCTTGAATCAGTCGGCCCATTCTCTTCTGACCTCTAGCATCCACAAGGCATTTTTGCCCACAGGACTGCCGCATACTGGATGTTTTTCCCTTTTCACACCATTCTTTGTAAACCTTAGAAATCGTTGTGCGTGAAAATCCCAGTAACTGAGCAGATTGTGAAATACTCAGACCGGCCCGTCTGGCACCAACAACCATGCCACGCTCAAAATTGCTTAAATCACCTTTCTTTCCCATTCTGACATTCAGTTTGGAGTTCAGGAGATTGACCAGGACCACACCCCTAAATGCATTGAAGCAACTGCCATGTGATTGGTTGACTAGATAATTGCATTAATGAGAAATAGAACAGGTGTTCCTAATAATTCTTTAGGTGAGTGTATATATACAGTTGCAAGAAAAAGTATGTGAACCCTTTGGAATAATATGGATTTCTGCACAAATTGCTCATAAAATGTGATCTGATCTTCATCTAAGTCACAACAATAGACAATCAGTCTGCTTAAACTAATAACACACAAAGAATTAAATGTTACCATGTTTTTATTGAACACATCATGTAAACATTCACAGTGCAGGTGGAAAAAGTATGTGAACCCTTGGATTTAATAACTGGTTGAACCTCCTTTGGCAGCAATAACTTCAACCAAACGTTTCCTGTAGTTGCAGATCAGACATGCACAATGGTCAGGAGTAATTCTTGACCATTCCTCTTTACAGAACTGTTTCAGTTCAGCAATATTCTTGGGATGTCTGGTGTGAATCGCTTTCTTGAGGTCATACCACAGCATCTCAATTGGGTTGAGGTCAGGACTCTGACTGGGCCACTCCAGAAGGCGTATTTTCTTCTGTTTAAGCCATTCTGTTGTTGATTTACTTCTATGCTTTGGGTCGTTGTCCTGTTGCAACACCCATCTTCTGTTGAGCGTCAGCTGGTGGACAGATGGCCTTAAGTTCTCCTGCAAAATGTCTTGATAAACTTGGGAATTCATTTTTCCTTCGATGATAGCAATCCGTTCAGGCCTTGACGCAGCATAGCAGCCCCAAACCATGATGCCCCCACCACCATACTTCACACTTGGGATGAGGTTTTGATGTTGGTGTGCTGTGCCTCTTTTTCTCCACACATAGTGTTGCGTGTTTCTTCCAAACAACTCAACTTTGGTTTCATCTGTCCACAGAATATTTTGCCAGTACTGCTGTGGAACATCCAGGTGCTCTTATGCAAACTGTAAACGTGCAGCAATGTTTTATTTGGACAGCAGTGGCTTCCTCTGTGGTATCCTCCCATGAAATCCATTCTTGTTTAGTGTTTTACGTATCATAGATTCGCTAACAGGGATGTTAGCATATGCCAGAGACTTTTGTAAGTCTTTAGCTGAACACTCTAGGATTCTTCTTCACCTCATTGAGCAGTCTGCGCTGTGCTTTTGCAGTCATCTTTACAGGACGGCCACTGCTAGGGAGAGTAGCAGCAGTGCTGAACTTTCTCCATTTATAGACAATTTGTCTTACCGTGGACTGATGAACAGCAAGGCTTTTGGAGATACTTTTATAACCCTTTCCAGCTTTATGCAAGTCAACAATTCTTAATTGTAGGTCTTCTGAGAGCTCTTTTGTGCGAGGCATCCTTCATATCAGGCAATGCTTCTTGTGAAAAGCAAACCCAGAACTGGTGTGTGTTTTATTAGGGCAGGGCAGCTGTAACCAACACCTCTAATCTCATCTCATTGATTGGACTCCAGTTGGCTGACACCTCACTCCAATTTGCTCTTGGAGATGTCATTAGTCTAGGGGTTCACATACTTTTTCCACCTGCACTGTGAATGTTTACATGGTGTGTTCAATAAAAACATGGTAACATTTAATTCTTTTTGAATCCAGAGGGGAAACAAACCAGGCTGGTGTAGTGAGCTGCATTTAGATTTATATAAGGAGATATATAACGCGAGTTTGACCGCGACGCGTGGTTGATTAAGTGTGGTTACGTAAGTGTGTGACTTAAGATTAAGTGACTTTAGATTCAGGGACTTCAGTGGGGGACTGCAATTAGCCAGTTTCTTAGTACTACATTATATTGTATTTTTTGCTTTTGTGGTGTAATCCCCATTTAGTATGTGTTGCACAATTGACAACGCAGTCCAGTGCACATCTTGCATGATGTATGCAGTCCTGGAACAGCCATTCAAGGGTGTATATCTTTGTTCAAGATGTGAGCAAATTACCCGTTAGGAATCGCTAATCGAGTCTCTAAATGGGCAAGTTGCAACACTGAGAGGCATTGACAATTTGCAAAAGAGTTTGCTTCTCACCGAGCAAGCACTCTTTGGGGTAGATGAGGGGGAGGGTGACAGAGAGGAGGCTGAGGAAAGTGAGGTAGCTAGCTGGGTAACAGTTAGAAAGCGGGGTAGAGGGAAGAGTGCCAGGGAGGCTAGCCCTGATCTGACACACCCCAACAAGTTTGCACGTTTGGCAGATGAGGGGGATATCAGTCCAGGGACGGCACTGCCGCAGCCGGACACTTCATCTGCCAGTCAGGGGAATGTCAGCTCCGGTAAGCAGGGGACCAGGAGAGCAGGGCAGGCCAGACAGGTGCTGGTAGTGGGAGACTCAATTATTAGGGGAACAGATAGGGAAATCTGTCACAAAGACCGTGATCGCCGAACAGTGTGCTGTCTTCCTGGCGCTAGAGTTCGACACATCGCGGATCGGGTTGACAGATTACTGGGAGGGGCTGGAGAAGATCCAGCGGTCATGGTCCATATCGGAACCAATGACAAAGTTAGGGGTAGGTGGAGAGTCCTTAAAAATGATTTCAGGTATTTAGGTCAAAAGCTTAGGGCAAGGACCTCAAAGGTAGTATTTTCCGAAATACTACCTGTACCACGGGCCACACAAGAAAGGCAGCGGGAGATTAGGGAAATTAACAAGTGGCTCAAGAACTGGTGTAGGAAGGAGGGGTTTGGGTTCCTGGAGAACTGTGCCGACTTCTCTATCGGCTACAGGCTCTATCGTAGGGACGGGCCGCACCTCAATGGGGCAGGGGCAGCTGTGTTGGGGAAGAAGATGGCTAGAAGGTTGGAGGAGTGTTTAAAGTAGGGACTGGGGGGGAGGGAAATTACATTAGAGGAGGGGAAGATAGTGCAGATAGAGACCGGGGGCAAGGTAGTGGGAATGGGGGAGGAATGGAAGGAGGGACTAGAACAGTTCAGAAGGAAAGGTGTAGGGTAAAAAATATACATAAACCTCTCAAATGTATGTATACTAATGCCAGAAGCCTGACTAATAAAACAGGTGAACTGGAATTAGTGATGTGTGAGGAGGACTATGATATAGTGGGAATAACTGAGACATGGCTGGATGATATCTATGATTGGGCAGTTAATGTACAAGGTTACAGTCTGTTTAGAAAGGATCGTCAAAACCGGAGAGGGGAAGGGGTCTGCCTTTATGTAAAGTCCTGTCTAAAGCCCACACTCCGTGAAGATATAAGTGAGGGACATAACCATGTGGAGTCACTGTGGGTAGAGATATATGGAGCTAAAAACAACAATAAATTACTAATAGGAGTTTACTATAAACCGCCTAATATACCAGAGTCCACAGAAAATCTACTACTAAATGAGATAGACAAGGCGGCAAATCATAATGAGGTGGTTATTATGGGGGACTTCAACTACCCAGATATAGACTGGGAAACTGAAACTTGTATATCTCATAAAGGAAACAGATTCTTGGCAATAACCAAAGACAATTACCTCTCCCAACTGGTTCAGGACCCGACTAGAGCAGTGGTGGGCAACCTTTTTTTTCAACTGAGCCAAATCTCGCCAAAACCACGATTGAAATTTATTTTGAGAGCCACATTTTTAAAACCGAAAATACATAGGATGGTACACTGTTTTTAGTTTCAATAAGTTTTTATTGAGAATATTGTGCATGCAAGTATCCACATAGGTCGGGTACTGTGGGACTCTTTGCACCGGCCCTGTCACGTGGACGTGACCAGAGCCTGTGCAAGGATTTTTTGGCAACACAAGCGAAGCTACATGTCGGTGACCCCCTTCTCCCACCGCCCCGCCCGCAGCTCACCTGGTCCTGGTTCTGTCTGCAGCAGCTGGCTTCTCCTCTGTGTGGTCCTGATATCTTCGATCTGGTTTGAGGACTGTACTTTTCGCCCTATAAGATGCACATAGGTTTTAGAGGAGTATAATCAGAAACAATATTTTCCATTATACCTCAGGTCAGACCACCAATCAGACCCCCAATGTTAATCATACCTCAGATCAGCCCCCTATATCAGCAGTCAGCACCCCATCCATCATGCCCATGTCAGCCCCCATCCATCATGCCCCCATGTCAGCCGTCATGCCCCTATGTCAGCCGTCAGCCCCCCATGTCAGCACCCCATCTATCATGCCCATGTCAGCCGTCAGCACCCCATCCATCATGCCCATGTCAGCCGTCAGCACCCCATCCATCATGCCCATGTCAGCCGTCAGCACCCCATCCATCATGCCCATGTCAGCCGTCAGCACCCCATCATGCCCATGTCAGCCCCCATCCATCATTACCCCCCATGTCAGCCATCAGCCCCCCATGTCAGCCATCATGCCCCCCATGTCAGCCGTCAGCACCCCATCCATCATGCCCATGTCAGCTGTCAGCCCCCATCCATCATGCCCCCCATGTCAGCCGTCATGCCCCTATGTCAGCCGTCAGCACCCCATGTCAGCCATCAGCCCCCCATGTCAGCACTCCATCCATCATGTCCATGTCAGCCGTCAGCCCCCATCCATCATGCCCCCCATGTCAGCCATCATGACCTTATGTCAGCCGTCAGCACCCAATGTCAGCACCCCATCCATCATGCCCATGTCAGCCGTCAGCACCCCATCTATCATGCCCATGTCAGCCATCAGCACCCCATCATGCCCATGTCAGCCCCCATCCATCATTACCCCCCATGTCAGCCATCAGCCCCCCATGTCAGCCATCATGCCCCCCATGTCAGCCGTCAGCACCCCATCCATCATGCCCATGTCAGCTGTCAGCCCCCATCCATCATGCCCCCCATGTCAGCCGTCATGCCCCTATGTCAGCCGTCAGCACCCCATGTCAGCCGTCAGCCATCAGCCCCCCATGTCAGCACTCCATCCATCATGTCCATGTCAGCCGTCAGCCCCCATCCATCATGCCCCCCATGTCAGCCATCATGACCTTATGTCAGCCGTCAGCCCCCCATGTCAGCACCCCATCCATCATGCCCATGTCAGCCGTCAGCACCCCATCCATCATGCCCATGTCAGCCGTCAGCACCCATCCATCATTACTCCCATGTCAGCCATCATGCCCCCCATGACAGCCGTCAGCCCCCATCCATTATGCTCCCTAATGGGGGACAATGTTGGAGTCTGCACCATCGGGGGGGTGACATGATGAGGGACAATGTTGAAGTCGGTACCTGATATATCACTGGGGTCTGGCTGGAGTGGGGTCGGTCTGGTCCTGGCTCCAATCTCAGCTGGCTCTGCCTTAAGGTGTCTTCTCCAGAGTCCAGACTAGAGTCCAGCAGGGTCGGCCAAGTTCCAACAAGTCGTGCCTCAGTGTTACTCTGTGACTGTGTTCTTCTGCTGCCAGCCTGGAGGGGCAGCTTTTACAGGTCATAGCAGACAGAGCAGCTCCGCCTCCTCGCCTCCCTCCGCCGCGGCCCCACTGACAGTCAGTGACGCCTCCTTTGGCCTGAGCGCCGCACGGCACACATGTAGGCAGGACAGCCGCAGGCTGCCGCCCCCGAGAGGAGGGAGGGGAGCGGGCGCCGGGCACACAGAACAGTGCTCCAGACTAAAAAAAAATTCCAAGTAGCCATTGGCTCCTGAACTGAAAAATTTAGGAGCCAAATCAAATTTTTAGTTGCCAAATCGAAACTGAATCAAAATTTTGGTATCGTGACAACGCTACGCCGATCAGATCGGCGTAGGGTTGTTTTGAAACCAAAATTTTGATTCGCTTTCGTCACCATAAAAAAGTATTGTGATACTCAATACCGTGCAAAAAAAAAAAAACAACAAAAAAAGCTGTGTGCATTTCGCATTTTATGAAACATTCGGCCCATAATAGAACAGTCCTATGCTATTTTTTGGGGTGACAAGGTGACTAAAAAGGCTATGTAATATGTTTATTTATTTATTGTTTATATATTTTATATGTAAAATTGGGAAAGGGGGGATTTAAACTTAATATTTTAAAGTACTTTCACATTAGCGTTTTTCATTTCCGGCACTGAGTTCCGTCACAGGGGCTCTATACCGGAAAATAACTGATCAGTTTTATCCCCATGCATTCTGAATGGAGAGTAATCCGTTCAGGATGCATCAGGATGTCTTCAGTTCAGTCATTTTGACTGATCAGGCAAAAGATAAAACCGTAGCATGCTACGGTTTTATCTCCGGCGAAAAAAAATGAAGATTTGCCTGAATGCCGGCTCCGGCATTTTTCCCCATAGGAATGTATTAGTGCTGGATCCGGCATTCAAAATACCTGAATGCACCCGCACTAAATCCGGACCCATTCACTTCTATGGGGCTGTGCACATGAGCGGTGATTTTCACACATCACTTGTGCGTTGCGTGAAAATCGCAGCATGCTCTGTTGTGCGTTTTTCGCGCAACGCAGGCCCCATAGAAGTTAATGGGGCTGTGTGAAAATCGCAAGCAAGTGCGATTTTCACGCATGGTTCCTAGGATGAAAGTCTATTCACTGTATTATTTTCCCTTATAACATGGTTATAAGGGAAAATAATAGCATTCTGAATACAGAATGCTTAGTACAAGGTCAATATAATAAACATTGGTGGCGCAGTGCGCCCCCCCATCACCCCAATATAATAAACATTGGTGGTGCAGTGCGCCCCCCTCAATATAATAAACATTGGTGGCGCAGTGCGCCCCCCCCCCATCACCCCAATATAATAAACATTGGTGGCGCAGTGCGCCCCCCCTCAATATAATAAACATTGGTGGCGCAGTGCGCCCCCCCATCACCCCAATATAATAAACATTGGTGGCGCAGTGCGCCCCCCCTCAATATAATAAACATTGGTGGCGCAGTGCGCCCCCCCCATCACCCCAGTATAATAAACATTGGTGGCGCAGTGCGCCCCCCCCATCACCCCAATATAATAAACATTGGTGGCGCAGTGCGCCCCCCCAACACCCCAGTATAATAAACATTGGTGGCGCAGTGCGCCCCCCCCATCACCCCAATATAATAAACATTGGTGGCGCAGTGCGCCCCCCCTCAATATAATAAACATTGGTGGCGCAGTGGGCAGTGCCAATGAGGGTTAAAAAATAAAAAAATAATTAACTCACCTCCTCCAATTGATCGTCTCCTGTTCTTACTTCTTTCTAGTTTCTTCAGGACGCAGGACCTGTGGTGACATCACTGTGCTCATCACATGATCCATCACCATGGTAATGGGCCATGTGATGAGCTCAGTGACGTCACCACAGGTCCTGAAGAAACTAGAAAGAAGTAAGAACAGGAGACCGGCAGCTACCTGATCAACTGGAGGAGGTGAGTTAATTTTCTTTTATTATTTTTAACCCTCATTGGCACTTCCCACTGTGCCACCAACGTTTATTATACTGGGGGAGGGGGGGCGCACTGTGCCACCAACGTTTATTATACTGGGGGGGGGGGGGGGGGCGCACTGTGCCACCAACGTTTTTTATACTGGGGGGGGGGGGGGGGGCGCACTGTGCCACCAAGGTTTATTATACTGGGGGGGGGGGGGCACTGTGCCACCAACGTTTATTATACTGGGGGGGGGGGGGGCACTGTGCCACCAACGTTTCTTATACAAATACAGGAGGCGGGTGCCGGAATCAAATAGCCGGCACCCGACCTTTGTGACAGGGAGCTGCGATCAGCGGCAGTTAACCCCTCAGGTACCGCACCTGAAGGGTTAACTCAACTGCAGCGGATCGCAGCTCCCTGTCACAGAGGTCGGGTGCCGGCTATTTGATTCCGGCACCCGCCTCCTGTATTTGTATTAACAGGTCAGTTTTCTTCATTGGTGGCGCAGTGGCCACAGCCCCTCCCCTCCTCCTCCTGCCTCTTCTTATTGGCAGCGGCGGGGACAGCAGCAGCACAGGGGGGAGGGAGAGACTCCTCCTGCGCTGCTGAGAACGATCATCTCCTGTGCCCGCCGCTGTATTGAGCAGAGCTGCGGCGGCGGGTCTAGTCGCTAATGGCATCTGGAGCCCTGCAGAAGAGCCGCATTAAAGTGTGTAAAGAGCCGCATGTGGCTCGCGAGCCGCGGCTTGCCGACCACTGGACTAGAGGGACGGCCATACTGGACTTCGTATTAACCAATAGACCTGACAGAACAACAGACGTGCAGGTTGGGGGACACCTGGGAAATAGTGACCATAAAGTAATAACCTTCCAATTATCATTCAAAAGAGCGTTTCTACAGGGAGGAACAAAAATACCAAACTTCAAAAAAGCTAAATTTAGCCAACTAAGAGAGGCCATAGGCCTAACTAAATGGGATAAAGTCCTCACAAATAAAAATACAGCCACAAAATGGGATATCTTTAAAAGCATCCTAAAAGCTCATTCTGAGAGGTACATACCGTATGGGAATAAAAAGTTAAGGAACAAAAAGAAACCAATGTGGATAAACAGAACTGTAAAGAAAACAATAAATGACAAAAGGAAAGCATATAAAACACTAAAACAGGAGGGTATCACGGAAGCACTGAAAAACTATAAGGAAAAAAATAGAACATGTAAAAAACAAATAAAAGCGGCCAAACTAGAGACCGAGAGATTAATTGCCAAAGAGAGTAAAACTAACCCTAAAATGTTCTTCAATTATATAAATGTTAAAAAGTATAATTCTGAAGGTGTCGGCCCTTTAAAGAGTAATGAGGGGGGAGTCGCAGAGAGCGACGAGGAGAAAGCAAAGCTGTTAAATATTTTTTTCTCCAATGTATTCACTGAGGAAAATAAATTGTCAGATGAAATGCTGAATGTTGAAATAAATTCCCCATTAAAAGTGTCCTGTCTGACCCAGGAAGAAGTTCAACAGCGACTTAAAAAGATTAAAATAGACAAATCGCCAGGACCGGATGGCATACACCCCCGTATCCTAAGGGAATTAAGTAATGTCATAGCTAGACCCTTATTTCTGATATTTGCGGACTCTATACTGACAGTGAATGTCCCACAGGATTGGCGCATGGCAAATGTGGTGCCAATATTCAAAAAGGGTCCAAAAACAGAGCCTGGAAACTATAGGCCGGTAAGTTTAACATCTGTTGTGGGTAAACTGTTTGAAGGTTTTCTGA